>NC_142469.1:3950083-4253113 GCF_049115385.1 Moschus berezovskii
GCACAAGCTGGAATCAAGACTGCCGGCAGAAATATCAATAACCTCATATATGCAGGTGCCACCACCCTTCTGGCAGAAATTGAAGAGGAACTAAAAAGCCTCTTGATGAAAGTGAAAGAGGAGAGTGAAAATGTTTGCATAGAGCTCAACACTCAGAAAACTAAGATCATGGCATCTGGCCCCATCACTTCATGGGAAATAGATGGGGAAAGAGTAGAAACAGTGTCAGACTTTATTTTTTTGGGCTCCAAAATCACTGCAGATGCTGAATGCAGCCATGAAAATACAAGACGCTTACTCCTTGGAAGGAGAGTTATGACCAGCCTAGATAGCATATTAAAAAGCAGAGACATTACTTTGCCAACCAAGGTCCGTCTAGTCAAGGCTATGGTTTTTCCAGTGGTTATGTATGGATATGAGAGTTGGACTGTGAAGAAAGCTGATCGCCGAACAATTGATGCTTTTGAACTGTGGTGTTGGAGAAGACTCTAGGACTGCAAGGAGATCCAACCAATCCATACTAAAAGAGATCAGTCCTGGGTGTTCATTGGAAAGACTTATGCTAAAGCTTAAACTCCAATACTTTGGCCACCTCATGCGAAGAACTGACTCACTGGAAAAGACTCTGATGCTGGGAGGGATTGGGAGCAGGAGGAGAAGGGGACGACACAGAATGAGATGGCTCAATGGCGTCACCGACTCCATGGAAATAGATTTGAGTGAACTCCTGGAGTTGGTGATGGACAGGGAGGCCTGGCGTGCTGTGATTCATGGGGTCACAAAGAGTTGGACACGACTGAGCGACTGAACTGAACTGAACTGAGGTTTGTCATAGCTTTTCTTCCAAGGAGTAAGCGTCTTTCAATTTCAGGGCTGCAGTCACCATCTACAGTGATTTTGAAGCCCAAACAAATAAAGTATGTCACTGTTTCCATTGTTTCCCCATCTATTTACCATGAATCGATGGAACCAGAGGCCATGATCTTTGTTTTTTGAAAGTTGTGTTTTAAGCCAGCTTTTTTACCCTCCTATTTCACTCTCATCAAGAGACTCTTTAGTTCCTCTACCCTTACTGCCATAAAGGAGGCAGCATCTGCATGTCTGAGGTTGTTGATATTTCTCCCTACAATCATGATTCCAGCTTGAGCTTTATCCAGCCTGGCATTATGCAAGATGTACTCTGCATATAAGTTAAATGAGCAGGGTGACAATATACAGCCTTCATGTACTCCTTTCCCAATTCTGAACCAGTCTGTTGTTCCATGTCTGATTCTAACTGTTGCATACAGGTTCCTCACGAGGCAGGTAAGGTGGTCCGATATGCCCATCTTTTTAAGAATTTTCCACTGTGATCCACACAGTCAAAGGCCTTGGCCTAATCTATAAAGCAGAAGTAGATGTTTTTCTGGAATTCCCTTGCTTTTTTGATGATACAACTGATGTTCACAATTTGATCTCTGGTTCCTCTGCTTTTTTGAACATCTGGAAGTTCACGGTTCATATATTGCTGAAGCCTGGCTTGGAGAATTCTGAGCATTGCTTGGCTAGCATGTGAGATGAGAGCAATTGTGTAGTAGTTTGAAAATTCTTTGGCATTCCCTGTCTTTGGGATTGGAATGAAAACTGACTGTTTTTAGTCCTGTGGCCACTGTTGAGTATTCCAAATTTACTGACATATTGGGTGCAGCACTTTCACATCATGATCTTTTATGATTTGAAATAGCTCAGCTGGAATTCCATCACCTCCACTTTGTTCATAGTGATGCTTCCCAAGGCCCACATTCTTCCCATTCCAGGATGTCTGACTCTATAGTGATCACACTATTGTGGTTATCTGGGTCATTAAGATCTTTTGTGTACAGTTCTCCTGTGTATCCTTGCCACCTCTTCTTAATATTTTCTGCTTCTCTTAGGTCCATACCGTTTCTATTCTTTATTGTGCTCATCTTTGCATGAAATGTTCCCTTGGTATCTCTAATTATCTTGAAGAGATCTCTAGTCTTTCCCATTCTATTGTTTTCCTCTATTTCTTTGCACTGATCACTTAGGAAGGCTTTCTTATCTCTCCTTGCTATTCTTTGGAACTCTACGTTTAAATGGATATATCTTTCCTTTTCTCCTTTTCCTTTTGCTTCTCTTCTTTTCTCAGCTATTTGCAAGGCCTCCTCAGAGAACCATTTTGCCTTTTTGCATTTCTTTTTCTTGAGGATGGTGTTGATGTACAATGTCATGAAACTCCATTCATAGTTCTTCAGGCACTTTGTCTATTCAGTCTAACCCCTTGAATCTATTTCTCACTTCCACTGTATAATCATAAGGGATTTTATTTAGGTCAAACCTGAATGACCTAGAGGTTTTTGCTACTTTCTTCAAGTCTGAACGTTGCAATAAGGAGTTCATGATCTGAGCCACAGTCAGCTCCCGGTCTTGTTTTTGCTGACTGTGTAGACCTTCTCCATCTTCTGCTGCAAATAATATAATCAATCCGATTTCAGTATTGACCATCCAGTGATGTCCATGTGTAGAGTCGCCTCTTGTGCTGTTGGAAGAGGATGTTTGCTATTACCAGTGTTTTCTCTCAGCAAAACTGTTAGCTGTTGTCCTGCTTCGTTTTGTACTCCAAGGCCAAACTTGCCTGTTAACCAGTTATCTTTTGAGTGCCTACTTTTGCATTCCATTTCCCTATGATGAAAAGGACATCTTTTGTGTGTGTGTGTGTTAGTTCTATAAAGTCTTGTAGGTCATCATAGAATCATTCAACTTCAGCTTCTTTGGCATTAGTGGTTGGGGCATAGACTTGGATTATTGTGATACTGAATAGTTTGCCTTGGAAATGAAGAGTGATCATTCTGTCATTTTTGAGACTGAACCCGAGTACTGCATTTCTGACTCTTTTGTTGATTATGAGGGCTACTCCATTTTTTCCAAGGGATTCTTGCCCACAATAGGAGATATAATGGTCAACTGAATTAAATTCACCCATTCTGGTCCATTTTAGTTCACTGATTCCTAAAATATCAATGTTCATTCTTGCCATCTTCTGTTTGACCACTTCCAATTTACCTTAATTTCTGGACCTAACATTCCAGGTTCCTATGCAATATTGTTTTTACAGCATTGGACTTTGCTTCTATCACCAGTTACATCCACAACTGGGTGTTGTTTTTGCTTTGTCTCAATCTCTTCATTCTTTCTGGATTTATTTCTCCACAAATCTCCAGTAGTATATTGGACACCTACCAACCTGGGCAGTTCATGTTTCAGTGTCTTATCTTTATGCCTTTTCATACCGTTCATGGGGTTTTCAAGGCAAGAATCCTGAAGTGGTTTGCCATTCCCTTCTCTGGTGGACCACGTTTTGTCAGAATTCTCCACTATGACCCATCTGTCTTGGGTAGCCCTACATGGCATGGCTCACAGTTTTGTTGAGTTAGACAAGGCTGTGATCCAAATGATCAGTTTGGTTAGTTTTCTGGGATTGTGGTTTTCATTCTGTCTGCCCTCTAATGAATAAGGATAAGAGGCTTGTGGAAGCTCCCTGATGAGAGGGACTGGCTCTGGGAGAATCTGGGTCTTGTTCTGATGACTGGGGCCATGCTCAGTATATCTTTAATCCAATTTTTTGTTGATGGGTGGATCTGTGTTCCCTCCCTGTTGTTTGGTCTGAGGCCAAACTATGGTTGGGGTAATGGTGACCTCCTTCAAATGGATTTAGGCCAGCACTGTTGTACTCAGTGCTCCTGACTCTGAGACAGGCCACTGTCGGCCCCTGCCTCTGCCAGAGACTCCTGGACACTGACAGGCAAGTCTGGCTCAGTCTTCTGTGGGGTCACTGCTCCTTTCTCCTGGGTCTTGGGGTCCACAAGGCTTTATTTGTGCCCTCCAAGAATCTGTTTCCCTAGTCCTATGGAAGTTCTGTAATCAAATCCCACTGGCCTCCAAAGTCAAATTCACTGGGGTTCTCAGTCTCTTCCTCAGATCCCCATGTCAGGAAATCTGTTGTGAGTCCTAGAACTTTCACAACAGTGCAATACTTTCTTTTGTATAATTATTCTCCAGTTTGTGGGTCGTCTGCTCAGTGGCTCTATGGTGGGGCTAATGGCAACCTCCTCCAAGAGGACTTACACCACCCAGCTTGTCTCCCAGGTCTGCTGCAGCCAGAGCCCCTGTCCCCTGGCAGGCCACTGCTGACCCGTGCCTCTGCAGGAGACACTTAAGCACTCAAAAGAAGGTCTGGCTCAGTCTCTATGGGGTCTCCAGGTCCTGGTGCACACAAGGTTTTGTTTGAGCCCTCTGAGTGTCTCTGGTGGGTATGGGGTTTTGATTCTAAATACGATTACACCCCTCCTACCATCTTGTTGGGGTTTCTCCCTTGCCCTTGGATGTGGGGTATCTTTTTTTTGGCAGGATCCAACATTATCAGGGCTTCCCTGATAGCTCAGTTTGTAAAGAATCTGCCTGCAATTAAGGAAGCTCCAGTTCAATTCCTGGGTCCAGAAGATCTCCTGGAGAAGGGATAGGCTACCCACTCCAGTATTCTTGGGCTTCCCTTGTGGCTCAGCTGGTAAAAAATCCTCCTGCAATGCAGGAGACCTGGGTTTGATCCCTGAGTTGGGATGAGTCCCTGGAGAAGGAAAAGGCTACACACTTCAGTATTTTGGCCTGGAGAATTCCGTGGACTGCATAGTCCATGAGGTCACAAAGAGTCAGACATGACTGAATGACTTTCACTTCACATCATTCTCCTGTTGGTGGTTGTTCAGCAGTGAGTTGCAATTTTGGAGTTCTTGCAGAAGATGAGCACACGCCCTTCTACTCCACCATCTTAGGAATGGAAGAATACAAAATGATGCATCCCTGATGAATGTATTGAGTCATTGGACAGCCTTGAAATCTGCTACCAGACTTCACCTAATGTGAGATAAATAAAAATCTATTTTTTAGGTAATTGCTAGTTTTTCGCTGTTATTTGTATCTGAAAACATTCCTAAATACAGCAAGGTAGTGGCATAATCATATTTTTAAGATCTAGTTTAAGGATGATCCTCTGTTTGGGGATCTTTTAAGAAGATTCCAGTGCTAAAGTTAGATCACTAAATAAACATTACAGCAAATTTTCTGTGATGAGCACAGTTTAGGTCACAAATTTGTTATCAAATAGACTTAGCAGGTGCAAAGGGAGAATTATCAGCTTAGAATGAGAGGAAAGACTTTGGAAAACCCTCTCCTTCGATGGAGATTATCTGTTTAATAAGTGTTGACTCTTCTGAGAAAAAGTAGAGTTAAGTCTTGGTGTAACTGCTACATAAGACTTCATTCAGTCTTTTCTTTATGCCAACTGCTTGCCTGTTAGGGAAATAATTCTCAAAGTCCTTCTGTAGTAAAAGTTATGATAATTTCTCTGCTGTTTTACATAATTACTATGAGAATGAAAATCAGATATGGGATACAAATAAGCTTTCATTTCCATAGCCAAAAAAAAAAAAAAAAGATAATAATATTGTCATATTGTCTCGATAAAGAGGATGAGTACCCTTTAGGATAATGATATACGTGAAATGTGACAAGCAATCAGGACTTCACAATTTTTAATACGATATACCAAGACATTCTTCCCACGAAAAAGTCGTCAATGTTGCTGAAACTTCAAACAGAAAGATAAATAAATCCTGAACTTTGAATCCAATTAAATCCCATCAGACTAAACTCAGTATACAATTCTCGCTTCTGGGAGGCTTTGAGTCAAATCAAGTTCCATAGCTCTGAAATTTTATGCCTCTCTACGTAATAATACGGATCTAGCCAGAAATTTTCCATAGGATTTAAATAGTGAAGAACAAGTAGTAATGAGGAAATAATACCAGCTAGAATAACACTAAGATCTAATCTATCAATGGCAATTGATGAATTAATTCATCTATGTCAGATATTTTTAAAAATCTACTAAATGGCAACCCACTCTAGTATTCTTGCCTGGAAAATCCCAGGGATGGAAGAGCCTGGTAGGCTGTCATCTATGAGGTCGCAAAGAGTCAGAAACTACTGAAGCACCTTAGCAGCAGCAGCAGCCATCTATTTAACGCTTTTGCCATGAGATAATTATCCAAAAAAATAAAATCAATCTGATTTCAGTGTTAACTATCTGGTGATGTACATGCGTAGAGTCTTCTCTTGTGTTGTTAGAAGAGGGTGTTTGCTATGACCAGTGCGTTCTCTTGACAAAACTCTATTAGCCTTTGCCCTGCTTCATTCAGTGTTCCAAGGCCAAATTTGCCTTTTACTTCAGGTGTTCCTTGACTTCCTACTTTTGCATTCCAGTCCCCATAATGAAAGGGACATCTTTTTGGGTGTTAGTTCTAAAAGGTCTTGGAGGTCTTCATAGAACCGTTCAACTTAGGCTTCTTCAGCACTACTGGTTGGGGCATAGGCCTGGATCACTGTAATATTGAATGGTTTGCCTTGGAAACAAACAGAAATCATTCTGTCGATTTTAAGACTGCATCCAAGTACTGCATTTCGGACTCTTTTGTTGACCATGATGGCTACTCCATTTCTTCTAAGGGATTCCTGCCCACAGTAGTAGATATAATGGTCATGTGAGTTAAATTCACCCATTCCAGTCCATTTTAATTCACTGATTCCTAGAATTTCTATGTTCACTCTTGCCATCTCCTGTTTGAACACTTCCAATGCTTCAAAATCACTGCAGATGCTGATTGCAGTCATGAAATTAAAAGACGCTTACTCCTTGCAAGGAAAGTTATGACCGACCTTGATAGTATATTAAAAAGCAGAGACATTACTTTGCCAACAAAGGTCTGTCTAGTCAAGGCTATGGTTTTCCCCTTGGTCATGTATGGATGTGAGAGTTGGACTGTGAAGAAAGCTGATCGCCGAAGAATTGATGCTTTTGAACTGTGGTGTTGGAGAAGACTCTTGAGAGTGACTTGGACTCCAAGGAGATCCAACCAGTCCATTCTAAAGGAGATCAATCCTGGGTGTTCATTGGAAGGACTGATGCTAAAGCTGAAACTGCAATACTTTGGCCACCTCATGCGGCGAGTTGACTCACTGGAAAAGACTCTGATGCTAGGAAAGGTTGGGGGAGGGAGAAGAAGGGACTGACAGAGAATGAGATGGCTGGACGGCATCACCGACTCTGTGGACATGAATTTGAGTGAACTCCAGGAGGTGGTGATGGACAGGGAGGCCTGGCATGCTGTGATTCATGGGGTCGCAAAGAGTCGGACACGACTGGGCGACTGAACTGAACTGAACTGAATTTGCCTTGATTCATGGACCTAACATTCCAGATTCCTATGCAATATTGTTCTTTACAGCACGGGACCTTGCTTCTATCACCGGTCACATCCACAACTGGGTATTGGTTTTGCTTTTGCTCCAACCCTTTATTCCATCTAGAGTTATTTCTCCACTGATCTCCAGTAGTATACTGGGCACCTACCGACCTGGGGAGCTCCTCATTCAGCAACCTATCATTTTGCCCTTTGATACTGTTCATGGGGTTCTCAAGGCAAGTATACTGAAGTGGTTTGCCATTCCCTTCTCCAGTGGACCACGTTCGGCTGTGGTCCATGTGATCAGATCGACTAGTTTCCTGTGATTATGATTTCAGTGTGTCTGCCCTCTGATGCCCCCTCCCAATACCTACCATCTTATTTGAGTTTCTCTTACCTTGGGAGTGGGATATCTTTTCACAGCTGCTCCAAGAAAGCACAGCCGCTGCACCTTACCTTGGATGAGGGGTATCTCCTCAAGGCCACTCCTCCTGACCTTGTGCGTGGAGTAACTCCTCTCGGCCCTCCTGCGCTCGCGCAGCCAACGCTATTGGACGTGGGGTAGCTACTCTCGGCCGCCAGCCCTGGCCTCAGGTGTGGGGTAGCTCCTCTTCGTCGCGCCACTTTGCCTGGTCAGTTGTGCCGTGGCTGGCGTCTCTTGCGTCTGCGCTGCCGGGGCCTGCGTCACACGCATCTGCGCCACCCGGGCAGGCATCTCTGTATACAGTTAGCAAAAACAAGACCAGGAGCTGACTGTGGCTGAGATCATGAACTCCTTATTGCCAAATTCAGACTAAAATTGAACAAAGTAGGGAAAACCACTAGACCATTCAGATATGACCTAAATCAAATCCCTTATGATTATAAAGTGGAAGTGAGAAATAGATTTAAGGGACTAGATCTGATAGATAGAGTGCCTGATGAACTCTGGACGGAGGTTCGCGACATTGTACGGGAGACAGGGACCAAGACCATCCCCATGGAAAAGAAATGCAAAAAAGCAAAATGGCTGTCTAAGGAGGCCTTACAAATAACTGTGAAAAGAAGAGAAGCGAAAAGCAAAGGAGAAAAGGAAAGATATAAGCATCTGAATGCAGAGTTCCAAAGAATAGCAAGGAGAGATAAGAAAGCCTTCCTCAGTGATCAATGCAAAGAAACAGAGGAAAACAACAGAATAGGAAAAACAAGAGATTTCTTCAAGAAAATTAGAGATTTCAAGGGAATATTGCATGCAAAGATGGGCTCGATAAAGGACAGAAATGGTATGGACCTAACAGAAGCAGAAGATATTAAGAAGAGGTGGCAGGAATACACAGAAGAACTGTACAAAAAAGATCTTCACGACCAAGATAGTCACGATAATGTGATCACTGACCTAGAGCCAGACATCTTGGAATGTGAAGTCAAGTGGGCCTTAGAAAGCATCACTACGAACAAAGCTAGCGGAGGTGATGGAATTCCAGTTGAGCTATTTCAAGTCTTGAAAGATGATGCTGTGAAAGTGCTGCACTCAATATGCCAGCAAATTTGGAAAACTCAGCAGTGGCCACAGGACTGAAAAAGGTCAGTCTTCATTCCAATCCCAAAGAAAGGGAATGCCAAAAAATGCTCAAACTACCGCACAATTGCAATCACCTCACACGCTAGTAAAGTCATGCTCAAAATTCTCCAAGCCAGGCTTCAGCAATATGTGAACCGTGAACTCCCAGATGTTCAACTAGGTTTTAGAAAAGGCGGAGGCACCAGAGATCAAATTGCCAACATCTGCTGGATCATGGAGAAAGTAAGAGAGTTCCAGAAAAACATCTATTTCTGCTTCATTGACTATGCCAAAGCCTTTGACTGTGTGGATCACAAGAAACTGTGGAACATTCTGAAAGAGATGGGAATCCCAGACCACCTGACCTGCCTCTTGAGAAACCTGTATGCAGGTCAGGAAGCAACAGTCAGAACTGGCCATGAAACAACAGACTGGTTCCAAATAGGAAAAGGAGTGCATCAAGGCTGTATATTGTCACCTTGCTTATTTAACTTATATGCAGAGTACATCATGAGGAATGCTGGGCTGGAAGAAGCACAAGCTGGAATCAAGATTGCTGGGAGAAATATCAATAACCTCAGATATGCAGATGACACCACCCCTATGGCAGAAAGTGAAGAGGAACTTAAAAGCCTCTTGATGAAAGTGAAAGAGGAGAGTGAAAATGTTGGCTTGAAGCTCAACATTCAGAAAACAAAGATCATGGCATCTGGTCCCATCACTTCATGGGAAATAGATGGGAAAACAGTGGAAACAGTGTCAGACTTTATTTTTTTGGGCTCCAAAATCACTGCAGATGCTGATTGCAGCTATGAAATTAAAAGACGCTTACTCCTTGCAAGGAAAGTTATGACCAACCTAGACAGCATATTAAAAAGCAGAGACATTACTTGGCCAACAAGGGTCCGTCTAGTCAAGGCTATGGTTTTTCCCTTGGTCATGTATGGATGTGAGAGTTGGACTGTGAAGAAAGCTGATCGCCCAAAGAATTGATGCTTTTGAGCTGTGGTGTTGGAGAAGACTCTTTAGAGTCCCTTGGACTGCAAGGAGATCCAACCAGTCTATTCTAAAGTAGATCAATCCTGGGTGTTCATTGGAAGGACTGATGCTAAAGCTGAAACTGCAATACTTTGGCCACCTCATGCGACTAGTTGACTCCCTGGAAAAGACTCTGATGCTGGGAGGGATTGAGGGCGGGAAGAGAAGGGGACGACAGAGAATGTGATGGCTGGATGGCATCACCGACTCAATGGACATGAGTTTGAGTGAACTCCAGGAGTTGGTGATGGACAGGGAGGCCTGGCATGCTGTGATTCACGGGGTCACAAAGAGTCGGACACGACTGAGCGACTGAACTGAACTGACCCATATTTTGCTACCTTCAGTTCAGTTCAGGTGCTCAGTCGTGTCCAATCTTACCTATTTTCAATTCATGCTTAAATGAAAATAACTTTTTACAGTCATTCTGAAAACCCAGTAAGTTCTTTGTTATTTGCTTGATAACCTCAGTCACTGAACTATAAGAAGGGCTAAGTGGATTTTATTCAAGCTAGAGTGTGGAAAGCTTCAAAGGGTTCACTATATAGTCAGTCCATTAACAGCATTTTCTTTCCATTGTTACGTAGTATCACTGAGCTGATTTGATGAGAAAGTGGCTTGTCACACATTAAGCTGAGCCATAAGGAAAGGTATGGATGACGTCACCTAAAATGATCAGATCTGCTGTGCTTCATTTCTCTTCCACACCAACTAGGCAGTCCCTAGTGCTGTCCTGTATTATCCAGAATGTTCAGCTCATCCCATGTGTTGACTCTCCCTGTTGTTTCCTTGTTCCCATTGGTGACTTGCTTTTTCTACCTTATGAATATCTTACCCCAGCACCGCCACCAAGCATTGTAAAGTGAGGCCAAAGAATAATATTTCCTATGTCTTTACCAAGGAAAATTTTCCATTCTTTATTTTTACTGGACACACATAGTCTTAGAAGTCCTAAGATATGAGAGGTGCCAAATGCTAAACTAAGGACAGTTACAGTTTGGTAACAGCTTCAGACTCATTGAGGAACAGAGTGGGAGAAACATTTATATTCTTCCCTTAGGGTTTTGACAGAGTTATTAGTAACACTGAGAAAAAGTCAAATTCAACCTGTTGGGTAGTTTTAAGAAAAAGATAATAATTTTTATTACATATTGGCGTTTCTCAGGAAAAGGAGAATGATGTAGTTTATTTTCTCCTTGCTGAGACAATTTTCTTAGCCTGTCTGTTCATAGATTGATTTTCATCTCTGATTGCTTGCCCAGTATTGTATAGATGGCTAAGCTAGAGATACTTTCAGAGGAGGATACCTGAAAGTTATCAGAAATAATTTGGACAAGCTTCTCTTCATTTATTTCTCAAATAATGGAAACAGTCATAAGAATAGTTCAAGCCATCAATAGACATGTATCATTGCTTAGACAGAGTGTGTATAATTTGGGCCCACAAATATTTCACTGAACTTTTCAGACAGGTTGCTTCTCAAAGCTGTATCCCTGCAATCAAGTGAACAGAAGAATGAGGAAAGGAAGATGAGGGAGCCAGGAGAAAGATCCTTACCACACCCTTCCAGTTTTGTTTCTGCCAGGCCTGGGACAAAGCAGCCAGGTCCCCAAGTTCCTGAATATCTGCACCTTGGCATATTTTCCCCTTTCCATATGAGCTCAGTGACCACTTGTACTACTAATAATGTTGTCTACAGGAAGAATTTATTCAAGACAGTAATTCCATCCCTGGGTAAGATATAATGTGGTGACAATCCACTTTTCTTAGCATTAATATATTGTGAAGATTCATGGGTAAACTGGACCCAAGTTGTCTCTTTTTCCATTATTTGGTCACAGGGCAACACCCTCTCCCCCCTGCATGAGGCCTTAGGTATGAGTTGAGGGAGGGGAAGTGGTGAAACAGTGACAGGTGACAAGAGACTTTAAGAGGCATACGCATGTAATTTATTCATGGTTCCTGGACATGTTCAGGCTATGGCCCAATGTTTTATTTCTATCATAAATCTGCTGAGGGTTCCACCCAATTTTATCACTCATTGTATCTGATACCATGATGGGCAGCTCTAGTTGTACAGTCACCTGGTGTTCCCTGATCAGTCATAATATTGAATGGTTTGCCTTGGAAATGAACAGAAATCATTCTGTCGTTTTTAAGATTGCATCCAAGTACTGCACTTTGGACTCTTTTGTTGACCATGATGGCTACTCCATTTCTTCTAAGGGATTCCTGCCCACAGTAGTAGATATAATGGTCATCTCAGTTAAATTCACCCATTCCAGTCCATTTTAGTTCACTGATTCCTAGAATGTCCACCTTCACTCTTGTCATCTCCTGTTTGACCACTTCCAATTTGCCTTGATTCATGGACATAACATTCCAGGTTCCTATGCAATGTTGCTCTTTACAGCATCGGACCTTGCTTCTATCACCGGTCACATCCACAACTGGGTATTTATTTTGCTTTGGCTCCATCCCAGCATTCTTTCTGGAGTTATTTCTCCACTGATCTCCAGTAGCATACTGGGCATCTACCGACCTGGGGAATTCCTCATTCAGTATCCTATCATTTTGCCTTTTGATGCTGTTCATGGGGTTCTCAAGGCAAGTATACTGAAGTGGTTTGCCATTCCCTTAAATACATAACTTTGAACAGTTGTGTGAATTGGATGTGAAACAACCACAGAAAGAAGTCTAGGATCAGATTAGATAGGCTTCAGCAATACGTGAACTATGAACTTCCAGATGTTCAAGATGGTTTTGGAAAAGGCAGAGAACCAGAGATCAAATTGTGAACATCCGATGTATCATCGAAAAAGCAAGAGAGTTCCAGAAAAACATCTATTTCTGCTTCATTGACTATGCCAAAGCCTTTGACTATGTGGACCATAATAAACTGGGGAAAATTCTGAAAGACATGGGCATACCAGACCACCTAACCTGCCTCTTGAGACACCTGTATGTAGGTCAGGAAGCAACAGTTAGAACTGGACATGGAACAACAGACTGGTTCCAAATAGGAAAAGGAGTACGTCAAGGCTATATATTGTCACCCTGCATATTTAACTTATAAGCAGAGTGCATAATGAGAATTGCTGGGCTGGGGGAAGCACAAACTGGAATCAAGATTGCCAGGAGAAATATCAATAAGCTCAGATACGCAGGTGCCACCACCCATCTGGCAGAAAGTGAAGAAGAACTAAATAGCCTCTTGATGAAAGTGAAAGAGGAGAGTGAAAAAGTTGCTTAGAGCTAAACATTCAGAAAAAGAAGATCATGGCATCCGGTCCCATCACTTCATGGCAGATAAATGGGGAAACAATGGAAACAGTGGCTGACTTTATTTTTCTGGGACCCAAAATCACTGCAGATGGTGATTGCAGCCATGAAATAAAAGACGCTTACTCCTTTGGAGGAAAGTTATGACCAGGAGCTGACTGTGGCTCAGATCATAAACTCCTTATTGTCAAATTCAGAATTAAATGGAAGAAAGTAGGGAAAAGCACTAGACCATTCAGATATGACCTAAATCAAATCCCTTATGATTATACAGTGAAAGTAAGAAATAGATTTAAGGGACTAGATCTGATAGAGTGCCTGATGAACTCTGGACGGAGGTTCATGACATTGTACAGGAGACAGGGACCAAGACCATCTCCATGGAAAAGAAATGCAAAAAGACAAAATGGCTGTCTGAGGAGGCCTTACACATAGCTGTGAAAAGAAGAGAAGCGAAAAGCAAAGGGGAAAAGGAAAGATATAAGCATCTGAATGAAGAGTTCCAAAGAATAGCAAGGAGAGATAAGAAAGCCTTCCTCAGCCATCAATGCAAAGAAATAGAGGAAAACAACAGAATAGGAAAAACAAGACATTTCTTCAAGAAAATAAGAGATATCAAGGGAACATTTCATGCAGAGATTGGCTCGATAAAGGACAAAAATGGTATGGACCTAACAGAAGCAGAAGATATGAAGAAGAGGTGGCAAGAATACACAGAAGAACTGTACAAAAAAAATCTTCACGACGAAGATAATCACGATGGCGTGATAACACACCTGAACCAGACATCTTGGAATGTGAAGTCAAGTGGGCCTTAGGGAGCATCACTATGAACAAAGCTAGTGGACGTGATGGAATCCCAATTGAGCTGTTTCAAATCCTGAAAGATGATGCTGTGAAAGTGCTGCACTCAATATGCCAGCAAATTTGGAAACCTCAGTAGTGGCCACAGGACTGGAAAAGGTCAGTCTTCATTCCAATCCCAAAGAAAGGCAATACCAAAGAATCCTCAAACTACTGCACAATTGCACTCATCGCACACGCTAGTAAAGTCATGCTCAAAATTCTCCAAGCCAGGCTTCAGCAATATGTGAACCGTGAACTTCCAGATGTTCAAACAGGTTTTAGAAAAGGCAGAGGCACCAGAGATCAAATTGCCAACATCCGTTGGATCATGGAGAAAGCAAGAGAGTTCCAGAATAACATCTATTTCTGCTTCATTGACTATGCCAAAGCCTTTGACTATATGGATCACAATAAACTGTGGGACACACTGAAAGAGATGGGAATCCCAGACCACCTGACCTGCCTCTTGAGAAACCTGTATGCAGGTCAGGAAACAACAGTTAGAACTGGCCATGGAACAGCAGACTTGTTCCAAATAGGAAGAGGAGTACATCAAGGTTGTATATTGTCACCCTGCTTATTTAACTTATATGCAGAGTATATCATGAGGAACGCTGGTCTGGAAGAAGCACAAGCTGGAATCAAGATTGCCGGGAGAAATATCAATAACCTCAGATATGCAGATGACACCACCCTTATGGCAGAAAGTGAAGAGGAACCCAAAAGCCTCTTGATGAAAGTGAAAGAGGAGAGTGAAAAGGTTGGATTGAAGCTCAACATTCAGAAAACAAAGATCATGGCATCTGGTCCCATCAGTTTATGGGAAATAGATGGGGAAACAGTGGAAACAGTGTCAGACTTTATTTTTGGGGGGCTCCAAAATCACTGCAGATGCTGATTGCAGCCAGGAAATTAAAAGACGCTTACTCCTTAGAAGAAAGTAATGACCAACCTAGATAGCATATTAAAAACAGAGACATTTCTTTGCCAACAAAGGTCTGTCTATTCAAGGCTATGGTTTTTCCAGTGGTCATGTATGGATGTGAGAGTTGGACTGTGAAGAAAGCTGATTGCCAAAGAATTGATGTTTTTGGACAGTGGTGCTGGAGAAGACTCCTGAGAGTCCCTTGGAATGCAAGGAGATCCAACCAGTCCATTCTAAAGGAGATCAATACTGGGTGTTCATTGGATGGACTGATGCTAAAGATGAAACTCCAATACTTTGGCCACCTCATGCAACGAGTTGACTCACTGGAAAAGAGTCTGATGCTAGGAAGAATTGGGAGTGGGAGGAGACGGGGACGACAACGAATGAGATGGCTGGATCGCATCACCAACTCGAATGATATGAGTTCGAGTGAACTCCGGGAGTTGGTGATGGACAGGGAGGCCTGGCGTGCTGTGATTCATGGGGTCGCAAAGAGTCGGACACGACTGGGCGACTGAACTGAACTTAAGAGTATAATTGTATATCTCACTCTAGAATCTATGCCAACTTTATATAAAAGGAAAATAAACTATGAAGATTTTTGCATACTTTAATAAGAATTATATTTTTCATACCTCCTTAGATTAGCTTAGAACATTAAAAGCGGGAAAATATCAATACCATTTTTAGGCTCCTTTTTCCCTTGAAAGCAACTTCTTAGAAATTTATCATAGACAGAGAGAGGCTGGTAGCTGGAGGGCAGAAATGAGGAGATGTTTTGCTGCTTTCCCTTTGAAATTTTAACATTTTGCATTATGTGAACAGATAGTTTCCCAAAAAATAAAATAGAAAAATATGTTGTCAAGAAGGAAAGCAAATAATCCAATAAGTACTTGCATGTATTGATTTATCTTTGTATGATGGAATAATAAACATCCATTTAAAAATCATATGGTTCAGTTCAGTTCAGTCGCTCAGTTGTGTCTAACTCTTTGCGACCCCATGAATCACAGCACGCCAGGCCTCCCTGTCCATCACCAACTCCCGGAGTTCATTGAAACTCATGTCCATCAAGTCGGTGATGCCATCCAGCCATCTCATTCTCTGTCATCCCCATCTCCTCCCACCCCCAATCCTTCCCAGCATCAGAGTCTTTTCCAGTGAGTCAACTCGTCGCATGAGGTGGCCAAAGTATTAGAGTTTCATCTTTAGCATCAGTCCTTCCAATGAACACCCAGGATTGATCTCCTTTAGAATGGACTGGTTGGATCTCCTTGCAGTCCAAGGGACTCTCAAGAGTCTTTTCCAGGTTAGGCAATACTAAATAGTATGTTTGGGACTTCACTGGTGACTCAGATGGTAAAGAATCTGCCCGTTATTCAGGGGACCTGGGTTTGATCCCTGGGTCCGGAATATCCCTTGGAGAAGGGAATGGATACCTACTCCAGTATTCTTGCCTGGAGAATTCCATGAACAGAGGAGCCTGGCAGGCTACAGGCCATGGGTCACAAACAGTCCGACACAACTGAAAGACTAGCACTAACACTAATAATAATATTTAGGGACCACACTGGATAGTAAAAACACAGAGAAAAATAAGGAAATGATTACCATAGAGTCACTTGTTGTTCAGTTGCTAATTCATGTCCAACTCTTTGCAACCCCATGGACTACAGCATAAAGTTATTAGGGCAATAAATTTTAGCAGGGAAGAGAGGGTTACATTAAAAGAGTGCTTCTAGGGTGGCTGAAAGTAGTAGCTGAAAAAGTGTTTATATTTCATATTGCAGTTTTCTGTATTTGTGTTATATTTAAAATGTAAAATTTTTAAAAAAGAAATACTGTTTCTAAGGATTTTTTAATGGGATGGGAGAATGCTCATGATATAAAATCAAAGGAAAAAAGAAAGATACACAGTTCTGATGCACTATAATTCCAATTATGTATCTGCATTTTGGATATTTGTAGAAATAGACATTAAGATATATATGTTAATTTTACTTTTTTTGTTATTTTATACAGTTGTCATATGTTCTTTAGTGTACTATATAATAATTTATAAGGTGAAAGTTTTATTACAAACAATAAAGTGATAACCTTACCTTGTAGGGCAAATATTATCCTTTAATCTTCTTCAGTTCCTATAACCTTAGGCATTTAACATGATATACAGTTTTAGAGCTAGAAAAAAATCACTAGACCATCTTCTCACACACCTGTATTATGCAGATATAGAAACCAAGCAGCAGATAAGCTAACTGACTTGTCCAGGATCAAGGATCAGTTAGTTGAAGGCTTAGGAGAAGGCCATAAGAGTAAGGAGGGAGGATACAAAGCCTTGCTCTCTAAAAAAATGTTTCACCACCTTTACAAAACATGAGTATGTGAGAATTACAATTAAACAATATCACCAATAATATGTAAATTTGTAATGCAACAACAACCTAGTAAAGCAAAGGTCAATAACTAAATTGGAGAAATTTTATTTTTTAATTTTTTGAAAAAAGGAAGAAAGAAACAGCAACAACACACCTTGAACTTCTATAAGACCTGCCTGAATTCACCTATCTAATAAAGTAAATGTAACTTGTGGCTGCAATAAAGTCCATTATTGATGCTTTTAATGTTATAAAAATGGCACAGTGTATGTGCAACTGCTTTAAATCAAGCTTGTTTTGATCATCTGTTTCTGAGTTCCACCTCATTTGCACTTTACCCTCACTTCTGTACAACATGGAAACAATGACAGACTTTAACTTTTTGGGCTCCAAAATCACTGCAGATGGTGACTGCAGCCATTAAATTAAAAGATGCTTGCTCCTTGGAAGGAAAGCTATGACAAACCTAGACAGCATATTAAAAAGCAGAGACATTACTTTGTCAACAAAGGTCCCTCTAGTAAAAGCTATGGTTTTTCCAGTAGTCATGTATAGATGTGAGAGCTGGACCATAATGAAAGCTGAGCACCAAAGAATTCATGCTTTTGAACTGTGGTGTTGGAGAATACTCTTGAGAGTCCCTTGGGGTGCAGGGATATCAAACCAGTCAATCCTAAAAGAAATCAGTCCTGAACATTCATTGGAAGGACTGATGCTTAAGCAGAAGTTCACATGGGTCACCTAATGTGAAGAACTGACTCATTGGAAAAGACCCTGATGCTGGGGAAGATTGAAGGCAGGAGGAGAAGTGGATGACAGAGGATGAGATGGTTGGATGGCATCACCAATTCAATGGACATAAACCTGAGGAAACTCTGGGAGAGGGTGAGGGACAGGGAAGCCTGGTGTGCGGCAGTCCATGGGGTCACAAAGAGTTGGACACGACTGAGCAACTGAACTGAACTCAATTGTGCCACATGGACTCAAGCAACTTTGACAAACCCCACGTGACTTCACAATACATCCTAGAGAGAAGGAAAAAAGAAAGACAAATTATTCTCCTTTGCTTCTAATTGGTTTCTAATTGATTGTTTGATCATTTTTTTAGAAATTAGTTTTCTAAACTCTTGCTTTAACTCCTTAATATGTAATGTTGAAACTTTCTTCCCCACTTTTTATTCCTTGAAAGATAAACTCCAATGTCCAACATTCACTGAGTGCCTACTGTGTTCCAGATGCCATCCTCAAGATTGCAGGTACAGAAATAAGTTAAACATAGTTTCTTCCCTCAATAAGCCAATTATTCAGTGGAGCAGCTAGACAAATAACCTGCTGGTGGCAACAAAATGTGGTTAATGATGTAAGGAAATCAGTGAATGCTCTGTTCATGGCACTTCTTACCCGGGAGTGTTATCAGCTAATACTTAACATGTGTTTGGGCTACACTTTCAACACTCTCCACAACATCTTAGGTCCACAAGATGAACACAGTTGAAGCCCTACAGATTCGAATCCCCAATTCATGTACATAATATCAATACTTTGTGAGATAACTACTTTCCCAGACTCCTTTCTATTGAGGATAACCAGTATGGTACAGTCCTGCCAATGAGGCTTCATGGAAATCTGCTAGGAGACTTTTGAGAATTTCTAACCATTTGTGAAAAGAACAAGACTAAGAGCTTCTTTAGTCACTTCTTCCTGAACTGAAAGCAGATGAGATATGTGGAACTACAGCAGCATGGAGAAATGAGGTGACAAAATATAGGCAAAAGCCAGCATGCAAAGGACAAGAAAGAATTTGTATCCTTGGAAACATTTTAAAGTGACTCCCTGTCCTAATTTCTGTTAAGTGAAAGTGAAAGTCGCTCAGTTGTGTCCGACTCTTTGTGACCCCATGGACTATATAGTTCATGGAATTCTCCAGGACAGAGAACCTGAGTGGGTAGCCTTTCCCTTCTCCAGGGATCTTCCCAACCCAGGGACCAAACCCAGGTATCCTGCATTGCGGGCGTATTCTTTACAGGCTGAGCCACCAGGGAGGTTCTTTTAGGTAAACATTAAATGTCCTAATGTTTTAAGCCATTTATAAATGGCTATTATGTTACCTGCTGCTGATAAAACACTTCCAATGCAGATAAATGTCTGTTCTGTTCATCTCTTCAGTCTTGGTACTGAGAACAGTACCTGACATGGAGTAAGTGGGCAAAGAAAAAAAGAATTTAAAGTGAATAGATTTTTAGATCAGATAGTAAACATCACACCTAATCTTATGGATGGTAAAGACATTTTTTTTAATTTTATATAGAATGTTCATTTTGAGTGTAATTCTCAAGAAAACAAAATACACAATGCAAATTTTATTTGCCTTACACTGCTTTTTCCTTGATAGCAAAATCCCAGATTTAAGGGAGAACAGATTCTTCTCCAGTCCCAGGGAAATCTATCTTGCTATTCCAAGCCAATCATAGTAGTCTCATACCCATTATAGGGTGAGTGACCTACAACTGGCACACAACCAATGGGGCCAAATATTCTGTGGGATTGGGGAAGAGTTGTTCATCACTAAGAAAATATGATACTCAGAAGGAAATGATTCTCTCTTCAGATTTTCATGTGATGGAGCAACCATCTTTCAAAATGAAGGATGAAGCAATGAAGAATAAGCTACCATACCAAGAATGGGACCCTAGAGAAGTGGAAAGAACCTGGGTCCTTACTGACATTGTTGGGCCAATCCAGGAGCCAAATTCTCTTCATATTTCTTGCCACATAATAAAGATACTCCAGGTTAAGAATCATAGGAAAATGAAGAGTCTGTTTAATTCAAATGGAACTTTACAATTTTTTAATTTATTTTAATTGGAGAATAGTTACTTTACAATATCATGATGATTTTTGTCATACATCAACATGAATAGGCCACAAGCATATAATTTTTAATAAGGAAGAGGCACTAATGTATATTTGTTTGAATACAAGTTGTTTTGTTGTTCAGTGACCAACTTGTGTCTGACTCTCTGCAAGCCCATGGACTATAGCACGCCAGGCTTCCCTGTCCATCACCATCTCCTGGAGTTTGCCCAAGTTCATATCCATTGAATTGGTGATGCCATCCTACCATCTCATCCTCTGTTACCTTCTTCTCCTTCTGCCTTCAATCTTTCCCACAATCAGGGTCTTTTCCAATGAGTCAGCTGTTTGCATCAGGTGGCCCAAGTATTGGAACTTCAGCTTCAGTATCAGTCCTTCCAAAGACTATTCAGTGTTGATTTCCTTTAAAATTGACTGGTTTGATCTTCTTGCTTTCCAGGATACTCTCAAGAGTCTTCTCCAGTGCCACAGTTTGAAATCATCAATTCTTTGACACTCTGCCTTTGTTATCCAGCTCTCACATCCATATGTGACTACTGGAAAACCATCGCCTTGACTATATGGACCTTTGTTGGCAAAGTGACGTCTTTGCTTTTTAAAACACTGTCTAGGTTTGTCACAGCTTTCCTGCCAAGGAGCAGGTGTCTTTTAATTTCATGGCTGCAGTCACCATCTGCAATGATTTTGGAGCCAAAGAAAGTAACTTAGAAATAGTATGGTCTGATTTATTCTAAGATATGTTGTCATTTACTTAAAACTATATCTTTGAAGAAAAAAATCATTGTAATGCTGTTAACTTTTTCCCATAGTAAATCATTTTGTATTGGTCCTATAGAAAACCCTGCTATTTATTACCTTGTCTGAAATCTAAGCTATCAGTAGGACAGCAAAGCATATTTTAATGAAATTTAAACTTGTAACCCCAAACAAGTAGAAGACTGAAAATAAGACTTTAATCTGTCAGTCAGGCAATTTTGTAAATTTGGCACTAAACTCTACGAATCTCCCTATCCAAAAGATCAGCAGAAGTAAAGCCTTCCTTGCACAAGTTAATACTATGTCCTTTGCCAAGAACACCTGGTAAAATAAAGAATTCCATTGTTTTAATACACTGACCTAGCATCTTAGTCAGAAAGATTTTCTTCATACTAATTCAGTTGAAGAGACAGAATAAAGTCAAATAACTGTTTTAAAGCAGAAACACTTCAAAGTATTACTTAAGAGCTCTGAGCTTGATAGATATGGATTTGAGTTGTGGCTGTACCAGTTGTGAGATCTTAGTAAGTCAATTTCACTTCTCTATGACTCAGTTTCTCCACTTGTAAGAATGATGAAAATAGGAGCTTAAACACAGCTGTATTTGGGCTCCTATTGTCCCTCTCTCAATATTCATTCTCCCCTTCTTCCTTGACAGAAGAATCTTAATTCTAGGCATTAATTCTTAATTCTAGGCTAGGCTAGGCAAATGACTGAAAAATAATCTTTTACAACTGGGTGTGGTTATCTGTTTAAGTTTTGGAATACATGTAGAAATGATATGTGTTACTTCTGGGAAGTGTCTTTAAAGAAAAGGAGTGTCACCCCCTCACCCTTTCTTCTTTCTACATCTGGAATATGGACATGATGGCATGAGCTCTAACAGCTACTGTTGTCGATGAAGAACCTTGGGAATGGAAGCTGCCAGAAGCATGAGACAGGAAGAGATTGAATCCCTGCAACCATTGTCATATCAACCCTGGACTGACTATTTCTGAATCACAGACATACCTAAGAGACATCTTAGGTTGTGTTCCAGAACACAATGACAAAACAAATATCACAAAAAAGCAAGTCACATGAATTTTTGTTTTCTCTATGCTTATAAAAGTTATGTTCACACTATACAATAGTCTATTAATTGAGCAAGAGCTTTATGTCTAAAGAAACAATGTCCAAACCTTAATTAAAACATAATTGCTAAAAAATGCTAGCCATCATCTGAACCTTCAGAAAGTCACAGTAGTAACATCACAGACCTCTATCACAGATCAACCATAACAAATAAAATAATGATGAAAAAGTTTGAAATATTGAAAGAATTACCAAAATGTGACCCAGAGATATGAAGTAACAAATGCTGTTGGAAAAATGACACTGGTAGACTTGCCACAAACCTTCAATCTGTAAAAGACACCGTTTTGCAAAGCACAATAAAGTGATCAAGGCACTATAAAACAAAATCTGCTTGTACTTGAAAAGGACAAGAAATAAAACATCTGACTTAAGCCATTGTTTCAGAATATTTAATTCTTTTTTCTGTCAACCTTAATCCTAACTGATAATACTACAACAAAGAAAAGTTACTAGAATTAAATAAGATAGTGTGCCAGCTGTATAGTGAGTGTACAAATGATGCCAATTATTATTATAATGATGATGAGTCAGACAATATTATGAGCTAAATATTCAACAAAATAAAGTATATCTAGAAAACTTGCCTTTCAGATCAATAGTATTAAGCAATTTAAAAGACACAGCGAAAGATATACTCTCACTTGGGATGCAAATTTTAGTGTTATTAGAATAAACTACTTAAAATACATAAAAGAAATCAAACAGATCTGAAATAGCTCCTAACTCCTACGGTTACCATATATTTTCTTACATCAAGAATTGCCTAATATTCTCAGTCTGAAGGACACTGAATTTCAATAAAATATTTTAAATGGAAATAAAGGTATGTACATGCGGTATCCCATAAAGCAAAACCCTGTGAGTGATAACTTTCCTGATGATAACCTTAATTAACAAAACTAGCACTATGAACAAAACAAGTAATTTTGGAAAGTGAAATCAACTCTTAAAGATCAAAACAAGGACTATTACTGGAAATATATATATACATAATAAATAAAATAACAAATGTATATTATTTCTATATTGGGGCTTCCCTGGTAGCTCAGTTGATAAAGAATCTGCCTTCAGCGTAGGCAACCCAGATTTGATCCCTGGGTCAGGACACGACTGAGTGACTGAACTGAACTGAACTTCCTGACCCAGGGATCAAATCTGGGTCGCCTACGCTGAAGGCAGATTCTTTATCAACTGAGCTACCAGTCATGTCCGACTCTCCACAACCCCATGAATCACAGAACGCCAGGCCTCCCTGTCCATCACCAACTCCCGGAGGTCACTCAAACTCATGTCCACAGAGTTGGTGATGCCATCCAGTCATCTCATCCGCCCCCAACCTTTCCCAGCATCAGAGTCTTTTCC
The DNA here is from genome assembly GCF_049115385.1 of Moschus berezovskii. Lineage (NCBI taxonomy): Eukaryota > Metazoa > Chordata > Mammalia > Artiodactyla > Moschidae > Moschus > Moschus berezovskii. Next base: position 3,973,523 of record NC_142469.1, read on the forward strand.
AGTGAGTCAACTCGTCGCGTGAGGTGGCCAAAGTATTGCAGTTTCAGCTTTAGCATCAGTCCCTCCAATGAACATCCAGGATTGATCTCCTTTAGAATGGACTGGTTGGATATCCTTGCAGTATAAGGGATTCTCAAGAGTCTTCTCCAACACCACAGTTCAAAAGCATCGATTCTTCAGCGATCAGCTTTCTTCACAGTCCAACTCTCACATCCATACATGACCAGGGGAAAAACCATTGCCTTGACTAGACGGACCTTGGTTGGCAAAGTAATGTCTCTGCTTTTTAATATACTATCAAGGTTGGTCATAACTTTCCTTCCAAGGAGCAAACGTCTTTTAATTTCATGGCTGCAATCAGCATCTGCAGTGATTTTGGAGCCCAAAAAAATAAAGTCTGACACTGTTTCCACTGTTTTTCCATCTATTTCCCATGAAGTGATGGGACCAGATGCCATGATCTTTGTTTTCTGAATGTTGAGCTTCAAGCCAAACTTTTCACTCTCCTCTTTCACTTTCATCAAGAGGCTTTTGGGTTCCTCTTCACTTTCTGCCATAAGGGTGGTGTCATCTGCGTATCTGAGGTTATTGATATTTCTCCCGGCAATCTTGATTCCAGCTTGTGCTTCTTCCAGCCCAGCGTTCCTCATGTAGTACTCTGCAAATAAGTTAAATAAGCAGGGTGACAATATACAACCTTGACGTACTCCTTTTCCTATTTGGAACCAGTCTGTTGTTAGAACTGGACATGGAACAGCATACTTTAAAACTATAAATAAATCTGCAAGTAAGCATATAGGCATATAGCTATCAAATAAAAATTACATCACTGGACATGAGTTTGAGTGAACTCCGGAAGTTGGTGATGGACAGGGAGGCCTGGCGTGCTGTGATTCATGGGGTCGCAGAGAGTCAGACACGACTGAGCGACTGAACTGAACTGAACACTTATATCATTATATTATAATATTCATTGATACTTTTCTTCTTTTATGTGTGTATCTGTTTACTTCAGTCTTCCTTGATTCTACAACTAGGAATATTTTCCCATTAGATATTTATCTAATTCTTATTTTCAGATATTTAAAATAGGTTGGTCATGACATTTAGATTTATTAATTAATATTGCTAATGACTAGGAAAAATAGTAAAACACAAAGCATGACAGTAGACACCTGAAAAAGATTTTGGCACAACAATCGTTCCCCTTTCTTAACAAGACCTGTGTTTATGGTATCAAGGTCCAGGTGACAATAGTTATTATTCATTTTTAGTTTTTCTCCTATAAACAAGGGGTAATGAAGCAAAATGAGTGTAATTATCTCAGAAAATTAATTAATGGAGTGGAGTGTTCCACAATCTGTTGCTCTAACTTGATTCAGGTTTTAGGAAAGCTAGAGCAATTTTTCTGACAGTGTAATTTGAAGATTCCCTGAATCAGTGTCTCCCTGTTAGGCTCTGCAAATAGAGGACACGAGAGAGAGAGAATGGAAATGGAGGAAGGCGAGAGGTAGGATTATTTGCTGTTCCTGTCAGTGTCCCCCCACTATGGCTCTTCATCTCAGATGTGGTTGACTTGAATAACAGGGGGTTCCAGTTTCCACCTCGTTTCCATCTCATAAAACCAGCCCCACAGTTCTCCCTCAGAGCACCAGCATATGCTGCAATATGGGACCAATGCTCGGGCTCTCACCTGTGTTCCTGAGGCCCCAGAACTCCTCCACCCTCCTAATTTCCCCCTACCATCCCCAGGGAGCTCCTCACATCAGAGGACTGCACTCCTCCTCCAAGTTCCAGGTTCTAACAAGCCACCCGTGACCCTTTGCTCCCTCAAGCCCAGCAGTAGTATCTGCTTTTTGCAGTTACTCTCTGTGTTGAGTTTGTTCCTTTTCAGTCCTCCAATACCTATATCTCCAATTCCGCATATAAATGATCTCTTAAAATAGTTGTTTTGGCTTCTTTTTTCCTGACTGGGACCCTGACTGATACAAATGTTTGAATGCTTGAGTTCTAGTTACCTGGAGGATTAAGAAGACAAGCAATCCCCTAACCAGTGGATCACTCACAATTGTTTAAACTCCTGTTTTGGCCCCAGCAAATAAAACACTCAACTACTACATTGTATTGCTTAAGAAATTTCAGGACACATATACACCAAAACTGAAATTCTGTTATCACACATGAAAATTGCTTACATAATCTTCCCACATTCATAGCTAGTCCAGTTCTGTACAGGACTGGCCCACAATGAGCCTATGAGTAAAACAAAAATTTTTTTTCAAAAAAGTTTTTTATTCTTCTTAAGGCCTTCCATAGAAAGCATTACTTGCATTATCTGCAAAACAAAGACTAAACCTTGACCTTGTATTTGAATCATCCATCAGGTTACACCTACACAATTCTTTAAACTCATTTCCTCCTGAGCTAGTGGTTTCCTGCCACACATTATGTATGAATTCTTGCCTCCCTGCCTTGGTTCAGGCAGTTTTCTCTGCCTGGAAGTCCTCATGAAATACACAGAGACATAGAGCAGTACACATAGCGGGAACTTAACACATGTTGAAACTGTCTTCCATTGCCTTCCTCTAGATTATTCTGACTTGAACTGCCATAGCAGTTACTTTGTGGGCTTCCCTTGTAGCTCAGTTGGTAAAGAATCCACCTGCAATGTGGGAGACCTGGTTCGATCCCTGGGTTGGGAAGATCCCCTGGAGGAGGGCATGGCAACCCACTCTAGTATTCTTGTCTGGAGAATCCCCATGGACTGGGGAGCCTGGTGGGCTATAGTTTATGGGGTTGCAAAGTGCTGGTCACAAATCAAGCCCCACAGTGCCTCACAGACCTTGCATAGACTAGTGACCAGTGTGTGTTTATTGAGTGAATAAATGACCTGTGAATGGTCATCTACTTTTTTTTGAGTCATTCCTTTCTTCTCCACTGTACTGTGGATATCTCATATTTTTTGGCAAATGTAGATGATATAAATAATATATAGATGCTTTATACTATTTTCACAGTGTTATAAAATATTTTGTCTAGGTATGCATAATACTTTCCATATATTAACTGTTTCAATTAGGTGCCAAATCTGCAGAACCACTTTCCATTTTAACTAAAGAAAGTAAGGCTCTAAGAGTGGGTCACATAATGAGTCAGTGCTATTCCTGGAATTTGACAAGGGCTTCTTTCAAACATATTACAGGTCTCTGGGGAAGTCAATAGCAGACAGTGATGATGCTGGCGCTGAGCTCACCTGACAGATTGTCCTTTTTCCTTTCCAGAGACTTGCTTTAACTCCAGGATCCACCTGAAAGTAGTGACTCAGGATTCCAAGCAAGAGTGCAGACCATTTTCTAGGACTCTGACCACAAGTGTCACGGTCAGGCCACAGAGCCAGATTTCTGCAGAGTTAGACAAGCACCTGTGTATTCATGAAAGGAACCTAATGGGCCCTTGCAGTCCTCCCCAGCCAGGAGGATGACTTTGGGAGAAGGAAGGTAGGCAGCAGAGAGGTAAGTGTGGCTTCCCCCATGTTCCCCTCCTTCCTACCTTAAAGCTGAGTAGTCGCTGGGCAACCCAATCTTTTATTTTGATTCACAAGGTCTAGCGAGTCACTGACATTCTAATTGGCCTGCAAGATTTCAAACACACTGGCCACATAAAAGGCACAAATGACTTGAACACATTGAATGTATTTTCTTTTCCTGTTGAGCTCTCTGAAAAACAGAATTCATATATGCCTTTGCTGGCACCCTCCACAGAGATTTGTAGTGAAGAACACATCATTATTAAAATACATTTTAATAACTTTATGGAGTACTCAGATAATTTCAACAGGTACCCAGGTTCTCTGGTCTCAAAAAATATTATAACTAATATCCACTTTTCCCCTGGAAAATATCTGATTCATAAGATGTCCATATCGTAAGACAAATATTAGACTGAAACAAAGATCAAACCTGGTAAAACTTAATTTCCTACATCAATTCGAGTAGATAATGTCTCTCAAACTTTTAAGCAAAAAAGTTGCCCACATTGTGTGATGTTTTCATCCCTCTGACCTCACCTGCCTTTTCCTAACCATCTGATCTTCCCTTTCTACCTCTCTCCCTTCTAATTATTCCCCTTTCCTTTCTTTTTGTGGACTAGGGGCTTAACCTTTAAGAAATTGATTTGTTTGCTGCACTTTCCCTAAAGTCTGATCTGAGGAGCCAATTCTGTTTGAATAAAATAAAAGAAAATGAAGTTTCATGGACAAAGGATGGTGGGGAGAATTATGAATTGTGTTGCACAGTTTATGTTCCCCGAATTTATGCCGTCAGCAGAGAAAAAAGAACAGTTTTTTTTTTAGTTATCTATCATCCACCCATATCCTGTACTGATAAAATATGTGCCTCAGAAGGCTAAGAATGATAAATTAAGTGTAAAAATATGTCTGCAGTTATGATAAATTCATATTTTCACTGTTAGAGAAACATGACATTTTGACACTATAAATAATTATGTAATTTGGCTTTTCACCATTATAGGTGTTTTTATAGGACTAAGAGCAATGTTTTACTTTCTGATAAAAAGAAAATTAGAATCATGAAGATTAACAGTTGTTGGAGATAGGGCAAGGATAATAAGAGTATCAGTTCAGTTCAGTTCAGTCGCTCAGTCGTGTCCGACTCTCCACAACCCCATGAATCACAGCATGCCAGGCCTCCCTATCCATCGATTCCTGAAAATGAGCAGACAAAAAAAAATCAATGCAAACAAACTGGCAGAAGGAATTCAAACTGGAACCATGCAAAATGATGTAATGATGAAATGCAATTGTTAAAATAGCCCTGAGGTTCATTTACTATTTCACTAGAGTCAGTAGACCCTCTCAAGGGAAGAAAAAGACACAGGTATAACCCTGTAAGAGAGTGGTGGACAGCACTACAGAGAAATTTAGTCTACAAAAGCGGCACAAAGGTTAACACCTAAATATTAATATATATGATGTTGGCAGCCAGGGTTGGTTAGCACTGCCTTTTAGTCCCAAGTTATAGTTTAAGTAGATGGCCCAAAGAGATGTTCTAGATTGCCTTGAAGACTCAGGCACCCAAATACAAATGTCGCCTCAAACAGCCACATAGACAGTTTACCGCACAACTCCAGGGGTGCCATTCACGTAGACTGTTACATGAAAGGGCAACCTGATTTTGCAAGGTGTGGTGGTCCTTCAGGGTAAACCGCTGGGGTTACTAGAATAAGAGAAGAAAGCAGGATATAAATTTGAGTATAGAGTATAACAATGGTTTTATTTTTTCAAATAAAAAATGACCAGAAAAATGACCAGAAGAAACTACATCCAAATAATAATATGTCTAGAATTATGCCTGAATTCACTTTTCCTTATTGCTAAGTCACTTCAATCGTGTCCGACTCTGTGCGACCTCGTAGACGGCAGCCCACCAGGCTCCTCTGTCCCTGGGATTCTCCAGGCAAGAACACTGGAGTGGGTTGCCATTTCCTTCTGCAATGCATGAAAATGAAAAGTGAAAGTGAAGTCACTCAGTCGTGTCTGACTCTTCAAGACCCCATGGACTGCAGCCCACCAGGCTCCTCCACCCATGGGATTTACCAGGCAAGAGTACTGGAGTGGGATGCCATTGCGTTCTCCTTCCTTATTCCTAGTTTACTGTATTTTCACATTGAAGAAATTAGCAGCTTTTAAATAAATTAACAGCATTTAATAAATTAGTAGCTGAAAACATCCAAATTAATACTATTTATAGCTTCAATGTTACAACATGTCAAGGATGTAAAGATTAGAATGGCTTTTATGCAGATGGAAAATCTGTTAAAAATTGGGCACTATTTTCCTACGTGTATTTACATTTCAAACTAATTAGTTTTGTATTTTAAACTATTCAGTAAAACGTAAGGATTGATTGACTTTGCTTTTGAAAGCCCCGATTGTATTATAAATGCAGGGAACTTGTAGTCATGCCTCCAGAGGCAGACCATCTTTCAAGCACAGTTCCCTTCACTTTGAGGTTCTCTCCGTGCTGCCAACCTCTTGGGCTGGCATCTGTCTAGATCTCATATCGGCCAACAGGAGCTGTAACCGCGTGATTTTTGGTCATAGCCAATGGAAAGAGGAACTATCCATCCCTAAACCAATCACAGTCAAGAGATTAATCAGAACTGAGCCTGGACCAGGGATCGCTACAATCACTGCTATACACTGGGAAAAGGGCAAGTACAGGCTTTGTGAAGCCCAGAGTTTATACAATCTGGGGGTTCTCTTTAAGTGAGGCAGTTTTAAAAATACAAATTTGCTAAGAAAGGGAACACTTATTTATTTGAATGAAAGGAATAGAGTATGAACATATAAAAGATGCCAAATGCCATAGACATCACAAAATTTGAAAAGAGCATAACGTTTTTATTAATTTACTTCTTAACATGTCTCTTCATACCTTTATCTACAATGTTTTGGCCACATTTTTTTGAATTGCCTCTTCATGTTATAATTGTATAGTCAATAAAGAAAACATAAAGAAATACAATTATCTTTCCTCTAATATATATAATTTGAAATTGTCTTCATTATTATCATTTCAAAAACTTTCTTTTAGCATCACAATTTGCTGTGAGTGTTGTCATATAAATTTTCAGGAATATTGTCAAATTTTGGTAGAACTCTATCATTTTCTTCACATATGCTTATTATAGAATTTTCCACAGCTTCTGGATCCATACCTCTCAAATGTAAAATCTCCTCCACTATTCACATACTACCAGCCCCAAGCACTATATGACTTGCTCACAGCTTCATACATCCTATGCCTGGGTTGACATGGCACAATGGAAGCTGGGACTATTTCTGGAAGCCATTTCTACACCAGGGCTGCTAACTGTACATGAGAGCTGGCAAACCAGGTAAATACATGCCATTAAATCCAAACAAAAATATTCCCTATACACCATCCCGTTAATCAGATCCCAGAATTGCACCTCGGCACATCACCCAGCTGAAGTGTAAAAGAGTGTAATGGAGGTATAAGACAGTGAAACAAGATCAGTCTTAACTAACCAGAGTTAAAATGTCCCATTGATACAAGTTTTACAAAAGCATATGACCATGTTAAATCGGTATTCAAGTTCCATAAAATTGTATTCTGCTTGGGAACAGGATATGGGAAAAGTAAGATAATGCACAACAGAGTTTTTGTTATGATGGTCAAATTATATCTATCCATTAATTAGATATTAATTTGCTAATATATTACATTCCTAATGTCTATATCCTATGGCATGTGGGAGAAGGGGTAGACACAGAAATATATCACCAGACCATGTCTTTGAAGAACTACTGACGTGATAGGGGAATCACAGTTTATTGGCATTAATTTTCTGCTTTAAAATACTTGATAGAGTAAAAGAAAACAATAAACATATCTTGGCATTAATAGCATCTTAATTTCACATTATACACATTAATTACATGAGAAAATAAAGGCTAGCATATAGCTATTTGAAAAATAATTTGGTTGGAGACTCATACTGACATTATGTGAGGTATACTGCCCACCAAGCTATGGCATTCATTGTTTCATCATGTATACAAACTTGTTTAGCATTTCCATCTGTTGCGTGGCTGACAGACTGGAGCATATGATGATTATTTACATATGATAGTGAATTGGAATAAATAGTTATTATTGATACTTTGGAGTACAGGATTAGAATTTTAAATGAAATTGCAAAGCTGAAAAGGTGTCATAAAAAGACTGATAAATGATTGTATTGAGAAATGTGTGGTAAAGTACAATTAGATTATTTTTTAACTACACAAACAAAATGTAGCAAATTCTTTAACTTTTGCAGAAATCACCATCACAAATTGAATGCACTTCAGTAAATATAGCAATTACATTTTTTTAATGCTTCATTTTGGAGGTGGTTTAACAACAGTGTAATTAAAAGGCTGACACCACGCTTGTGGGAGAAAGTGAAAAAGAACTAAAGACACTCTTGATAAAAGTGAAAGAGGAGAGTGAAAAACTTGGCTTAAAATTCAACATTCAGAAAACTAAGATCATGGCATCTAGTCCCATCATTTCAAGGCAAATAGATGTGGAAACTGACAGATTTTTATTTTGGGGGGCTCCAAAATCATTGCAGCCATGAAATTAAAAGATGTTTGCCCCTTGGAAGAAAAGTTATGACCAACCTAGACAGCATATTAAAAAGCAGAGACATTACTTTGCCAGCAAAGGTCCTTCTAGTGAAAGCTATGGTTTTTCCAGTAGTCATGTATGGATGTCAGAATTGAACTCTAAAGAAAGTTGAGAGCCAAAGAATTGATGCTTTTGAACTGTGGTATTGGATGAGACTTGAGAGTCCCTTGGACTGCAAGGAGATCCAACCAGTCCATCCTAAAGGAAATCAGTCCTGAATATTCATTGGAAGGACTGATGCTGAAGCTGAAACTCCAATACTTTGGCCACCTGATGCCAAGAGCTAACTCATTTGCAAAGACCCTGATGCTGGGAAAGATTGAAGGCAGGAGGAGAAGAGGACGACAGAGAATGAGATGGTTGGATGGCATCACCGACTCAATGCACATGAGTTTGAGTAAACTCCGGGAGTTGGTGATGGACAGGGAGGCCTGGAGTGCTGCAGACCATGAGGTGGTAAAGAGTCGGACACAACTGAGCGACTGAACTGAACTGAAAGGAAATTGAAAATATTTTCACACTATATTTGGTAACATGCAATCTCTCCTGGATCTCCAAAACAAATCTGGAGAATTTCTTTTCTTTTTTTTGGCTATACCAAATACTTGGCCCCTGCAGTGGAAGTACAGAGTCTTAACCACTGGACTGCCAGGAAAGCTCTGAGCTAATGGCTTTCTGAGCATCGTTGGCTAGAGTTTCTGGATATGACAGATTTCTATCACATTTTTTCCCAAGTGAAAGGAATGTCAGAGCAGTGACATTAAAATTGGGCTTAAAATTGTGGTCTTTTGAAGTCAGTTTAACCAGTACTTACAAAACATTTGTATATAACATTGTACCAACTACTACAGGCAGTAAGATACATATTTTATGTGTCTGTGTGTAAAAGAGGATTTGGAAAGTTTAAAAACACAATAACATGCATTTTCTTTCTTAATCGAATAGTTAACAAATTTCACTTATTCCAAAACTACAGTTAGTGACATTTGTCAATTATATATGTCATTGTGATTTCTCTGAGGGTAATATTATGAGATAATTTGAGGTTAATACAAATATAGAAAGTGCTATAAAAATAAGTGTGCTACCCAGAGCAATATCACAGACATACTTAGAGTAGCTGGCTTCTCTAGTTCTCAGTGGTAAAGAATCTGGCTGCCAGTGCAGGAGACACAGGTTTGATCTCTGTGTCACGAAGATCTCCTGGAGGAGGAAATGGCAACCTACTCCAGTTTCTTGCCTGGGCAATCCCATGGACAGAGAAGCCTGAACAGCTACAGTCTATGGGGTCACAAAGAGTCAGACACAACTTAGCAACTAAACAACAATGATGAGTTAGTTAAAAATACTGTGCCCCATGTATACCAAAGGATCAGACAGCCTTCCAGAACACCATAACTAGTTAAAAGTCAATACATATATTTATTTTTTGCACAAGACATTTAATTACTCTGCTGCTTTGCTGGCATTTGAAAGCCAATAATAATGGCTTAAGGGTATCCCCTTTCTGAAAATGGGAAATATATTAAAGAATTGGATAAAAACAGTAAGATTAGAAAACATCTGAACCCAAGAATTCCATGGGAAACAAATTACCATTTATATTTTATCCACATGATTTTATGTAATTTTAAAGATAATATAGGAATGACTTACAATGTTTTCCCATATGTGTTAGTCATATTTTATCAAGTATATTAAATACTCTAAAGAAATTTCCTACTCTATGGAAAATAAGTATCATGACAAGGAAATCAATCTTAATCATTATTTATTAAGCAAGGTTTCAATAAACTGTGGAACATTCTGAAAGAGATGGGAATACCAGACCACCTGACCTGCCTCTTGGGAAACCTGTATGCAGGTCAGGAAGCAACAGTTAGAACTGGACATGGAACAACAGACTGGTTACAAATAGGAAAAGGAGTACGTCAAGGTTGTATATTGTCACCCTGCTTATTTAACTTCTATGCAGAGTACATCATGAGGAACGCTGGGCTGGAAGAAGCACAAGCTGGAATCAAGATTGCTGGGAGAAATATCAATAACCTCAGATATGCAGATGACACCACCCTTATGGCAGAAAGTGAAGAGGAACTCAAAAGCCTCTTGATGAAAGTGAAAGAGGAGAGTGAAAAGGTTGGCTTAACCTCAACATTCAGGAAACGAAGATCATGGCATCTTGTCCCTTCACTTCATGGGAAATGGATGGGAAAACAGTGGAAACAGTGTCAGATTTTATTTTGTGGGGCTCCAAAATCACTGCAGATGCTGATTGCAGCCATGAAATTAAAAGACGCTTGCTCCTTGGAAGGAAAGTTATGACCAACCTAGATAGCATATTAAAAAGCAGAGACATCACTTTACCAACCAAGGTCCATCTAGGCAAGGCTATGGTTTTTCCCGTGGTCAAGTATGGATGTGAGAGTTGGACTGTGAAGAAAGCTGATCGCCAAAGAATTGATGCTTTTGAAATCTGGTGCTGGAGAAGACTCTTGAGAGTCCCTTATACTGCAAGGAGATCCAACCAGTCCATTCTAAAGGAGATCAATCCTTGGTGTTCCTTGGAAGGACTGATGCTAAAGCTGAAACTCCAATACTTTGGCCACCTCATGCAACGAGTTGACTCATTGGAAAAGACTCTGATGCTGGGAGGGATTGGGGATGGGAGGAGAAGGGGATGACAGAGAATGAGATGGCTGAATGGCATCACCAACTCGATGGACATGAGTTTGAGTGAACTCCGGGAGTTGGTGATGGACAGGGAGGCCTGGCATGCTGTGATTCATGGGGTCGCAAAGAGTCGGACACAACTGAGCAACTGAACTGAACTGAACTGAAGGTTTCAATAGATTATTTATTTTAAAAAATAATAAATTTAAGGTTTAAGGGTATAAAGTCTTAGCAGTACAGCGCCTTTTTGTACCTTGAAGTTTCCCCAAAAGCACTCCAGATTTTAAATTCTCTTAGAAAACTCTCGGTGACTGTAAGTCTCAGATTAATGTCACTACTTAAGATGGGATTTTATTTAATTATATAATTATAAAAATCCACAAATCAAATGAGTGTGAAATGTTTACTGCTGTATCAGTAAACAAGGATGTCACAGTCATCAGTGATTTCAGCCCTCCAAATGTGAAGTTCTGAGTCCTAAGGATGACCAGGAAAGAAAAAAATACGTGTTATCCAGCAGCCATCAGGCTGCAGCCACTCCCTACAGTGAACACTGAGAAACTCAAGATGTAAAAACGATGCAGGATACTGGCCTCAGATAACTGAGATGCAAATGAAAAGAATGATTTCAGTGAGTCCAAACTCTTGCATCTTCCCATGCATAAAAAAGCACTAAGTTCCTTAACTTGAATTATCTGGTTTCTTTAATTCACAAATATATTTTTTTATGTTCAGACTATCTGCCTTTTGTTGCAAACTTCTATATAACCTGACTACCTCCACCCCCAACTGCCTCCTGAGACCAGTTCTCTCCGAGTTATTTGAGATGTTTTCGGGATTGAAGTCCTAAAAAATCCAGCTGAATAAAAAATACCCCTCAACTTTTAGGTTGTAACTGCTTTTTTAAGTCAACATGACTTAGCCGGGAAGAGTTAGAGAGGACAGAATGGGAATAGGGGCTTAGAAGTAAGATTAAAATGTTTTTTAAAAAAGACTAAAACAAGGGTTTTCTAATGATGAACTAATGATAATAAAATGGAATGAATTAGGGAGAATAAAGTTCTTAATCATTCTGAAATCTGAAAAGTATTTTTTAAAGGGAAGGTGGGAGTATTTTCTGGATGGGACAAAATTTACCGAAGTGATTTTCGAGTTTTCACTGGAGCAGTGCAGTGGTTCAGAAAATGTGGTCACTGGGCCAACAGCTTCAGCATTCCCTGGGAACTTGTTAGAAATGCAAATTATCAGGCCAGATCCCAGACCTACTGAACCAGAAACTCTGGGTGGGGCCCAGTAATCAAATGCTAACAAAGCCCAAAGGTAATTCTAATGCTTCAAAGAGGTAGAGAACCAAATTAGTAACACTTGGGAACTTATAGAATTATCTGGCCTGGAGCAATTAAATCAAAATCTCTGAAGCACTGGCCTTGGCATCATTATGGTTTTCAACACTCAGGTGCTTCCATGTTGGTTACAGAATCACTTCCTTTAAAAGCCTTCATCAAGAGATAGAAAAGAGCTGGCTGACAGGGCTCCAAATTTAACCCTTTTCAACAGGATTAATTAACTCTTGAACTCGTTTGTTTTACTTCTTTTTCAATGAAAGATTTTCTTGAAAGAAATGTGAAACCACAAGCAGAATACAATCAGGACTGATTAATTCTATTTAAATTTATTAACATCTTTGTCAGTATGTTGCAGGGAGAAGTCAATTCTGGTTCCATGTTGAAACTGTTTCTTTGACTTGCTTTCCATTGAATTGTTATTATAATCATTCATAATGTCCTGCCTCAGAGAATCCTACCCCTCTTCCTGACTGTTAAGCTGAAGTGCCTTTGTTCATAAACCTGTCCATCTGTAGATTGCAGTAAGAAAGAAATTAACATACCCCCCTGCCTGAGGCTTGCCATTCTAAGATATATTTGTAAGATTAATGGCCTTTTTAATTTTGTTTCCTCACCTCTCCCCCATCTCTGATCCATAAAAGAACTTGACTTCAAGACCCTGACAAGATAGTTATTTTGAGACATTAGTCTGCCATCTTCTTGGTCTGATGGTTTTCCAAATAAAGTCTTATTCCTTACCTCCACATCTTGTCCCTCAGATTTATTGACCTCTTGTGCAGCAAACAGAGTGAGCTCAAACTCGATAACAAGTAGATCCAAACTCTGAAGAAATAGGGACCCTAGGCTTAACTTTTATAGGTGCAGAAATGGGAGGGTGATGGTGACCATCCTGGTCCATGGGGTACAATGAGGACACCTCAACAGCTGAGAATATGGAGAAAGGGTCAGGGCTCCAGTGAAGGGGAGGGTAGGAGAGTTGTACAATCAGAATTCAGACTGGCCCAAACAAGGGTTTAAAACAACAAAAACCTGGTATGGTGTCACAGATAAATCTGCATCAGTCAGAATTTACCTGAGGCTACCCTTGTACAGCCAAATGGGGATTAGTCAGACATAAAGATTAGTTATCTGTGAAATTATTCTGCAAAATCATAGGGAACCTTTTAAAAATTTGCTGATGTTAAATGTACGTGCAAACTTCCAGGCACTTACCTCAGCAGATGGTACCCAATCATCCCCACTAAAAGTTCTCTGGAATGTGAAATGCAGTGCTTATCAGCAAGTTGTTCAAGAGGCGTTGCTTTTAGGTGTTCCCTGGGAGCTAACCTTAAGAGAAATAGACAGAAATCCAAGACTCTTCTGCTATTATTTTCTCTTCACAAAGATTTTGAGAAATTTTATTGAAACTGTAGCAAACATTGTTATAGGGATTTCCATTCTTCATAAGAAAAGTAACATCCAAAAACTGAGACTAGTTCACTGATGGGCTTATTAAACATAAAATTTTAATATTCTGATTTAAAAGAAATTACACAGAAATTAGTTTAACTTTCAGTTGAAGATACTAAGTGATGTAGTTACATGATCCAGTATTTTTCTGCAGCATTACTCCAAATAATGAGATTTGATTTGGAATTTGGTTTAGACATAAAAAAATCCTGCAGATAAAAAGAATTAGCATCAAAAAATGGAAAAGAATAGTTGGGAATCTCAAACGTATAATTTCTTATTTTTAAGATAGCATCAAAATGTGCTTTAGTTTTTCCCTGCAGCAATAGTTCAAAAGCTTTATCTGCACCACAGTCACCAGAGACACAGAACACTGGGCCCCACTCCTGGAGTTTCTGAGTACGGCAATCTAGAGTGCAGACAAATAATACATTTATAACAAATTCAATGGTGATATTAAGGCTCTTGTTCTGGGGACCACAGTTGGAGAAGCACAGATTTAGAGCACTAAGGAGATTCCAGCACGTAAAATATGTTTAAAATTACATGCCATGTAAGATTCACAAAGAGATAAAGCATAAGTAAATAAATGTACTTGACCTACCACCTAACCTAAGAAATTAAACATTACAATGCAATTGTTGTTGTTGTTCAGTCACTAAGTCATGACTCTTTGCAACTTCCTGTACAGTATGCAAGGCTTCCCAGTTCTTCACTATCTCCCAGAGTTTGCTCAAACTAATGTCTATTCAGTTGGTGATGCCATATATCATCCTCTGTCACTCCCTTCTCCTCCTGCCCTCAATCTTTCCCAAGGTCAAGATATTTTCCAATGAGTCAACTCTTCTGATCAGATGGCCAAAATACTGGAGCTTCAGCTTCAGAATCAGTTCCTACCAGTGAATTATTCAGGGTAGATTTCCATTAAGTTGACTGGTTTAAATCTCCTTGCTGTCCAAGAGACTCTCAAGAGCTTTCTCCAGTAACACAATTTGAAAACGTCAATTATTTGGCAATCAGTCTTCCTTATGGTCAAAATCTCACATCTAAACATGACTGCTGGAAAAAACCATAGGTTTGACCATACAGACCTTTGCAGCAAAGTGATGACTCTGCTTTTTAATACTCTGTCTAGGTTTTTCATAGCTTTCTTTCCAAGGAGCAAGTGTCTTTTAATTCGTGGCTGCAGTCACCACCTGCAGTGATTTTGGAAACCAAGAAAATAAAATCTGTCACTGTTTCCACTTTTCCCCCTTCCATTTGTCATGAAGTGATGGGACAAGGTGCCATAATCTTCAATTTTTGAATGTTGACTTTAAATCCAGCTTTCTCACTCTTCTCTTTCACCCTCATTGAGAGGCTCCATTAAATTTATATCATCTGCATATCTGAGGTTATTGATATTTCTCCCAGAAATCTTGATTCCAACTTCTGCTTCATCCAACCCAGCATTTCGCATGATGTACTCTGTATATAAGTTAAATAAATATGGTAACAATATATAGCCTTGACATCCTCCTTTCCCAATTGTGAACCAGTCCACTGTTACAAGTCTGGTGCTAACTATTGCTTCTTACTTGCATACAGGTTTCTCAAGAGACAGGTAAAGTAGTCTAGTATTACCATCTCTTTAAGAATTTTTCAGTTTGTCGTGATCCACTCAGTCAAAGATTTTTTACATAGTCAGTGGAGCAGAATTTGATGTTTCTCTGGAGTCCCTTGCTTTGTCTATGATCCAATGAATGCTGGAAAGTTGATCTCTGCTTCCTCTGCCTTTTCTAAATACAACTTGTACAACTGAAAGTTCTCAGTTCACACACTGTTGAAGCCTAGTCAAAAGGATTTTGAGCATTACCTTGTGAGCACTGCTGAGTTTTCATAATTTGCTGGCAGTTTAAGTGCAGAACTTCAACAGCATCATCTTTTAGGATCTAAAATAGTTCAGCTGGAATTCTATCACCTCCACTAGCTTTGATCATAGTAATGCTTCCTAAGGCCCACTTGATTTCACACTCCAAGATGTCTGGCTCTAAGTGAGTGATCACAACATCATGGTTATCTGAGTCATTAAGACTTTCTTCGTATAGGTCTTCTGGGTATTCTTGCCATCTCTCTTTAATCTCCTCTACTTCTGTTAGGCCCTGCCATTTATATCCTTTATTTTGCCCATCTCTGCATGACATGTTCCCTGTATATCTCTAAATGTCTTAAAGAGATCTCTAGTCTTTACCATTCTCTTGTTTTCCTCTATTTCATTTCACTGTTCACTTGGGATGGCTTTCTTATCTCTCCTTATTATTCTCTGGAACCCTGCATTCAGCTGAGTATATCTTTTCCTCTCTCCTTTACCTTTCACTTCTCTTCTTTTCTCAGCTATTTGAAAGTCCTCCTCAGAAAATACCATGAACAGTAAGAAAAGGCAAAAAGATATGACACTGAAAGATGAACTCCCCAGGTCGGTAGGTACCCAACATGCTAGTGGAGAAGACAGGAGAAAAAGCTCCAGAAGGAATAAAGAGGCCGAGCCAAAGCTTAAGCAATGCCCAGTTGTGGATATGTCTGGTGGTGAAAGTAAAGTCCAGTGCTATAAAGAACAACATTGCATAGGAACCTGGAATGTTAGGTCCATGAATCAAGGTAAATTGGAAGTGGTCAAACAGGAGATGGCAAGAATGAACATCAATATTTTAGGAATCAATGAACTAAAATGGACCAGAATGGGCTAATTTAATTCAGATAACCATCATATCTGCTACTGTGGGCAAGAATCCCTTAGAAGAAATGGAGTAGCCCTTATAGTCAACAAAAAAGAGTCCAAAATGCAGTACTTGGGTGCAATCTCAAAAATGAAAGAATGATCTTAGTTTGTTTCCAAGGCAAACCATTCAGTATCACAGTAATCCAAGTCTATGCCCCAACCACCAAAAAAAAAAAAAAACTCCTTTTAATCATAGGGGACTGAAATGCAAAAGTAAGAGATCAAGAGATACCTGGAATAACAGACAAGTTTGGCCTTGGAATACAAAATGAAGCAGGGCAAAGGCTAACAGTTTTACCAAGAGAACTCATTGGACTTGTAAACACCCTCTTTCAACAACACAAAAGACAACTCTAAACATGGACATGACCAGATAGTCAACACCAAAATCAGATTGATTATATTCTTTGCATCCAAAGATGGAGAAGCTCTATACGGTCACAATAAAAACACGTGGAGATGCCTATGGCCCAGATCATGAACTCCTTATTGCCAAATTCAGACTGAAATTGAAGAAAGTAGAGAAAACCACTAGACCATTCAGGTATGACCTAAATCAAATCCCTTATGATTATAGAGTGGGAGTGACACGTAGATTCAAGGGATTAGATCTGACAGACAGAGTGCCTGAAGAACTATGGACAGAGGTTCGTGACATCATACAGTAGGATATGATCAAAACCATCCCAAGAAAAAGAAATGCAGCAAGGCAAAATGACTGTCTGAGGAGGCCTTACAAATAGCTGAGAAAAGAAGAGATGTGAAAGGCAGAGAAGAAAATGAATGATATACCTATCTGAATCCAGAGTTTCAAAGAATAGGAAGGAGAGATAAGAAAGCCTTCCTAAGTAAGCAATGCAAAGAAATAGAGGAAGACAATAGAATGGGAAAGACTAGAGATTTCTTCAAGAAAATTAGAGATACCAAAGGAACATTCCATGCAAAGATGAGCACAATAAAGGAAAAAAACGGTATGGACCTAACAGAAGCAGAAGATATTAAGAGATGACAAGAATACAGAGAAGAACTACACAAAAAATATCTTTATGACCAGACAACCACCATGGTATGATCCTTCACCTAGAACCAGACATCTTGGAGTGCAAAGTCAAATGGGCCTTAGGAAGCATCACTATGAACAAAGCTAGTGAAGTTGATGAAATTCAAGCTAAGCTATTTTATATCCTAAAAGTGATGCTGTTAAAATCCTGCACTCAATATGCTAGCAAATTAGGAAAACTCAGCAGTGGCCACAGGACTAGAAAAGTTCAGTTATCATTACAATCCCAAAGAAGGGGAATGCCAAAAAAATGTTCAAACTAATGTCCAATTGCAGTCACTTCACATGGTAGCAATGTAATGCTCAACATTCTTGAAGCTAGGTTTCAACAGTACATGAACTGAGAACTCCCAGTGTATGAGCTGGATTTAGAAAAGGAGGAGGAACCAGAGATCATATTGCCAAAATTCATTGGATCATAGAAAAAGCAAGAGAATTCCGGGAAAACACCTACTTCTGCTTCATTGACTACACTAAAGTCTTTGATTACGTGGATCACAACAAAAGGTGGAAAATTCATCAAGAGATGGGACTACCAGACCACCTTACCTACCACCTGTGAAACCTGCATGCAGGTCAACAAGCAACAATTAGACTTGGATGTAGACTGAATCCAAATTGGGAAAGGAGTATGTCAAAGCTGTTTATTGTCACCCTGCTTATTTAACTTATTTGCAGAGTATATCATGCAAAATGCTGGGCTGGATGAAGCAAAAGCTGTAATCAAGATTCCTGGAGAAATATCAATAACCTCAGATATGCAGATAATACCACCCTTATGGCAGAAAGTGAAGAGGAACTAAAGAGCCTCTTGATGAAAGTGAAAGAGGAGAGTGAAACAGCTGGCTTAAAACTCAACATTCAAAAACCAAGATAATGATATCAGGTCCCATCCCTTCGTGACAAATAGATGGGGAAACAATGGAAACAGTGACAGACTTTATTTTCTTGGGCTCCAGAATCACTGCACATGGTGTCTGCAGCCATGAAATTAAATTCTCCTTGGAAGAAAAGCTTTGACAAACCAAGACAGCATATTAAAAAGCAGAGACATAACTTTGCTGACAAAGGTCTGTATAGACAAAGCTATGGTTTTTCCTGTAGTCAAGTATAGCTGTGAGAGTTGAACCATAAAGAAGGCTGAGCACTGAAGAATTGATGGTTTTGAACTGTGATGTTGGAAAAGACTCTTGAGAGTCCCTTGGACTACAAGGAGATCAAACCAGTCAATTCTAAAGGAAATCAGTCCTGAATATTCATTGGAGGGACTGATGCTGAAACTGAAACTCCAATACTTTGACCACCTCATGTGAAGAGCTGACTCACTGGAGAAAACCCTGATGCTGGGGAAGATTGAAGGCAGGAGAAGGGGACAACAGAGGAAGAGATGGTTGAATGGCATCACCGACTCAATGGACATGATCAAGCTCTGGGAGCTGGTAAAGAATAGGGAGGCCTGGTGTGCTGCAGTCCATGGGGTTTTAGAGTCAGACATGACTGAGTGATTGAACAATAACACCTCAGAAAACCACTTTGCCTTCTTACATTTCTTTTTTCTTTGGGATGGTTTTGGTCACCACTTTCTGTATGAAGTTATGAAACAACAATGCAGTTGAAATCACCTATAAATCTTCCCAGATCCATTCCTCTTCCAACTTCAACTCTAGGAATAATAGCTATCCTTCATGTTTACTTGTTATTTTTTATGTTTTGCAGAGAATTTCCACAATCAACAAGAAACAGGAAATATTTTTCTACAAAATAGATGAATAGCCAGTTTTCAGAAGAAAGTCATAAGGTCAGCAAATATATGAAGACATGTTCAAACTCATTAATAATCAGGGAGAGAGTGAAGTGGGGGCAGGATAAAGATATTAAGAGGTATAAGCTACTGTGCATAAAATAAATCAGCTACAAAGCTATATTTTACAGCTCAGGGAAATATAGCCATTATCTTGTAATAACTTTAAGTGAAATATAGTTTATAAAAATTTTGAATCATTTTGTTCTTCACCTTTTCTCATATAATATTATAAATCAACTATATTTCAATTTAAAGATTTTTCAAATTTAAATATAAAATACATCACATTGTACACCTTAAATATATACAATTTTATTTATACTTCAATAAAGCTGATGCTGGGAAAGATTGAGGGCAGGAGGAGAAGAGGACAATAGAGGATGAGATGGTTGGATGGCATCACCAACACAATGGACATGGGTTAGGGTGGACTCTGGGAGTTGGTGATGGACAGGGAGGCCTAGCGTACTGTGATTCATAGAGTCACAAAGAGTCAGACACGACTGAGTGACTGAACTGAACTGAACTGAAAGCTGAAATGTTTTTGTCTCATTTAGTTATTTAAAAAAAAATAACCACATATAGATAGCATATAGTTATTGCTTTTTAAACCTACTGAATGGATCCAGTGACAAAGGATTTGCAGCCTCCTCCCTAGAATACTATTAAAAAGGGTGTGGAAACAAGATGATCCAGTCAGGTTGAAAGGTTTACGCACTCCCTGCAGAGTATAAAAGTAGTGAGAGAGGCTGGGAGAGATGCAACCTGAGAGTGAAACTATAAGAGTGGACCTTTCACAAAAGCCCAGGGCCAGATGGCCTCACAGGAGAATTCTATCAAACATTTCAGTTCAGTTCAGTTCAGTCATGTCCGACTCTTTGCGACCCCATGAATCACAGCACACCAGGCCTCCCTGTCCATCACCAACTCCCGGAGTTCACTCAAACTCATGTCCATCGAGTCGGTGCTGCCATCCAGCCATCTCATCCTCTGTCGTCCCCTTCTCCTCGTGCCCCCAATCCCTCCCAGCATCAGAGTCTTTTCCAGTGAGTCAACTCTTTGCATAAGGTGGCCAAGTGTTGGAGTTTCAGCTTTAGCATCAGTCCTTCCAATGAACACCCAAGATTGACCACCTTTAGAATGGACTGGTTGGATCTCCTTGCAGTCCAAGGGACTCTCAAGAGTCTTCTCCAACACCACAGTTCAAAAGCATCAATTCTTCAGCGATCAGCTTTCTTCACAGTCCAACTGTCACATCCATACATGACCACGGGAAAAACCATAGCCTTGACTAGACGGACCTTGGTTGGCAAAGTAATGTCTCTGCTTTTTAATATGCTATCTAGGTTAGTCATAACTTTCCTTCCAAGGAGTAAGCATCTTTTAATTTCATGACTTCAGTCAGCATCTGCAGTGATTTTGGAGCCCAAAAAAATAAAGTGTGACACTGTTTCCACTCTTTCCCCATCTATTTCCCATGAAGTGATGGGACCAGATGCCGTGATCTTTGTTTTCTGAATGTTGAACTTTAAGCCAATTTTTTCACTCTCCTCTTTAGAGAAGAGCTAAGACTATCCTTTTAAAACTCTTTCAAAAAATTGCAGAGGAAGGAATACTTCTAAATTCATTCTACGAGGCCACAATCACCCTGATACCAAAACCAGAGAAAGGCAACACAAAAAAAGAAAACTACAGGCCAATATCACTGATGAACATAGATGAAAAATCCTCAACAAAATTTTTGCAAACTGAATTCAGCAACATATCAAAAAGCTCATACACCATGATCAAGTTTGATTTATCCCTGGGATGCAAGGATTCTTCAATATATGCAAATCAGTCAATGTGATACACTATATTAACAAATTGAAAGATAAAAACCATATGACAGGCTCAATAGATGCAGAAAAACCTTTGAAAAATTCGGCACCCATTTATGATTAAAACTCTTCAAAAGATGGGCATTAAAGGAACCTATCACAACCTAATAAAGGCCATATATGATAAGCCTAAGCAAACAGTATTCTCAATGGTGAAAAACTGAAACCATTCCGCCTAAGATCAGGAACAAGACAAGGGTGTCCACTTTCACAACTATTATTCAACATAGTTCTGCAAGTCCTAGCTACAGGAATCAGAGAAGAAAAAGAAATAAAAGGAATCCAGGTCAGGAAAGAGGAAGTAAACTTTCACTGTTTGCAGATGACATGATACTGTACATAGAACACCCTAAAGATAGTATCAGAAAATTACTAGAGCTAATCAGTGAATTTAGCAAAGTTTGAGGATACAAAATCAATACGCAAAAATCACTTGCATTTCTATATACTAACGATGAAAAATCAGAAAGAGAAAATAAGAAATCAATCCCATTCACCACTGCAACAAAAAGAATTAAATATCTAGGAATAAACTTAGCTAAAGAGACAAAAGAACTGTATATAGGAAATTATAAGACACTAACGAAAGAAATCAAAGACGACATAAACAGATAGAGAGATATTCCATGTTCCTGGGTAGGAATAATCAATATTGTGAAAATGACTATAACAACAAATGCAATCTACAGATTCAGTGTGATCCCTATCAAATTACCAATTGCATTTTTTTCACAGAACTAGAACAAAAATTTCACAATTCATATGGAAACACAGTTCAGTTCAGTTCAGTCGCTCAGTCGTGTCCGACTCTCCGCAACCCCATGAATCACAGAACGCCAGGCCTCCCTGTCTATCACCAACTCCCGGAGTTCACTCAAACTCATGGCCACAGAGTTGGTGATGCCAACCAGCCATCTCATTCTCTGTCGTCCCCTTCTCCTCCCGCCGCCAACATTTCCAAGCATCAGAGTCTTTTCCAGTGAGTCAACTCGTCGCATGAGGTGGCCAAAGTATTGGAGTTTCAGCTTTACCATCAGTCCCTCCAATGAACACTTAGGAAAGATCTCCTCTAGAATGGACTGGTTGGATCTCCTTGCAGTACAAGGAACTCTCAAGAGTCTTCTCCAACACCACAGTTCAAAAGCATCAATTCTTCGGCGATCAGCTTTCTTCACAGTCCAACTCTCACATCCATACATGACCACGGGAAAAACCATAGCCTTGACCAGACGGACCTTTGTTGGCAAAGTAATGTCTCTGCTCTTCAATATACTGTCTAGATTGGTCATAACTTTCCTTCCAAGGAATTAAGCGTCTTTTAATTTCCTGGCTGCAATCAGCATCCGCAGTGATTTTGGAGCCCAAAAAAAATAAAGTCTGACACGGTTTAAACGGTTTTTCCATCTATTCCCCATGAAGTGATGGGACCAGATGCCATGATCTTTGTTTTCTGAATGTTGAGCTTCAAGACAACCTTTTCACTCTCCTCTTTCACTTTCATCAAGAGGCTTTAGAGTTCCTCTTCACTTTCAGCCATAAGGGTAATGTCATCTGCATATCTGAGGTTATTGATATTTCTCCCAGCAATCTTGATTCCGGCTTGTGATTCTTCCAGCCCAGCGTTCCTCATGATGTACTCTGCATATAAGTTAAATAAGCAAGGTGACAATATACAGCCTTGACGTACTCCTTTTCCTATTTGGAACCAGTCTGTTGTTCCATATACAGTTCTGATTGTTGCTTCCTGACCTGCATACGGGTTTCTCAAGAGGCAGGTCAGGTGGTCTGGGATTCCCATCTCTTTCAGAATGTTCCACAGTTTTTTGTGATCCACACAGTCAAAGGCTTTGGCATAGTCAATGAAGCAGAAATAGATGTTTTTCTGGAACTCTCTTGCTTTCTCCATGATTCAACGGATGTTGGCAATTTGATCTCTGGTGCCTCTGCCTTTTCTAAAACCTGCTTGAACATCTGGGAGTTTACGATTCACATATTGCTGAAGCCTGGCTTGGAGAATTTTGAGCATGACTTTACTAGCGTGTGAGATGAGTGCAATTGTGCGGTAGTTTGAGCATTCTTTGGCATTGCCTTTCTTTGGGATTGGAATGAAGACTGACCTTTTCCATTCCTGTGGCCACTGCTGAGGTTTCCAATTTTGCTGGCATATTGAGTGCAGCACTTTCACAGCATCATCTTTCAAGACTTGAAAGAGCTCAACTGGAATTTCATCACCTCCACTAGCTTTGTTCGTAGTGATGCTTTCTAAGGCCCACTTGACTTCACATTCCAAGATGTCTGGTTCTAGGTCAGTAATCACGTTATCGTGACTATCTTGGTCGTGAAGATGTTTTTTGTACAGTTCTTCTGTGTATTCTTGCCACCTCTTCTTAATATCTTCTGCTTCTGTTAGGTCCGTACCATTTGTGTCCTTTATCAAGCCCATCTTTGCATGAAAAGTTCCCTTGGAATTTCTAATTTTCTTGACGAGATCTCTTGTTTTTCCTTTTCTGCTGTTTTCCTCTATTTCTTTGCATTGATGGCTGAGGAAGGCTTTCTTATCTCTCCTTGCTATTCTTTGGAACTCTGCATTCAATGCTTATATCTTTCTTTTTCTCCTTTGCTTTTCGCTTCTCTTCTTTTCACAGCTATTTGTAAGGCCTCCTCAGACAGTCATTTTGCTTTTTTGCATTTCTTTTCCATGGGGATGGTCTTGGTCCCTGTCTCCTGTACAATGTCATGAAACTCCGTCCAGAGTTCATCAGGCACTCTATCTATCAGATCTAGTCCCTTAAATCTATTTCTCACTTCCACTGTATAATCATAAGGGATTTGATTTAGGTCATATCTGAACGGTCTAATGGTTTTCCCTACTTTCTTCCATTTAATTCTGAATTTGACAATAAGGAGTTCATGATCTGAGACACAGTCAGCTCCTGGTCTTGTTTTTGCTACCTGTATACAGCTTCTCCATCTTAGACTGCAAAGAATATAATCAATCTCATTTCAGTGTTAACCATCTGGTGATGTCCATGTGTAGAGTCTTCTCTTGTGTTGTTGGAAGAGGGTATTTGTTATGACCAGTGCGTTCTCTTGACAAAACTCTATTAGCCTTTGCTCTGCTTCATTTCGTGCTCCAAAGCCAAATTTGCCTGTTACTCCAGGTGTTTCTTGACTTCCTCCTTTTGCATTCCAGTCCCCTATAATGAAAAGGACATCTTTTTTGGGTGTTAGTTCTAAAAGGTCTTGTAGGTCGTCATAGAACCGTTCAACTTCGGCTTCTTCAGCGTTACTGGTTGGGGCATAGGCCTGGATTACTGTAATATTGAATGGTTTGCCTTGGAAACGAACAGAAATCATTCTGTCGTTTATAAGATTGCATCCAAGTACTGCATTTTGGACTCTTTTGTTGACCATGATGGCTACTCCATTTCTTCTAAGGGATTCCTGCCCACGGTAGTAGATATGATGGTCATCTGAGTTAAATTCACCCATTCCAGTCCATTTTAATTCACTGATTCCTAGAATGTCTATGTTCACTCTTGCTCTCTCCTGTTTGACCACTTCCAATTTGTCTTGCTTCATGGACCTAACATTCCAGGTTCCTATGCAATATTGCTCTTTACAGCACCAGACCTTGCTTCTATCACCTGTCACATCCACAACTGGATACTGGTTTTGCTTTTGCTCCATCCCTTCATTCCTTCTAGAGTTACTTCTCCACTGATCACCAGTAGCATACTGGGCACCTACTGACCTGGGGATTTCCTCATTCAGTATCCTATCATTTTGCCCTTTAATACTGTTCATGGAGTTCTCAAGGCAAGCATACTGAAGTGGTTTGCCATTCCCTTCTCTAGTGGACCACATTCAACTGTGGTCCATGTGATCAGATCAACTAGTTTCCTCTGATTATGATTTCAGTGTGTCTGCCCTCTGATGCCCCCTCGCAATACCTACCATCTTATTTCGGTTTTTCTTACCTTGGGCGTACACAAAAGACCCCAAATAGCCAAAGCAATCTTGAGAACAAATGGAACT
Organism: Moschus berezovskii; assembly: GCF_049115385.1. Lineage (NCBI taxonomy): Eukaryota > Metazoa > Chordata > Mammalia > Artiodactyla > Moschidae > Moschus > Moschus berezovskii. The sequence goes on from NC_142469.1 coordinate 3,998,750, forward strand.
GAAGGAATCAACCCCCCCAACTTCAGATTATACTGCAAAACTATAGTCATCAAGACAGTATGTACTAGCACAAAAACAGAGATATAAACCAATGGAACAAGAGAGAAAGCCCAGAAATAAACCCATGCACCTATGGGTACCTTATTTTCAACAAAGGAGGCAAGAATATACAATGGTAAAAGACAGACTCTTCAATAAATGGTGCCGGGAAAACTGGACAGCTACAGGTAAAATAATGAAATTACAACACTTACTAACACCATACACAAAGATAAACTCAAAATGGATTAAAGACCTAAATGTAAGACCAGAAACTAGAAAACTCTTAGAGGAAAACATAGACAGAACACTCAAACACATAAATCAAAACAAGATCCGCTATGACCCACCTCCTAGAGTAATAGAAACAAAAACAGAAGTAAACAAGGGGGACCTGATTAAATTTAAAAGCTTTTGCACAGCAAAGGAAACTATAAACAAGGTGAAAAGAGAACCCTTGGAATGGGAAAAAATAATAGCAAATGAAGCAACTGACAAAGGATTAATTTCCAAAATATACAAGCAGCTCATACAACTCAATACCAGAAAAACAAACAACCCAATGAAAAAATGGGGGAAAGACCTAAACAGACATTTCTCCAAAGAAGATATACAGATGACTAACAAACACGTGAAAAGATGCTCAACATCTCTCATTATTAGAGAAATGCAAATCAAAACTACAATGAGATATCACCTCACAGCGGTCAGAATGGCCATCATCAAAAAGTCTACAAACAATAAATTTTGGAGAGGTTGTGGAGAAAAGGGAACTCTCTTGCACTGTTGATGGTAATGTAAATTGATACAGCCACTATGGAAGACGGTATGGAGATTTCTTTAAAAACCAAGAATAAAAGCACCATATGACCCAGCAATCCCACTCCTAGACATATACCCTGAGGAAACCAAAATTGAAAGAGACACATGTATCCCATTGTTCATTGCAGCACTATTTACAATAGCTAGAACATGGAAGCCGGAGAAGGCACTGGCAAGCCACTCCAGTACTCTTGCCTAGAAAATCCCATGGATGGAGGAGCCTGGTAGGCTGCAGTCCGTGGGGTCGCTAAGGGTCGGACATGACTGAGCGAGTTCACTTCCACTTTTCACTTTCACACATTGGAGAAGGAAATGGCAACCCACTCCAGTGTTCTTGCCGGGAGAATCCCAGGGACGGGGGAGCCTGGTGGGCTTCCGTCTATGGGGTCGCACAGAGTCGGACACGACTGACGTGACTTAGCAGCAGCAGCAGAACATGGAAGCAACCTAGATGTCCATCGACAGATAAAAGAATAAAGAAGTTGTGGTGCATATACACAATGGAATATTACTCATACACAAAAAGGAACACATTTGAGTCAGTTCTGATGAGGTGGATGAACCTAGAATGTATTATACAGGGTGAAGTGAGTCAGGAAGAGAAAGATAAATACTGTATTGTAATGCATATATATAGAATCTAGAAAAATGGTACTGAATAATTTATTTACAGGACAGCAATGGAGAAACAGACATAGAGATCAGACTTATGGACATGGGGAGAGGGGAGAAGAGGGTGAGATGTATGGGAAAAGTAATATGGAAACCTACATTAACCACATGTAAAATAGATAGCCAATGGGAATTTGCTGTATGGCTCAAGAAATTCAAACAGGGGTTCTTTATCAATCTAGAGTGGTGGGATAGGGAGAGAAATGGGAGGTTCCAAAGGGAGGGTATATACGTATACCTATGGCTGATTCATGTTGAGGTTTGACAGAAAAACAACAAAATTCTGTAAATCAATTATCCTTCAATTTAAAAGTAAATTTAAAAAAAATATTGCACAGAATGAAAAAATGTATGATGCAGATGAGTGCATGGTATATAAACCAATACTTTAGATTTGATAGCTCTAAAGTCAAAAATTATAAAAATAAATGAAAAAAAAAAAAAGAACAGACCTTTCTTGGGATAACCAAACCTGCACCAAGAGAACAGACTGGAGGGAAGGTGAGTAGACCACAGTAATCTGTGTAAAAGCATCCTCAAGGCTTAGAAACTGTCAATAATCATTCTCTCCAAGGAGATTTGGGGTGCAGATGCGGATGGGGAGTTTGCTTTTGAATATATTTACAGCATTTGACTATCAGAATTAGTGCATAATTTGTTTTTCTGTTATAAAATTCTTCCTTTTGTTGAATCCTTCATCACCAAATTACACGTGATTGTATTTTTATAGCCCAAATATCAATAGAACAAATATTTGACATCAGACATAGTCCATATAATTTGAGGAACTATGGTCACAAAATTTTGATTATCAAAGGATTATCAAAGTTTGAAACCAGGTCCAATAAGAGCTTTGCAATGCCTGCTCTGTCACTCAGTCTTGTCCGACTTCATGGACTATAGTGTGACAGGCTCCTCTTTCCTTGGGATTTTCCAGGCAAGAATACTGGAGTGGATTTCTGTTTCCTCCTCCATGGCATCTTCCTGACTCAGGATTCAAACCTGAGTTTCTTGGGCCTCTTGCATTGACAGATGGATTATTTACCAACTATGCCACCTGAGTTGTAATGTCTGGTCACTGGCAAGTTTAAAAATCATAATTTAAAAAAATCAATCTGATAATTAAAAGGTGAACCATATTTTCATAATAATCTGAAATTAACTTTTCTCTGGGAATATAATTATATTAATACAATACTTGATTATGATTACCTGGGTCTTTTTTTTTTTTTTTTTTTGGCCATACTGCTTGACTTACAGAATCGGTTCCTTGACCAGGGACTGAACCCCAGCCCTTGGCATTGAAAACAGCGTCCTAACCACTGGGCCACCAGGGAACTCCCAACCTTAGTCTTTTTTTTTTTTTTTTAACGTGTGGATAGAGTTTTTCTCATATGAAAGCAATACAAGGCACTGTGGATAATTTGAAAGATAAAGGTATACAATATAGAATGTCCAAAATCTATACTACTTCAGAAATAGCCATTATATGCAGTTTGATGTATTCCTTTAGACTTTTTCCTTGAATGTACTACAAATATTGTTTCAAAATTAGGATTATGTCATATAAAGTTATGATATACCTTTAACATTGCTTCATGACCATATCTCTTCTCAGTATTCTTGGGAAATGATATGTCATACATATAAATATGATTTTGTTGTTTTGGTTTAGTCACTAAGTTGTATCCGACTCTTTGTGACCCACGGACTGTAGCCTGCCAGGTTCCTCGGTTCATGGGATTTACCAGGAAGGAATACTAGAGTGGGTTGCCATTTCCTTCTCTAGGGGATCTTCCCAATCCAGGAATGGAAAGTGAGTCTTCTGCATTGGCAAGCAAATTCTTTACTGCTGAGATACCTGAGAAGCCAATGATATATGATAGCTGCATAGGATTCTTCATACAAATTTACCAGATTGTATTTAATTTGTCCCCAAAGCTCTGGAGAAAAGTTCGATTATATTCAAACCTTCTTTTTTCTTAAGAGGTACTATTCAACTTGAAACTACAGTTGACCCTTGAGCAATGCAGAGGTTAGGGATACTGGCCCTCCTCATAGTTGAAAATCCCCCCATAACTTATAGTCAGCACTATGTACAGAGGATGAGATGGTTGGATGGACATGAATTTGAGTAGGCTCCGGGAGTTGGTGATGGACAGGGAAGCCTGGCGTGCTGCAGTCTATGGGGTCATAAAGAGCCAGACACGACTGAGCAACTGAAGTGATGTATCTGTGGTTTTCCTCCATATTTGCAGCTCCAAATCCAGTTTCAACCAACCTGAGACCGAGTGGTACTATTATAAGTGGACCCACACAGTTCAAATCCATGTTGTTCAAGGTTTTTTGTGAAATCAAGTAAGTTTCCAGTAATAATATTATAAGACATTGATTGGAGCCTTTTGAAGATATCAGTGCTACTCTTGGCTACTCAAGTTTGGACAGAATCTGCTGTGATAATTGAATGCTGGTGTGCTCAGTCATGGCCAACTCTTTGCAACTCCATGGACTGTAGCCTGTTGGGTTCCTCTGTCCATGGAATTTTCCAGGCAAGAATACTGTAGTAGGTTTCCATTTCCTTCTCCAAGTTTATTGAATGGTGGTGTGTAAAAATGCAGCGTGTTGGCCTCCATGCTCCATAGTGAAAGCCAAAGGTCAATATACTTCCTCTTTATGAATAACCAATTACATGGGTAGCCTAAAGAGAGAATTCTTATTGTCTAAGACCAGTTAATGAGACTTGACTTGGAACGCTATCATGTAGTATAGCTACTTTAGTGCTACAGTGTAGCTAGATCTTCTCTGGCCATTATACATATTTTGATCTTAATGCCCCCAACAAAAGCATTTCTTCTAAGGAATGTGTCTTTATTGGTGACTGATTGCATTATCTCTGATTACATCACAGGATAGGAATTCAGCGTCTTTGTGTATAAGAGCAAGAAGTGTGATTTAAAATTCATACAACAGTTGTAGGGAAGGAAATGATGCTGTGAACAGCTAAACAAAACTTTCACCTAGTTAGAGAATATAATTGTAATGGGGAAATTAACTTAATTGATTTGGATTATTTAAAAGGTAATTGTTACAATTGTTTAAAGCATAAAAGAAGATAGAATAATAGTAGGGCATTAAAGTTAGTGATATCATATCAGTAGATATTATTTTAAGAAACTTACAAGTCCATTTGGAAGTTTCCAGTTATCAGCCTAGAAATGTTCATAAACATAAACTATACTTTTTCTTTTTTTTGTAATTCATTTTTAAAAAAAGAAAAATACTGGAAGCACAAATATTAAGATTAACAGATGATAGACTCCTCTCAGCAGAGACAATAAAAAGAAAAGACTTTATAATTCACCAGAAGTGTACTTAGTCACAATTCAGTCTTGCAGTCCTTTGTTGTTTTCAAGCACACTTCATTACAATAGAATTTTTCTCTATTCCTGTCAAGTTTTGAACCCTTTACAAAAATTCAACCAATATGAAAAGTATTCATGTTCTTTTCATCCAATTATCATAATACTAGGAGTATTTGATTCAAAATCTGGGATCAAAAATTCTTATACTGTCTTCCAGACTCTAGTCCCTTAAGAAGACACTTTGCTTTCACTCCCACATTCCAACCCTGGCAGAATTAGGCATCACTACTTAATATATATATACAATATATAAATATAGACATTATTTGGCTATGCCAGGCCTTAGAATCTTTAGAAGCAGCATGTGGGATATAGTTTCCTGAGGAATTGAACCCAGGTCCCCTGTTTTGAGAGTGCAGAGTCCCACTGGGGAAGTCCCACTTCCCCATCAGGGAAGTCCTAGGAATCACTTCTCAGGGTTCCCATGATTCCCAGCAGAAAACATGTTTTACCTTTTATCTTGCCTTACTGTAATTGTTTACGCAGGGGTCGCTTTTGAGGACAGCATTTTTTCAGAGTTGTATTACTCTTCCCTCCAACCCCGATCTCCGTCCCTTAGATCAGTGCATAGTAAATGCTCACAGAAACTTTTGTCAGATCCATCCAAGGAGAAGAATGTTCTTAGAAGCAATACAGGCAGTTCTGAAACATATGGTATGGTTTCTGCTAAAGAGTTGGACTGTGAAGAAAGCTGATCACCGAAGAATTGATGCTTTTGAACTGTGGTGTTGGAGAAGACTCTTGAGAGTCCCTTGGACTGCAAGGAGATACAACCAGTCCATTCTAAAGGAGATCAATCCTGGGTGTTCATTGGAAGGACTGATGCTAAAGCTGAAACTGCAATACTTTGGCCACTTCATGCGACGAGCTGACTCACTGGAAAAGACTCTGATGCTGGGAGGGACTGGGGGTGGGAGGAGAAGGGGACGACAGAGAATGAGATGGCTGGATGGCATCACCGACTCGATGGACATGAGTTTGAGTGAACTCCGGGAGTTGGTGATGGACAGGGAGGCCTGGCATGCTGTGGGGTCGCAGAGTCGGACACGACTGAGTGACTGAACTGAAAGATGTTAACATGTGGCTGATATCAGAACAGAGCCAAGCAAAGCAGTAATTGTTCCAGGTATTCGTAGAAAACTCAGACCTCCATTTCTTTTCATCTTTCCATTCCTGGAACAATTGCTGTTCATTTCTAGTAATAGAAAGTTAGTTCTAACTGACCCTTCCTTCTTCAGTGGAGAACACAGTTGTCCCAGCAAGAAAATGGGCTGCATAGATCTCAGAACGTCTTAAGAAGAAACTGCCCTGAGACAGGTGAAAACACAGGTGTGATTCATGATAGCAACCATCTCCACCATTAGAGGATTGAGTCAGATTTTCACAGTAAAAATAAGGACATTAGAGAGTTCACTGGATGTCAGAACATTTAAGAATTCAATCTTCGTACCATTAAAGCACATTTAGACCTAGAGGAGGTAAAATCCTTGAAATAGTGTCCCCGTCTCTCCTGTCTCTTCAGATACAAATTTGTATAAGTGGCATAGGCCTCAGTTACCAGAAATATTATTACACCTGCTGAGCTGCTACTGCAATCATAATTCTTGGAACCACAGGGAGTTTTGTGTGGCCCATTGCACTAGAAATAGATGATTTTGTCTTCCTGTGTGACATACTACCAAAGACATGCTTTCACTCTGCATAATGATGAGCTACCCTAGAACAGCAGCATGTGGGAGCTTTTAGCATTCACAGATCCCAACTTGTGAATCAGAATCCCAGGTGCCTTTAAAGAGTTTGTTATCCACAGCCTCAGAGGAGATTTTAGCATTTGTTTAACCTGTGGATCCTGGTTTTCTGAGAAAAATAATGAGTCTGGGTGCAGGTTTCAGTTTTTACTAGCTTAGTTACAAGTGTTTCAACCTCTTTTTATGGAAGACGGACTAGCCAACTCTCCTTCCAATACCTTATTAGAATCAGTAATAGGTGCAATCAGATAATATAAAGGAAATCACTTGTGAGCTAAATTGCATGGAGATACAAGTTATGTTCCTGTTAGGACTTCCCCTTGGCTCTCATATGACTTTACCACGTTCTATGAGCAGTTGGTGAGTCACCTATTCTCTCTAGGGCTCTGTTCACTGAAGTATAATTGGATAATCTTCTATGCCTTTCAAGTTTCATCTTGATATGGCTCTAGAATTCTCTCATCTTCTTATATTTGGAAAAACACCATCCTCCATCCCCTGAATGTATTTGCTACCGGGAGAAATATCAATAACCTCAGATATGAAGATGACACCACCCTTATGGCAGAAAGTGAAGAACTAAAAAGCCTCTTGATGAAAGTGAAAGAGGAGAGTGAAAAAGTTGGCTTGAAGCTCAACATTCAGAAAACAAAGATCATGGCATCAGGTCCCATCACTTCATGGCAAATAGATGGGAAACACTGGAAACAATGTCAGACTTTATTTTGGGGGGCTCCAAAATCACTACAGATGCTGATTGCAGCCAGGAAATTAAAAGACGCTTACTCCTTGGAAGGAAAGTTATAACCAAACTAGATAGTATATTAAAAAGCAGAGACATTACTTTGCCAACAAAGTTCCGTCTAGTCAAGGCTATGGTTTTTTCCGTGGTCATGTATGGATGTGAGAGTTGGACTGTGAAGAAAACTGATTGCCGAAGAATTGATGCTTTTGAACTGTGGTGCTGGAGAAGACTTTTGAGAGTCCCTTGGACTGCAAGGAGATCCAACCAGTCCATTCTAAAGGTGGTCAATCCTGGGTGTTCATTGGAAGGACTGATGCTAAAGCTGAAACTGCAATACTTTGGCCACCTCATGCGACGAGTTGACTCACTGGAAAAGACTCTGATGCTGGGAGGGATTGGGGGAAGGAGGAGAAGGGGACGACAGAGAATGAGATGGCTGGATGGCATCACCGACTTGATGGACATGAGTTTAAGTGAACTCCGGGAGTTGGTGATGGACAGGGAGGCCTGGCGTGCTGTGATTCATGGGGTCGCAAAGAGTCGGACACGAGTGAGCTACTGAACTGAACTGAACTAATCATTCTAACAGCTTCTGAATCTCAGCTGCTTCAAAGAGGCACACAGATAAAAACACTTTACAATAACTTTATGCAATAACCATAGGAGACAGACAGGCTGGGCCACATAAAGTGATTTGAAAGATAAAAAAAGCCCCTATAAAAATGAAACATTTTGTAATGTAGAATCAAGGGATCCAAGAATTAAAAAAAAAAACAAAAAAAACTTGAAGGGCCATGTTTAATGATTTCATAATCATAAATTGTGTGCATGGTTGTAGGATAAAATCCTAAATAGGATACAACTACCACAAGATGTTTGCCATCCTGAATGAAATCTTACATGTCCAGTAGCCAGGATTTTCCCCTCTCAAAAAGGATTTAAGGAAAACTATTATAAATATTATAAAATCTGTTCTTAAATAACTATCATTACCAATGATTCGTCAGCACCTTCAGTGTATGTGGCGATTCCCCACCAGCCAATAGAACACATGCCACACTCTTCTCAAACTTCAATACTAATTAACATTCCTTTGCTACAATAGGCAAGACAAAGGAAAACTTTCCTTAAATTTTTAGAAAGCTAACCCCATCTTCAAGTACACATTTTGGAAAATCTAAAATCTTAATCACACTAATAGAACAACTAAAAATTATTATAATAAATTTGCTTTAGGTTTGCCATGTTAACTGTTTTTCTCAGACCATGACTCCTCTCTGCCTTACAGTGCACCAAAGGAAGGATGGCGCCAATGGGAAAGTCAAGTCTAGAATTCTCTGTGCAAGTTCAGTCAGTTCAGCTGCACACTCGTGTCCAACTCTTTGTGACGCCATGGACTGCAGCACTCCAGGCTTCCCTGTCCATCACCAACTCCTGGAGCTTACTCAAGCTCATGTCCATAGAGTCAGTGATGGCATCCAACCATCTCATCTTCTGTCGTCCCCTTCTCCTCCTGCCTTCAGTCTTTCCCAGCATCAGGGTTTTTTCCAATGAGTCACTTCGAATCAGGTTGTCAAAATATTGGAGTTTAAGCATCAGTCCTTCCAATGAATATTCAGGACTGATTTCCTTTAGAATTGCCTGCTTGGATCTCTTTGCAGTCCAAGGGACTCTCAAGAGTCTTCTCCAACACCACAGTTCAAAAGCATCAATTCTTTGGCGCTCAGCTTTCTTTACAGTCCAACTCTCCCATCCACACATGACAACTGGAAAAATCATAGCTGCCCTCTCTGTGCAAAGGCTCTGCCAAAGGGATTAGTGTGTCACTATCACTTTAGGTGAATCTGTAGTCAATCAATATTTATTTCTGAGTCATTGATACTATTTGTGAGTTCTTCTGTATTGCTATTCTTTACAAGGAATAAAAAGTAAGATTATTCTAAACAGTAATGTAAAACTGAGTTATTAATCTTTTAGGAAAAATACTAAAATATAGCAATAACAATCAAAAAAGATAGTAAACAATCTGTCTTTGATACTATCCAAGACAAGCCAGCCTGCTATCATGACTTTCTTAATTTCATACTCTAACCTCATTGTCTGCTGCTGGATCCTATTTTTTGAGTTCTGTGTCCTACCAACCACCAGCACTGTCTTCTAAACATCTTCAAATCAAGCATGAAGCAATACCACAAAATATGGAATTGTTCATTAAACACTATGTGCCAAGTAATGTGTTAGGCACAGGGAAATTACAGGACCTAGCTTCTGCCTTGGCAAGTTTCATGAGGTATGAGACAGACAGAAGGACTTTACAAAAATGGCTATCATAATGCAATGAATGCTTCAAAAGAGGTATGCACAAGATACTGTGGAAGCACAGGGAAGGGGGTACCTACATTGATATGCATCGAGGAAACTTCATAAGCTAATTAATTGTAGAGTTTTAGGGGACGTGGAAAGAGAACTTTTCAGGTTAAAGGAATTGCAGACCATGCCATGAGAAAGCATGGCAAACATTTTGGAAACCACAATTGATTTCAAATACTAGAGAGTAACAGTAGAGAACGAACTAGCACTGGAAAGTCAAAGGCATAATTTGGAGAGATGTGAGACTTGGACAGTGAAGAAAGGTGAGCACCGAAGAATTGATGCTTTCGGACTGTGGTGTTGAAGCCTCTTGAGAGTCCCTTGGACTGCAAGGAGATCCAACCAGTCCATTCTAAAGGAGATCAATCCTGGGTGTTCATTGGAAGGATTGATGCTAAAGCTGAAACTCCAATAATTTGGCCACCTCATGCGATGAGTTGACTCACTGGAAAAGACTCTGATGCTGGGAGGGATTGGGGGCAGGAGGAGAAGGGGACACCAGAGAATGAGATGGCTGGATGGCATCACCGACTCAATGGACATGAGTTTGAGTGAACTCCGGGAGTTGGTGACGGACAGGGAGGCCTGGTGTGCTGTGATTCATGGGGTCGCAGAGTCGGACACGACTGAGCAACTGAACTGAACTGAACTGAACTGAACTGAAGTGTCAGCTAATTTGGACTTTCTCTAAAAGGACCATTGAAGAATTCTAAGTAGCAGAATGACAAGATCAGATTAGCTTTTCTTTAAAAGGCACTGAATTTTTTTTTTTTTAAAGACAGGATGGATCAGATGGAGACAAGACTAGAAGTCATTGAATCAAGCTACTTCAGTACATCTTGTTAAAGGGATGAATGAAGGAAGGGAGAACAAATGAAGGTGGACAGTAAAAAGTGGAGGGAGAGGATCACTTTCTGAGATTTTCAGTAGATAGACTCAACAAAAATTGGCAGCCAATTATAATTGAAGTAATCCTTCAGGAATGCAAGTCTCTGCCCCAAACAATAATGCTGAAGAAGCTGAAGTTCATTGGCTCTATGAAGACCTACAAGACCTTCTAGATCCAAAAAATGATGTCCTTTTCATCACAGGGGATAGAATGCAAAAGTAGGAAGTCAAGAGATACCTGGAGTAACAGGCAAATTTGACCTTGGAGTACAGAATGAAGCAGGGCAAAGGCTAAAAGAGTTTTCCAAAGAGAATGCACTGATCATAGCAAACAGCCTCTTCCAACAACACAAAAGACTCTACACATGGACATCACCAGATGATCAATACCAAAATGAGACTGATTATATTCTTTGCATCCAAAAATGGAAAAGCTCTATACAGTTCAGTTCAGTAGCTCGGTCGTATCCGACTCTTTGCGACCCCATGAATCACAGCACACCAGGCCTCCCTGTCCATCACCAACTCCCAGAGTTCACTCAAACTCATGTCAATCGAGCTGGTGATGCCATCCACCCATCTCATTCTCTGTCATCCCCGTCTCCTCCCGCCCCCAATCCCTCCCAGCATCAGTCTTTTCCAGTGAGTCAACTCATTGCATGAGGTGGCCAAAGTATTGGAGTTTCAGCTTTAGCATCAGTCCCTCCAATGAACACCCAGGACTGATCTCCTTTAGAATGGACTGGTTGGATCTCCTTGCAGTACAAGGGACTATCAAGAGTCTTCTCCAGCACCACAGTTCAAAAGCATCAATTCTTCGGTGATCAGCTTCCTTCACAGTCCAACTCTCACATCCATACATGACCAAGGGAAAAACCATAGCCTTGACTAGATGGACCTTTGTTGGCAAAGTAATGTCTCTGCTTTTTAATATGCTATTTAGGTTGGTCATAACTTTCCTTCCAAGGAGTAAGCGTCTTGTAATTTCCTGGCTGCAATCAGCATCTGCAGTGATTTTGGAGCCCAAAAAATAAAGTGTGACACTGCTTCCACTGTTTCCCGATCTATTTCCCATGAAGTGATGGGACCAGATGCCATGATCTTCGTTTTCTGAATGTTGAGGTTCAAGCCAACCTTTTCACTTTCCTCTTTCACTTTCATCAAGAGGCTTTTTAGTTCCTCTTCACTTTTTGCCGTGAGGGTGGTGTCATCTGCATATCTGAGGTTAATGATATTTCTCCCAGCAATCTTGATTCAAGCTTGTGCTTCTTCCAGCCCAGCATTCCTCATGATGTACTCTGCATATAAGTTAAATAAGCAGGGTGACAATATACAGCCTTGACTTACTCCTTTTCCTACTTGGAACCAGTCTGTTGTTTCATGTCCAGTTCTAACTGTTGCTTCCTGACCTGCATACAGGTTTCCCAAGAGGCAGGTCAGGTGGTCTGGTATTCCCAACTCTTTCTGAATGTTCCACAGTTTATTGTGATCCACACAAAGGCTTTGGCATTGTCAATGAAACAGAAATAGATGTTATTCTGGAACTCTCTTGCTTTCTCTATGATCCAGCGGATGTCGGCAATTTGATCTCTGGTGCCTCTGCCTTTTCTAAAACCTGCTTGAACATCTGGAAGTACACGGTTCACATATTGCTGAAGCCTGGCTTGGAGAATTTTGAGCATGACTTTACTAGCGTGTGAGATGAGTGCAATCGTGCAGTAGTTTGAGCATTCTTTGGCATTGCCTTTCTTTGGGATTGGAATGAAGCCTGACCTTTTCCAGTCCCGTGGCCACTGCTGAGTTTTCCAAATTTGCTGGCATATTGAGTGCAGCACTTTCACAGCATCACATTTCAGGATTTGAAATAGCTCAATTGGAATTCCATCACCTCCACTAGCTTTGTTCGTAGTGATGCTCTCTAAGGCCCACTTGACTTCACATTCCAAGATGTCTGGCTCCAGGTGAGTGATCACGCCATCGTGATTATCTTCGTCGTGAAGATCTTTTTTGTACAGTTCTTCTGTGTATTCTTGCCACCTCTTCTTAATATCTTCTGCTTCTGTTAGGTCCATACCATTTGTGTCCTTTATCGAGCCCATCTTTGCATGAAAAGTTCCCTTGATATCTCTAATTTTCTTGAAAAGATCTTGTTTTTCATATTCTGTTGTTTTCCTCTATTTCTTTGCACTGATCGCTGAGGAAGGCTTTTTTATCTCTCCTTGCTATTCTTTGGAACTCTGCATTCAGATACTTATATCTTTCCTCTTCTCCTTTACTTTTCGCTTCTCTTCTTTCACAGCTATTTGTAAGGTCTCCTCAGACAGCCATTTTGCTTTTTTGTATTTCTTTTCCATGGGGATGGTCTTGGTCCCTGTCTCCTGTACAATGTCAAGAACCTCCGTCCAGAGTTCATCAGGCACTCCATCTATCAGATCTAGTCCCTTAAATCTATTTCTTACTTTCACTTTATAATCATAACGGATTTGATTTAGGTCATATCTGAATGGTCTAATGGCTTTCCCTACTTTCTTCAATTTAAGTCTGAATTTGGCAATAAGGAGTTCATTATCTGAGCCACAGTCAGCTCCTGGACTTGTTTTTGCTAATTGTATAGAGCTTCTTCATCTTTGGCTGCAAAGAATATGCTGGATCAGCTGTGAAGTGATATTCCACGACCAAGGTAAGAGAAACCCAAATAAGACGGTAGGTATTGCGTGGGGCATTTGAGGGCAGACACACTGAAATCATAATCCCATAAAACTAGTTGATCTGATCATATGGACCACAGCCCTGTCTAACTCAATGAAACTAAGCCATGCCATGTGGGGCCACCCAAGACGGACGGGTCTTGGTGGAGAGGTCTGACAGAATGTGGTCCACTGGAGAAGGGAATGGCAAACCACTTCAGTATACTTGCCTTGAGAATCCCATGAACAGTATCAAAAAGCAAAATGATAGGATACTGAATGAGGAATTCCCCAGGTCAGTAGATGCCCAGTATGCTACTGGAGATCAGTGGCGAAATGACTCCAGAAAGAATGAAGTGATAGAGCCAAAGCGAAACAAATACCCAGTTGTGGATGTGACTGGTGATAGAAGCAAGGTCCGATGCTGTAAAGAGCAATATTGCATAGGAACTTGGAATGTTAGGTCCATGAATCAAGGCAAATTGGAAGTGGTCAAACAGGAGATGACAAGAGTGAAAGTGGACATTCTAGGAATCAGTGAACTAAAATGGACTGGAATGGGTGAATTTAACTCAGATGACCATTATATCTCTTACTGTGGGCAGGAATCCCTTAGAAGAAATGGAATAGCTATCATGGTCAACAAAAGAGTCCGAAATGCAGTACTTGGATGCAATCTTAAAAACGACAGAATGATTTCTGTTCGTTTCCAAGGCAAACCATTCAATATTACAATAATGCAAGTCTATGCCCCAACCAGTAATGCTGAAGAAGACAAAGTTGAACGGTTCTATGAAGACCTCCAAGACCTTATAGAACTAACACCCCAAAAAGATGTCCTTTATTATAGGGGACTGGAATGCAAAAGTAGGAAATCAAGAAACACCTAGACTAACAGGCAAATTTGGCCTTGGAGCACGAAATGAAGCAGAGCAAAGGCTAATAGAGTTTTGCCAAGAGAACGCACTGGTCATAGCAAACACCCTCTTCCAACAACATAAGAGAAGACTCTACACATGGACATCAGCAGATGGTCAACACCGAAATCAGATTGAAGCTCTATACAGTCAGCAAAAACAAGACCGGGACCTGACTGTGGCTCAGATCATGAACTCCTTGTTGCCAAATTCAGACTTAAATTGAAGAAAGCAGGGAAAACCACTAGATCATTCAGGTATGACCTAAATCAAATCCCTTGCGATTATATAGTGGAAGTGACAAATAGACTTGAGGGATTAGATCTGATAGACAGAATGCCTGAATAACTGTGGACAGAGGTTCAAGACATTATACAGTAGGATAGGATCAAAACCATCCCCAAGAAAAGAAATTCAAAAAGGTAAAATGGTTGTCTGAGGAGGCCTTAAAAATAGCTGAGAAAAGAGAAGCTAAAGGCAAAGGAGAAAAGGAAAGAATGCAGAGTTCCAAAGAATTGCAAGGAGGGATAAGAAAGCCTTCCTCAGTGACCAATGCAAAGAAATAGAGGAAAACAATAGAATGGGAAAGACAAGAGATCTTTCAAGAAAATTAGAGATAGCAAGGGAACACTTCATGCAAAGATGGGCTCAATAAAGGACAGAAATGGACCTAACAGGAGCAGAAGATATTAAGAAGATGTGGCAAGAATACACAGAAAAACTAAACAAAAAAGATCTTCATGACCCAGATAATCACAATGCTGTGATCTCTCACCTTGAGCCAGACATCCTGGAATGGGGAGTCAAGTGGACCTTAAGAAGCATCACTACCAACAAAGGTGGTGGAGGTGATAAAATTCCAGTTGAGCTATTTCAAATTCTAAAAGATGACTCTGAAAGTACTGCACTCAGTATGCCAGCAAATTAGGAAAACTTAGCAGTGGTCACAGGACTGGAAAAGTTCAGTTATCATTACAATTCCAAAGAAGGGCAATGCCAAAGAATGTTCAAACTACCGCACAATTGCACTCATCTCACATGCTAGCAAAGTAATGCTCAAAATTCTTCAAGCCAGGTTTCAACAGTATATGAACCATGAACTTCCAGATGTTCAAGCTGGATTTAGAAAAGGCAGAGGAACCAGAGATCTAATTGCCAACATCCACTGCATCATAGAAAAAGCAAGAGAATTCCAGAAAAACATCTACCTTTGCTTTACTAATGAAGCCAAAGCCTTTGATTGTGTGGATCACAATAAACTGTGGAAAATTCTGAAAGAAATGGGAATACAGACCACCTTACCTGTCTCCTGAGAAATCTGTATGCATGTCAAGAAGGAACAGTTAGAACTGGACATGGAACAACAGACTGGTTCAGAATTGGGAAAGGAGTACATCAAGGCTGTAGATTGTCACCCTGCTCATTTAACTTATATGCAGAGTACATCATGCAAAATGCCGGGATGGATGAAGCACAAGCTGGAATCAAGATTGCTGGGAGACATATCCATAACCTCAGATATGCAGATGCCACCACTCTTATTGCAGAAAGCAAAGAAGAGCTAAAGAACCTCTTGATGAAAGTGAAAGAGGAGAGTGAAAAAGTTGGCTTAAATCTCAACATTCAAAAAACTAAGATCATGGCACCCGGTCCCATCATTCCATGGCAAGTAGATGGGGAAACAATGGAAACAGTGAGAGACTTTATTTTGGGGGGCTCCAAAATCACTGCAGATGGTGACTGCAGCCATGAAATTAAGACACTTACTCCTTGAAAGAAAAGTTATGACCAACCTACACAGCATATTAAAAACCAGAGACAATAATTTGCTGACAAAGGTCCATCTAGTCAAACCTATAGCTTTTCCAGAAGCCATATATGGATGTGAGAGTTGGATTATAAAGAAGTCTGAGCACCCAAGAATCGATGCTTTTGAACTGTAGTGTTGAAGAAGACGCTTGAGAATCCCTTAGACTGCAAGATCAAACTAGTCAATCCTAAAAGAAATCAGTCCTGAATATTCATTGGAAGGTCTGATGCTGAAGCTGAACTCCAACAATTTGGCCACCTTTGTCAGATGCGAAGAACTGACTCCTTGGAAAAGACCCTGTTGCTGGGAAAGATTGAAGGCAGGAGGAGAAGTGGACAACAGAGGATGAGATGGTTGGATAGACTGATTTGATGGACATGAGTTCCAGGAGTTAGTGATGGACAGGGAAGCCTGGCGTGCTGCAGTCCATGGTGTCACAAAAAGTCAGACACAACCGAGCAACTGAACTGAACTATAAGTGAATCGAAGGAAGGAGGCTAGTATGACTGCCAGGTTTCTTGGTGGGGCATCTGATGTCCTGAGACAAAAGTCACTGGTATCAAGACAAAAAAATAACTGGTTCTCATAGGGAAGGGAGATTATTGGCTCAGCTTTGGCCATGAAGTATGAAGTACTTGGAGTTCATACCATGAAAATATGTATCTGGTACTCAAGACAGAAGTCTTCTGGAAGCACACGTAATGTTTGGAAGTTGAAACCAAAGAAATCTTCTAAATGACTCTAAGACTGCAGAGTATAAGAGTATACCAGAGAAAAAAATAATAAATATCCTTAAAAATATCAACACTTGGAGATGAAGAAGACAGGGGGAGATAAACCAGGATCCCGCAGAGTGGTATACGAAACAAGAGGGTTTCAAAAAAAAAAATAAAGAATGCGTTTTCTCATCTGCCATGTAGGTTGTCAGATAATGCTCATAAAGTGTTTATCACAAAGCCTGTCCATAGAGCAGGATGATGGGCTTTGGACAAGACATATCCAAGAGAGTAAGACTCTATGGCAGTGTGAGGTTAGATGGTTTTGCTCACCTCTGTTCCCTTTCTCGTTGGAAAGAACACTCGAGAGAAGAGACATTGATCATTGATATTCACAATGTCCATCAGTGAGGAATTAACCAGTTGAATTTCATCAAAATCAATTCAGGTCTACAAACAACATGCTAGTGAAGAAAAAATATATTTTTAAAATTTATTTATTTATTTTAATTGGAGGCTAATTAGTTCTTATAACTATAAATACTCCTCTGTAACAACTTTTCAAAACCATTTAAAATTGAAAGGATCATATGACATGTAAACATCAGGAACTTGTATAGAGTTATTTGGGGAAGCAACAGGGCATAAAACTATTCAACAGAGTTCCATTTCCATCATTATTTGTGAAAAATAGTGAACTTACTCTACACAATGAATACTAAATATAAGCAGAAGGGCTTAAATAGCAGTAAAAAGCAATATGGGTTAAAGAAAAAATTTCCCAAAGACTATAAAAAGTCTTTAAGTTTGTTGTTGACACACTTTTCCTTGCTGCCATCTGATGTTGTAAATATTAATAACATTTGCAGTTTCCTTTTTAACTCTATGGAAGTGTGCTGCAGTAACTCTAAGTTGTCCTGACTGGCACAGGCCCATATATCCATATTTATCCAAACATAATTAGATATTTGTAAAACCACAATCATAGTTCTTAAAGCTTATTAAAGGAAGCTGAGAAATAGTATGAATGGTTCCTTTCTTCTTGATGACAGCAACCCAGGACAGACAGACGAGGAATAAATAATATTGTAAGGTATCAGTCCCCAATCATTTTGGTACCAGGGATTGATTCCATGGAAGGCAATTTTCTGCCAGACAGTGGAGGGGTGGTGGTGGTGTGGGGATGATTCAAGTGCATGCATTTATTGATTTCGTTGAGCAGGATGCAGAATTCAGGTAGTAATGTGAATGATGCAGAGTGGCTATAAATACAGGTGAGGCTTCACTTGCTTGCCTGCCAATCGCCTCCTGCTGCGCAATTCTTTTCATTAAATAACTAATCAATTTCCAAAGTTTTCAGCAGTATTTCTTAATAAAAGTGAATTAATTAAAAATGAAAATTTCAAATACTTAAAAATACAAGCTTAATTTATAAAATTAAATTCAGTAAAGTTACCCTGTCAAATTGCTATAAAAGTTTTAAATATTTTTATACTTATCTTTTCTCAGACCAGCAACAAACATTGTGTAAGTTGGTTGGTTCTAGATCACAGACCGAACTTTGAGTAGGATTGGTCTAGAGAACAATTTCTCTTGAAATATTCATGAGACTGAGAAGGAAAGATGGAACTTCAGTAACTTATTACATAATATTTTGTCATTCCCTTTCACCAAGCTCATAGAAGATAACATATAGACCAGAACACAAAACCAACATGTTCACTGTATACAGATTTAGCACCTCTTTCCTAGATAGTATTGGATAAATACTGACAACACTCAAATCTTTAGGCTCTACTGTTCTATGTACCTGGTTATTATCTTGCTTCAGTTCTCATAATCTTCCACCAGATATAATAAAACTGATTTAATTTCTGCTTACAGTCACATTCCAGTTTGACTTCTCTTACATGATACAAAAATTACCTTTGACTCAAGTTTTAGATGTTTCCAAATGTCAATCATACAAGTAATCTTTTGGTTTATGATCACAGATATGGTATATAGACACCCTCATTTGGCAGAGTTTCTGGTGCAATTTTCTAAAGAATTTTTTAAGCAAAAAAAAAGAAAAGGAAAAGGAAGATTTCTTTTTATTTAAATTCTCAGGGATTTTCTCACTGGTTAGACATTATATTCCTACAAGTGATCGTAAATAAGTTCACCTTAAAAGTAAATTATAGTGGGATTAATTCCCTGGGAACGTGGATTCAGAAATAGATGGTTGTTATATTTTGACAACTGGAATCAGATTAGGATAACATGGTGCCTCCATCTCTGCTGCAGAGATTATAACAAGAATACAGACCTATCAGAACAAACTCTTCTGGGACAAATTCTAGCTGTTTCAAATTGCCACACAAATGTCCCTTCCTCTCTTTTTCTTGTAATGACTATTTATTAATACATGTATCACAAATGTTCACAATATCAATGCATCTTGTTGGCATATGAGACAGAGGCATTATTTTTTAAGATCTTTTTAAAATATTTTGACTTTTGTTCCCCATTCAGTAGTCATCATACAATGAAATGTTTCGGATTTCTTCCACATAAATAAATAACATTTCAGACATTCATTTTCTGAAAATAGTCCCTGAGATTCAGAAAATATTAAGATACTGGATATGACTTAAATCTGCTAAGTGTTCATTTGATATTCCCTACCCCCAACAATAAGCGGTTATAACACTGATGACATTTGATTTATATTTTTAACTTGTATTTTTACAGTGTCGTAGTTTTTTAGTTGTACAAATTATAACTTGTACCCTTTTTTCATTTAATATTACCAAGTATTTTCTTCATTAAATCCAACTGGTTAATTCCTCACGGACATTGTGAAAAATATGCCAAATGTAGATATCTCAAGTGATCTCACCTACTACATGTTAATTTTTTTTTAACCAATTTCTATCACAGAGCCTGATTTTTTTCTAAGTTCAAGAAAAAGTGCAAATGTGTTCAGCACAGATTGGAAAACAATGAGTACATTTTAGCTTTTCTTACTAATATAGTTATCAGGACTTCGTTCTATGAATACTTAAATATACAACTTTTAGGCATTTCCACACATCTATATCCCTGAAATATTCAGAAATAGTGCCTTTCTCCAAGCATAATTTGAGGATCTTTGTTTGCTTTATGCTTTTGATTTACTCTTTACAAACATTTGCCAGTGAAAATGGACATGTGAATTATGAAACATGTCAGTGCGCCTACAAAGTTCAGCAGCATAGGATAAAATAAAATAGACTTTAACTGGTCTTATGTTGGAGAAAGTGAAAGTATTAGTCGCTCTGTCGTGCCCAACTCTTCGTGACCCCATGGACTGCTGCCACCAGGTTCCTCTGTCCATGGGATTTTCCAGGCAAGCATACTGGAGTGGGTAGCCATTTCCTTCTCCAGGGAATCTTCCTGACCTAGGGATCGAACTCAGGTCCCCTACACTGCAGGCAGATTCTTTTCCAACTGAGCTACCAGGAAGCCCAAGGAAATGGCAACCCACTCTATTATTCTGGCTGGGAAAACCCCATGGACAGAGAGGAATGCAGTTCATGTGGTGGAAAAGAGTGGGACATGACTGAAGAGACTGAACAGGCACGCACTTACCATGGACTACAAGGTTGCTGCATGATCCAGCCCCTGCCAGATCGCAAAACTGCCTCCACCTTTCTTCCCTTTGATTTTGCTACAGTCCCTCAAGCCTATCAGCTTCTTGAGGACAACCAAACTTTTCCCACCTTGGGTATTTCTACTGTCATTTCCTCCACCAAGAATCTCTTTCCTCCTCCTCCTCCACCAAATGATTCTTACCTTTTAGGTCTGGGTCTCCTGGGAGACACTGCCCCTTGAATTCTCTGTCTGAAGTAACTGCCCCAGCTATTGTTAAACTCCTTTATAGCACCTATTACTATGTATTATTCATTTAATAACTTTTTTTCTGTTTCCTTATTTGTATATAAATTCCATTGGAGGTAGAAATAATGTTTGTATTGTCTATCATAAGATAGAGTGCCTGGCATGGGCTAGGCATTTTAACAAAAGGAGAAAGGGAGGCCAAAGCTATGAGGGTAAGTGAAAATGCCAGGGTGCATGCAGTGAAAACCCCAGGCAGTCAGGAACAAAAACCCCAGGCAGTCAGGGCAAAAACCCAGTGAACACCATCATTAAAGGGACTGAGAAAAAAGTAGAAGCCTGCATAGAAAATTTAGGAAGACAGGGAATGGGATACCCAAAAGGATTTCTGGAGGGAAAGTAACCTAATCATATCCAGACAAATTGGATATCTACTGTATTAATGTGTCAGAGGACTCCAGAAATACATTACACGATAACTATCTTAAGTAGAAGAAATTTTCCTTCTTATATAAGGTTGACCCTAGCAATGCTGCATGAGTCAGTGTCTGCCTGGATTATCTGCACTCTAAATGCCAACTCTGTAAATTAAGCCTGTCAAGGGACAGTTTTGCCATAACATGCATAACAAACATTTAACATTTATTTATACTCCATTCCTTTTCTCTGGCCAAATTAAATTCTCCTTTCCTAAGCTATTTTTGCCTCACTCCAGACTGTGGCATAATTCAACATGTCCTAAACAATTACATGGAGACTGTGGCCCTCCTGATTTCTGAAAATTCCCAAATGATCTAAACATAAGAAGAATTTTCTTAGATTAGTCCAGATACCAGTATGTGAATCAGTAATAATAATGACATGGTATGGAAATGCTATGGAAAGTTATAGGTTCACAGTAAGTCCTTTATTCAGTATTCGAAGGAAACACTTCCTTCCAGTAGGCAAATAGAAATATTCTTTTTATTAATCTGTCACATCAGAATATGCATGCTGAACCTCCACAGAAGTAAATACTCATTATATTAAGAGGCAGGGTTTTGAATGTGAAAACAGTTTCATCTGATTTGAAGACTTACCTAAGTAACTTGAGGGTCTGTATTCTAGTTGATTAAGTTAAACATAAGTAAAATGACATGATACAGACTTAATACAGGTTTACTAAAGAGAACTATTTCTTAAAATAGCTTTAAAAGGTTTCTTGTAAACTGCCTTAAGTCAATTTTAAAGAGAAAAAATACCTCTAATGATTGGGTTTGATGACTTAATGAAACGTTCATTTCTGATCCAGCAGGATTCTTTTATCTAAACATATTTACATTTTTAGCAATCACCTGACAGTTTCCATGTCTGACTGGGTCAAAACATAACAGCCCAAGTATAGGAACTAGCCTATACAGACTTTGAACTTGAAAGGCTTGTAACAAGCTTAATTGCTTGCTGGAAATTTCTGTGACTAAAAATTGCATAGAAATGAAGATGCATCACTGTTGTTTGGTTATTATTTATCTAGCATATTTAAAAGACTTGAAATCTTCATCCCAAGGAAAATCATACTTTACATATGAGACTTATTTTGTGAAATACAAATACTGAATCATTTCATATACTTGAAGCTAATATAATGCTATTATGTCAATCATACCTCAATTAAAAATAATAAATACACAAAATATATAGCTATTAAAAAGACAATAAAACTTTAAGTCAATAGCTTAGTGAAAGAAGACTGTCATTTTTTAACAGAGCATGCTTTAAACAACATTAATAATTGCAACATGGGCATTCTGTTCAGCCCATCTTAGGGCTTCTTTCTGGTGCACTGCCTTTTCAGAGGTATTACCTTACTTCTGGATGTCTGGACCACTATTTGCAAGCCTGTTGGCTCAGTCCGAGCACTGCTTTAACAAGTTCGGGTGCTGATGCTCCAAGTGCAACTCTATAGAGGTAGGTGAGTAGTCCTCTGACCACGGGAGCCTCCTAACCAATGACAGGATGGACCACTGGTCTCGAATTAGTTTTAATCAGCAGCTTAAAACTACTGGGGTCAGTATAGCACACATGCTTAGCAGTGAACCATAACACCACAGGACACATACAACCATGGCAACTGCCAAAGTGGCAGGCCCATGACTAACTACCCTAAGATAATTTAGTGAGCTGGCGAGCAAGATCACATTTACTAATATATCTTGTTTCAAGTTTTGTTTCTTTCTTAAGAGCAAAAACTCCATCTAGTTTTCATCCGTGTCTTTTCAAAGTAGAACAAGGTGGTACCGAACAGGAAAGGCAAAGACCACACCCTCACTGATCCCCCGCAAAGCTGATCCACTTGTGAGTCTGAGTCCAGCATTTAGAACTTGATGAGCAACAGCTAACTGGATATTTCGTGTCAGCACTGCTTGTGATAATTAATTACAGGATCTGGCTCACAAGGCTCAACTTGTATCACAAGTTCTACAAGAAAACTGGTTAATACTGATTTGGCTCTTCTTGGCAAAATTTATGTCTCATCCCACCAAATTCAGTTGTTTAAAAGCTCTTACTCTTCCAAGTAGCATCACTGTGAGGACAAACTTTTGGATGGAGAGTCGCCGACTGAACGTGTTTTTTAACCACACTCTTGTAAATGTCGCTTAAGTAGTTTATTTATGGTGTTAATTCTGCCCATGATACATCGCCAATACTTTCAGTGGGCTATTAAATAATTTACGTTTGTCAAAAGCCTTTTGCCATATAAAAGTTTTAAATTTTTATGTAGTGAAAGGGCGTTATTTCTCAAGCTCTTTGATTTTTCCTGACTTAGATGGAGTCAAAAGTCTCCGAGGCAAGCAATTTCTTTAAAATGAAGACAATTTGACTTTGGTTTCTCTAATACCTTGCCTGCCCCAAACATCTTTATTGAAAGCACTTAATTTATAGAGTATATGTTTATTTAAAAGTTGAATAACTATGTAAGAAGTTTCTAAGTAGAAGCTCTAATGAATCCTAAAATGTGTCTGTACACTGACTGAGAAAAAATTTGATCCCTAAAGCCCCTCCAATCTATGCTCAATGAAAACAGCAAACAAAAGGCCTCAATGTTAGTAGAAAACTGAGTTCTTCAAAGCAGGTAAAACTTGGGTTTACTCCTTCTAGAAAGCAGAGAACGTTTTCAGATTATAAATGACAGAGCCGCCGTTGTGTAACAGAACAATGGTGATAAGGCTTTACTTCTTAAAGGGCCTCAATTATGAAGAGAGTGAAAGAGTTCTGAAAACGAACAAAAAGAAAAGCTTTAGCTTTGACGCAATCATATCAATCCTTGACCAAACTTAAGATTAATTTTTAGAACGCTGCCTAACCTTTCATGATCCGTGACAACACATCAAATGAACAGAGGTACAAAGGACGCGTGCGATTTCAAATGCCACGCTCAAGCCAACTGCAGTCGCCCGCACGCGTCGTGTGAAGGCGCGACCAAAGCCGCCCGTGGGGAAAAGGAGCGTTTATGCGCATCCAAGGCACTCTGCCGTCTCCTGTGGGCTGCGCGCTGAATCACGCCCGTACTGCTCGAGAGCGCCCGCAGTCAGGGCCGCGGAGCCCGCAGAACCATTGTCTGGCGATGCGGATCGCGGGGCGCGGTGCCCGCGGAAACCGCGGGTAGAGCGGGGACTGTGGTCTGACTCTCAGCAAAAGTAGCCTGGGCCGGGACTGCGGCTCGGTGCGGGCCCTGCGGGCACTGCGTGCTGAGCCGAGGCCAGCTTCAGGCCTCCTCCGGTGACTAGGATGTCCTCACCCCTCTGGGGTTTGGGTCAGGGAGATGAGCGTCTCCTCCAGCTACCGGTCTGCCCTCCCACTCCCGGCCTCCCCTGCCGCTCTCGGTCTCCTTCCCGCGCCCTTTCCGGACCTCCCCGCCCCTCCCCCGCCAGGCAGCGCTCCGACCGCGGCCGCCGCCATTCATCAACCGGTTCACGCCGGTAGCCGCCACCGCGCCGTGACGTCCGCGGGGCCGGCTTCCGCCCCCCAGTCGCCGGCGCTAAGCCTGGAGCCTGGCTGCGATTGGTTGCGGGGGCGCTCACGTCACGCCGCATATAACTGGGAGAGCCTATGACGCAAGGGCGCCGCGACGCGCGCATTGGCTGCCTGGGCTGCGGGCGGCGAGGCTGCGTGCTCTTCCCCGGGCCGCTCACTGTAGGACAGACTCCGGTGCCGCCGCCGCCGCCCGCGAAGCCGCCGCCGCCGCAAGACGCCCGCCGCCGCCCCTGCCCCGCCGCCGCCGCCGCCTCGGGACCGGCTGTATGGTTAGGCCACAATCTTCAATGAGTAGACATATTCCTGTGAGTACGCACGCCCCGCGCCGCCGCCTTTGTTAGCAGCTCGGCGCCCGCCCGCGTCCCGGCCCGAGGCCCGGCGGCGGGCGGTGCGCCCGGCGGCACAGAAGCCGCATTGTGACCGTCGCCGGCCCTGACGTCCGGTGGCCCGGCCGGCGCCCCAGGCCCCTTTGTTTGCCGCGAGGCCCGGCAGCGGGGACGTGGCCCGGGCGGGGCGCGGGCTGCGCGTCAGTGCTGAGGGCGCGCTCCCGGACCCGGCGGGCGGGCGGGCAACGCGGCGCTCGGGGACCGGGCCGGGACTCCGGCGCGGGCCTGCGGGACTCGGCCTGTACGGCCATCCTGCGCTCCGCGGCCGCCACCGGCGCTCGGACAAAATGGCCTCGGCGCCGGCGCCGGACTGAAGGCGCGGCGCGGACCCGTGACCCAGGCCGCGCGGCCCCGCCAGGTGAGCCGCCCGCCCCGCCCGGGCGGCGGGAGCAAGTCCGGGCTTGTCGCCGCCCCGGGGCGGGGCGGGCCGGTCGGCGCGGAACAGCAGCCTTAGAGCCATGGGAGCGGCTGGCACGCTTCGCTCTGGCCTCGAGCGACTCACGGCGCTCTGTAATCTGGGCCCTTGGGGCTGTTCTTGAAACTCGTCTTGTTGCCTCTGGCTGGCTTTGGTACCGTGGCCAGCCAGACCACAATGAGGTTGAGCTCCCGCCCGTGGAACTCTCTGGTATTCCACGAGTACTAAGTTTGCACAGTAGTCTGTCCCCGTTGATTTCTTGATATCTACACTATGAGCCTTTTTTGGGGGGTAGGGGGCGGGGAGGCCGCAAGGGGAGCCTTGTCGGATCTTAGTTTACCGATCAGGTGTTACCCTTGGCATTGAGAGCGCAGAGCTTCCCTGGTAGCTCAGCTAGTAAAGAATCCGCCAGCAGCGCGGATCCTCGGTTTGATTCCTGGGTAGGGAAGATCCCCTGGAGAAGGATAGGTTACCCACTCCAGTATTTTCGGGCTTCCCTGGTGGCTCGGACTGTAAAGAATCCGTCTGCAATGCGGTAGACCTGGGTTGGGAGATCCCTTGGAGGAGGAGGGCATGGCAACCCACTCCGGTGTTTTTGCTTGGCGAATCCCCATGTACAGAGGAACCTGGCGGGCAAACGGTCCATGGGGGGGTCGCAAAGAGTCCGACACAACAGAGCGACTAAACACATAGCACAGTGAGTGCGCGTAGTCCTAACCACTGAACCGCTAGGAAATTCCCATCCTGTTACTCTTTTTATATGAATTTTTGTGTGATGGCAGTGAAAGTTGAAGGCAAGAATGCTAGATCATTCTCAGGAGTAAGCAGCATTTTATACATGCATTATTCCAGGCGCATTATATAAAGTATAAGTTGTGGAACAAACTCTCCAATTAACCATTTGTCAGTTACTGAGATACATATTGCTTTAACTCTGCAGTATGACAAATTTCTGCACAGACATTGTTGCCGCTTCCCCACCAACCCCGCCCCGGCCATGTGTTTCTGTGATTATATGCCGTTGATAAGTGGGATAGAGAAATTACTTGGGATTTCCAAACTTCCTATCATAAATAGTTTTTGCTGGGGCGAAGAAATTGGAAATAGGGAAACGTCTTGGGCAAAACAGAAAGACGTTAGATATTTATGCTTTTGTGGAAATCCGTCATCTGCCTTTCCCTCATCCCCCACGATCAGAGAGCGTGGCTCCACTCAGGAAAAAAGAAAAAACCTAAAATAACCACCGTTTCGTTAAATAAATTATTTCTTTTTGTAATTTCTCCTTAAACAGCCTACTTGGAAAAGATATGGCCAGACTAGGCAGTAACAGGAATTTTAGCTGTTAAATATGTAAATCATTAGTGTGCAATACTGTCTCTCTAAAACAGCTTCCGATTGAAAGAGGGTAGCACTTGGAAATCAGAATACTGAGATAAGAGCCCTTGACCTTAACAGCTTTGCAGATTACTTTATTTCACTGTCATTGGAAAGGTGCCAGGATAAACTGTTCATTCTAAGAAAGTAGTATAAAGATTTTATTAAGTAATTTATCCACGAGAATACCTGTAAAGTGTTTGAGGCAGTGGCTGGCTCTTAGTGCTCTTGTTAATCTGCTATTAATATTTTTTCAGTCCTGTTTACTTCCCACCACACAAGTTCCTTATAAACTACTTGAAAGAAGACTAATGTCAACATCAGTGCTTTTCCTGTATATATTCTGAAAATATCCTGTGAACATTCATACTATGTTTGATGCTAGCATAAAACTGATTTAGGTCTTTAAGGGGAACTTGGGAAAAGTATAATTGGTAACAGTTAACTTGCTTTTTGTGACTTGTGGGCAAAATGTAAGGTAATTAACACCACCCCACCACCAGTTCCCCTAGAGTACCACCCCAGGAAGTGGCAGCACACACTGGTATTCTTGCTTGTAAAATCAAATGGAGAGGGGAGCCTGACGGGACTAGTCAGTGGGGCTGCAGTCAGACACAATTTAGTGACTAAACAACACTACCACTTCCCTCTGTTGTTTTCTTTGGATTAGATTTCAGTTTAAGACGGGATTAGTGAAATTTTGATTTTAAAATACAAAAGAGTATTAGAATTATAAACATCTTTTTTATAGTTAGAAATGGATTATATTTCACATAACTAGTTGATCAACTTCCAGAGACTCAGATGAGGGATAATTGTTAAAAGGTAATAGTAAGTTAATAGGTTGTGAAGGAATGAATGGGACAGTGTACATGGTAGCATTTTGAAAACCAGTTTCTTTTCTTCTCAATGTACTGACCAATATAGTGAATTTTTGTAATATGTAAAAATATTTTGGCAGTTGGAAAAAATCAATATAGAAAGTTGTTCATAATAGCTTATAACAGTGTAAAGCAAATAGCCAAGTATTAAAAGGTGTAATTAATAGAAGAATGTATATAAGGGATATTCACCAAATGTAACGGTGATATTCTTTGCGCAGTATTTGTATTAGATCAGTAATTTCAATTTAAAGTAATCTTTGCTTATTGACTTAATCTGTAGTCACCGTTGTATTTTTGTTGTTCAAGTGAAAGTTAAAAAGTTAGCTTAGGCCCGAATTTGAAAAGGTACTCAAATACTGTAAAAACATATAACATGTTCCTTTTGAATTGAAAGCAACATTTTTCTCTCTTTTAAACAGCAGTTCTGTGGTGTTCTCGGTCACACATTTATGGAGTTTCTGAAGGGCAGTGGAGATTACTGCCAGGCACAGCACGACCTGTATGCAGACAAGTGAACTGCAGAAATTCATTACTGCTCAACCAAGAAGCCCCCATAAGACTGGTTAACCTGGACACAGAAGTGTTGAATTGAAATCCGCAGAGCATTTTTTTTACAAGAGTTCTGATCTGGATGGGGTAAACCTCAGTGCACTTCCTTTCTATTGCCTCAGTATTACTGGATCGAAGAATTGCTGCTTCTTGTTAAGAGGTTCATTAATTCATTACTCCCACCTTCATACTTAAAAGCACTGAGAATTTCAAGTGGAGTATATTGAAGTTGACTGTGTTTCTTGTGCATCATTTCTGTATTCAATTTTTTAAATTCTTTCATATCCCTATTGAGTGTTTTTTAACTCAATTAACATGGCTCGAATGAACCGCCCAGCTCCTGTGGAAGTTACATACAGGAACATGAGATTTCTTATTACACACAACCCAACTAATGCAACGTTAAGCAAATTTATAGAGGTAAGTTTTGATGCCTTTTAATAGCTTAAACTGATTGTAACAGTGGAGCTTTTGTATAGCAGTATTTTGAAAATTGTGAGGTGGTCGATGACTATAGCTCCAACTCCCAGAAATATCACTGTCTTCTCTGGTTCAGTTCAGTCACTCAGTCGTGTCCGACTCTGTGACCCCATGAATCACAGCACGCCAGACCTCCGTGTCCATCACCAACTCCCAGAGTTCACTCATACTCATGTCCATTGAGGCAGTGACGCCATCCAGCCATCTCATTCTCTGTCGTTCCTGTCTCCTCCCACCCCCAATCCCTCCTAGCATCAGAGTCTTTTCCAGTGAGTCAACTCGTCACATGAGGTGGCCAAAGTATTGGAGTTTTAGCTTTAGCATCAGTCCTTCCAGTGAACACCCAGGATTGATCTCCTTTAGAATGGACTGGTGGGATCTCCTTGCAGTCCAAGGGACTCTCAAGAGTCTTCTCCAGCACCACAGTTCAAAAGCATCAATTCTTCGGCGATCAGCTACTCTCACATCCATACATGACCACTGGAAAAACCATAGCCTTGACTAGACAGATCTTTGTTGGCAAAGTAATTTCTCTGCTTTTTAATATGCTATCTAGGCTGGTCATAACTTTCCTTGCAAGGAGTAAGCGTCTTTTAATTTCATGGCTTCAGTCAGCATCTGCAGTGATTTTGGAGCCCAAAAATACAAAGTCTGACACTGCTTCCACTGTTTCCCCATCTATTTCCCATGAAGTGATGGGACCAGGTGCCATGATCTTAGTCTTCTGAATGTTGAACTTCAAACCAACCTTTTCACTCTCCTCTTTCAGTTTCATCAAGAGGCTTTTGAGTTCCTCTTCACTTTCTGCCATAAGGGTGGTGTCATCTGCATATCTGAGGTTTTTGATATTTCTCCCGGCAATCTTGATTCTAGCCTGTGCTTCTTCCAGCCTGGTGTTCCTCATGATGTACTCTGCATATAAGTTAAATAAGCAGGGTGACAATATACAACCTTGATGTACTACTTTTCCTATTGGGATCCAGTCTGTTGTTCCATGGCCAGTTCTGACTGTTGCTTCCTGACCTGCATACAGGTTTCTCAAGAGGCAGGTTAGGTGGTCTAGGTTAGAGGTGAATTATTTTATACATTTCTGCAAAGGCCATGTACTTGAAATAGATTAGGTTTATAAGTTAATATCTAATTCTTCATGCCTCACAATTTTCTACATTTAAATCTATATGTGGACTGTTAACCTGTGGCTGTTGCTTATAAAGTTGTTGGAAGGAGGCCCACTTTGTGGGGTTTTTACATTTTGTAAGCATAATGGCTGACAACTATAAACCAAAGTTAGTTTATGTCTTGGCCCTCTTTTGACGCTTAGGGTACAATTTTCAGCTACTGATTTAATTCTGTTTCTGGTGGTTGCTAGATAGAACTGTCTCGCTGCTTAACTTCCTTTGACTGTCAGGATTGTAATGCTGAATAATTCATTTGCATGCATATGTGTTTTATTTTATGAATATCTGTAGATAATCAGAAATTAAAAATAGGCCTCCCAGATCATAGAATTACTTTTAAATTTTATTATCGTCTATATATTTTTTTAAATGCCAAGTGTTATAATTCGTAATAATACATTGAGTTTTAAAGCCTATAATCTTAAAAATATGGTGGGAAACTTAACACTGCATTTTTGAGATTTTTAGATTCTTTAAATATATTTTTAAGGCTCTAAACTATACACTGTATGCTGCAAATGAGAAGAAGTTTAAAGAATTAATATATGTCAAGTCAGATGACGTTGTCATGAGTGATTCCTTTGGTTCCTGAATGGCTTCTGATCCTCTTGTCAGTGCCTCAGCCAGCCAGCGTTGCCATGACTGTAAACAACATCAGTATATGAAGGGTCATGGAATTTTAACTTTAAATTTATTAAAAATATTTGGTTTAACATTCCTGTTCCGTGCTATTTTAGTATAGTCATTTAAAGCAGAAGACTGCTTCTCTTTTATTCTGTTAATCAACAATACCTGTTAGATGATCAAAATGACAAACTGTGAGCAAGAATAATATGATTATTTTCCCATCTCATCCTCTAGAGCCCATTAAAAATAAGAACAAAACAAAAGAATAACGTTTGTATAAACCTTTCCCTGTTTCCATGTTTTTATCCAGGAACTTAAGAAGTATGGAGTTACCACAATCGTAAGAGTATGTGAAGCAACTTATGACACTACTCTTGTGGAGAAAGAAGGCATCCATGTTCTCGTAAGTGTTTAATGGTTTCTCTTTGTTTATAGTACCGTGCTGCAAGTTTAAGCTGTTATAAAATTATAGTCTTAGTTTCCAAATAAAGGTGAAAGCTGACCAGAGATTTGAAGTAATAAAAGATATTCATGAAGATTCAGCATTTATTTCCTTTCCTTTTCATTGACTGTGGGCTTTCATAAAGAAGCACATATTAAAGATAATATGCTTTTGAAAACATTTGGGTGTTAGAATTTTAGAATTATTAGTTTGGTATTTATATTAAAAATCTAAAATGTATATTCTTTTGACTTAGGATTGGCCTTTTGATGATGGCGCACCACCATCTAACCAGATTGTTGATGATTGGTTAAGTCTTGTGAAAATTAAGTTTCGTGAAGACCCTGGTTGTTGTATTGCTGTTCATTGTGTTGCAGGCCTTGGCAGGTAAGAGAATTTCTTAAACGCACTTAATGGTGTCCATCTTAATTCTTAGTGAAAGCTTCATTTTTGACTCCTGTAAAGACAGTCACCAGTTTGTGAATCAGTTTGCTTTGTTGGCTTACTGAAAGTAGGTGAGTGTAACAGAGTAATGTATTCCAGTACATTTGGAACTGACAAGTACTACTGCTAAAATTTATAGTTTATTTATTTATAAATATATAAAATTTATACTGTGGGCAGAATTGCTTCATTATGTTCTAAGTTGTACCTATAGTCACTGACCAAGCTTACTGGGAAAATCACTAAGATGGTTTTGCATTGAATGTAGTATATTTTTGCATCCTGATTCAGTAGGAACTCATTACCCAGTAGTGCCAAAATACATGTGTCCATATTGTCACCAATGCCCTTGGCCCCTGCTGCCCCCAAAAAAGTCCTAGTGGAGAAGAGTGAAGTGAAACAGCATGGCCCTGCAGAGGTGGGCGTGCAACTGTGTCTCAGTCTAATTGATCATGAAACAAAGCAAATTTTTCTAGAAGATATTTAAGTGGAAAGTATTTTTCACTGCTAGGAACTTAAGAAAATATTGTCAGCATTTATCAGGATACTGCTCTCCAGTAATACAAGTCTTTTAATTTCTAGACTTATTTGTGTTAGTTTGTAGTTAGTAGTTTTCTTTTTGGTTATAGATGAAAACATGGATTTGACGTGAAAGTGATATTTTATTAATGTCCAACATTTTCTATAAATAATAACACAGGAAGTGTGGCATAAATAATAGTGGTTTTGGATTGGGGAATGTTTGAAGTATTGAATTCTCCAGAATTTGACTTTGAAAAATATCAAAAATTCTTCCCAGAGCTCCAGTGCTTGTTGCCCTAGCATTAATTGAAGGTGGAATGAAATATGAAGATGCAGTACAGTTCATAAGACAGTATGTATTTAATAAGTTCTTTTTATTTGCACTTTTTATTTCCTCATTGAATGTTGGTGAATTTAAATATAGTAACACTATGAAAGTTTGTTTCTAAGAGCCTGTCTGACCATTTTGTTCATTCTTGAGATAGTATTAACACCAGAAAATATCTTTCCCTTTCATGTAGATGTTCATATTATAAAAATTCTAATCCAGTAATAATTCAGTGAATTATTGATTTATTTTAATTCTTGATGAAGTTGTTTATTTGCCTTTTTATTGAGGTGTAATTTATATAGAGTAAAATGCATAGGTCTCAAAGATAGATGAATTGATTGACCATAACAGCCAAATAAAACAGCTACTCAGTGCATTGTATAGAATATTTTGGTGATTCCAGAAAATGCCCTCATGCTCTTTGTAGTCACCTTCCCAGCCACCAGAGGCAATCTCTTGGCTACATATTACAGTAAACTAGTTTTGCCTTTTTTTGGCCTTTATATGAATAGATTCATAAGTTTTGACTATTTTAATCAAAACCACCCCAAAGATTTAGAAAATTAACTTTTTACAGCTCTTTTACCCTTTACACATGTTGCCAGTCCATATTTCTCCATTAAGTCACAATTTAATAATCAGAAGATAAATTGCTACAAAAAAGGTCATAATTGCCTTCTATGGAACAATAAATGTTAATGTGCTAGAAGGACTTTGCTTTAATTACTTCCTTTGTTTTCTTCCTTCTAGAAAGCGGCGAGGAGCTTTTAACAGCAAGCAACTTTTGTATTTAGAGAAGTATCGTCCTAAAATGCGGCTGCGCTTCAAAGACTCCAATGGGCATAGAAACAATTGTTGCATTCAATAAAGCCAGGGTGCATGATGCCATTGCTTGGAAGTGCAACTTGAGACGGGATGGAATTTGTCGTACATAGCAGATAGCCTGGTTGACTTGGTGAATAAGTCTGATGAAGCTTCCATAGGAGTGTTGAAAAGCAGTTTTACCAGGCCACAGGCCTGGCAGAATTACAGTCTCTGTTCAGGTTCTGATCAACCTATTTGGATACTAGTAAAGAATTCTTGCTGTTCAGCATTTGATATGTGCTTATAATTTGTACCAATTGACCTTTCCTGAAATCATGCAGTATTGAGTCATGTCATTAAATCTGTTTCCATGCCAGAATCTTACCAATATGTAAGAAATTTAGAAAGACTAGGTGCCAAAATACCCAGCACAATACTTGTATATTTTTAGTATTATATAGAACAAATCCCAGGAACTATGAACACTCTGGACCTTATGTGGTTTATTCCTTGCATCATTTCAAGCATAGAAAATAGGGCCTATGAGGTGGTTTGCTCACAATATGTTTACATCTCCCACATTCATACCAGTATACATCAGATTTGCTCTCTTTTTAATTAACCAAGTCATACAGTGATTAATATCTTTATATAAATCTCATTTTATGTTGTAGAAGGCCTCCATTTTGAAAATCTACATTGTACAGAAGAAGCACATGTCTTTAATGTCTCCAGACAAAAGCCTTACAGTTCATTTTAATGTTTGCACTTTGGGGTGCAACTTACAGGGAGGGCCTGAAAAAAGAATGGGAGGGGGCTATTAAGTATTTTTAGTAAAATGTTGCCTTTGTCTTGTGCAGAACATGTAGAATATGTGCTTTAATTTAGTAAATATTTTTTTAAAAGGTAGAAATACTTTGTTACTGTAACTAAAACAATTCTTAATCAAAATTTCTGAAATTCTTGTAATTTTTTTTCATACTTAACCTGAAATTGTTTACCAACTTAGTTTTGTTTGAAGTGTGATTCCCAGCCTCTCTTGCAAAAAAAAGTGGGTTTCTGCTAATGAATTGAGCAGACATTTAATATTTTATATACCTTTTGAGCTGTGTAACTTAATATTTGGATACTTGACAATTTGTTTTATTATGTAATTGATAAAATGGTGATGTGTATTAACGTTAATTCAACCATATATTTATACTGTCCGGGAACAAGTGGTTATAGTTCTGTGGGAGAAATAATTTGTCAGTGTTCACCAGCTTGTAAAAATCTAGTGCAAGAGCTTAAACATTAAATAAATGATAATACGCGTTTATCGTCACTGAAGTTGTTTTGCTTTTCGTTAAACTTAATTTGTAGGACACCATGTGAAAGAATTGCTGTTAGTGCCATTTGAAGTGTGGATTTTATTTAACAAATGAAGGATTAAATGAAGTTGACATGATAAGTTCCTTGCAGACACAGGGAACTTTTAACAAAAGTGCTTTCCATTATAGACTTTAAGGTTTAGATAACTTTGGACCAATGACCCGATTTCTGTACTGAGGAGAAACTAGTAGAGGAAGGCCATGATTTGAAGCGCAGTTCCACCAACCAAGTGGTTTTGTGCAGGTTACCTTCTGGGCATGTGTTCTCATTTGCATATCAATAATTGCATACCTTTTTAAGTTTTGAAATTGATTCAGATCTAAGCTTTTGGCATGTGAGGTTAAGTTTCAGCCCTCTGAAAAGCTTTTGTATAGTTCAGTGTTAATCTGACAGAGACACGTCTGATTTTTTTTTTTTTTTTAATTGAGTAAAAGCCTCAAAATTTGAGTGAGCAACAGTGCTTCACCTTATGTTTTAAAGAATCTGATTCCATCTCTTCATATACCAATTTACCATTTAATATACTCTATTCTTGAAACTTGAAGCCAAAACAAAAGGGGTTCCTGGGGGCCATTGCTTCTTTAAATCTTAAATCTTCTGTGACTAGGGCTAGTAACTTGACCTGGGTTGTTTTGTTTTGCAGCCTGCTCTTGGGAAGTGTAATTGAACACTACATGATAAATTAGTATAATCACATAACGCATAAAATAGTATTTGTGTTTATTGAGAAGTCCATGATTAATGAAAAACATTTTGAGTTTAAAACATTTAGTTTGCAGTGTTGGATTGTCAGTTTATAAACTCATCTCTGCAGTATTCAGCATGATGAGATTTAATTTTTATCTATTTTGTATCATGTAAATAAGACTACAGAAATCCTCATATTATATCCTGGGAGATTCCATATATCTAATAGTTGAAATATGAATTGAGGTCTTGAATATGTGAAGTTATCAGATGGTGTTCTAAAATTCAGTATGTTATTCATCATAAGAGAAAATACAGTCTAGTTGGAGGAAAAACCTAAAAATAAATGTCAATGGTCACTTTGCATTGCACAGGAACTTGTTATTCCTTCTAATGCCCCCTTTTCGTAAGACAATGCTCATTCCCACAGCTCCATGCCTAGACGCATTCAACCCAGCCACGCAACCACATCTCGTCATCCCTCTTCAACCAGAGCACTTAAAAATTATATTGTGGTCCCTTAACTTAGCTTCAGAATCTTAATCTCTGGAGTCTTTTTAACTGCCATTCTGTTCTTCTTAAATACTACTTGATAAGCATCTAAGAGTATCATGGAGAACATGAAAGACAGTTGTGTCAGGTTTTAGTCACTAAAATGAGCACCCCAAATTTTGCTCAAGTGTTGAGTGTCCCAGTCCTTAGAATGCTTTCTATTGGAGTTTCAAAGGAAAGTGGAAGAATGAGTAATGCTTTTTTTTCATGTATAGACAAATTCTTTTAAAGTACAGTTTTGAAGAAACAATAGTGTTTGTAATATATGTTTACATATTCCCTGATTCCTTGAGTAAGTCGTCTGTGTGTGTGTGTATACACCTCCCTACACCTGAATTGAATATGTTAGAGACGGGTTTAAAAAGTGGAGGCTTTACTGGCAGTCCAGTGGTTAAGACTCCATACTCCGAATGGTAGGGTGAGAAAGTTTGTCCCCTGGTCAGAAAACAGATCCTGCATGTCATGGAGTCAAAAAAGTGTCTGACACAGTGTTTTCTGCATTACGTTTGGGGTAACTAGCCTAGGAAAGGAAAGGAAAAAATACATATTTACTTTCAATGAATTAGGCTAGTTTTATGCATTAAATTGTGAATGGAAGATTTAGTAATACACAAATTGACAAATCAGTTGATTGATGTACCTTTTATGATAGCTGCTGCATATTAAATGTCTTATCAAGTTTTCATAATTTGATTACCTTGTAATCCTATGTTGGTTTTCACAAACTTGACACATTAAGGGATATGAGCCTCTAGGTAGGTGACTAGCCTGATACGTGGTTAAACACTCAATGAAACCTGTGTGACTATCCACTATACCACAAAAGTATGACTATACATGTATGCTTGGCCATTTTTCTGTTAACAGTTGTTAAAGAATTTTAATGTGACTTTTTTTTAGTTGAAGGATAATTGCTTTACAGAATGTTTTCTGTCAAACATCAACATGAAGCAGCCATAGTATATGACTTCTTAAACTCTTGCCTGTGGAACTCATTTTGTTTAATAACAAAGTGTTCTTTGTAAACGTTGATTGAAACCTGTTTTGTTACTGCAGGAAAAAAGCTTTTTTAATTAAGTCAGGATAGTAGAGGAGCCTGGCAGGCTACAGTCCTTGGGGTCCCAAAGAGTCAGACACCACTGAGTGACTTTCACTTTCACTTTTCACTTCAGGCTAAGATATGCTGCAGAAACAACCACCCTGAGAATAACTTGGATTTATTTCTCACTTAAGCCTTGGAAGGAAAGTTATGACCAACCTGTTGCTAAGTCGCTTCAGTCGTGTCCAACTCTGTGCGACCCCATAGACGGCAGCCCACTAGGCTCCCCCGTCCCTGGAATTCTCCAGGCAAGAACACTGGAGTGGGTTGCCATTTCCTTCTCCAACCTAGATAGTATGTTAAAAAGCAGAGACATCACTTTGCCAATAAAGGTCCGTCTAGTGTTCTTGCCTGGAAAATCCCAGGGTCGGGAGAACCTGGTGGGCTTCCGTCTATGGGGTCACACAGAGTCGGACACGACTGAAGTGACTTAGCAGCAGCAGCAGCAGTCAAGGCTATGGTTTTTCCAGTGGTCATGTATGAATGTGAGAGTTGGACTGAAGAAAGCTGATCGTCGAAGAATTGATGCTTTTGAACTGTGGTGCTGGAGAAGATTCTTGAGAGTCCCTTGGACTGCAAGGAGATCCAACCAGTCCATTCTAAAGGAAATCAATCCTGGGTGTTCATTGGAAGGACTGATGCTAAAGCTGAAACTGCAATACTTTGGCCACCTCATGGGATGAGTTGACTCACTGGAAAAGACTCTGATGCTGGGAGGGATTGGGGGCGGGAGGAGATGGGGACGACAGAGAATGAGATGGCTGGATGGCATCACCGACCCGATGGACATAAGTTTGAGTGAACTCCTGGAGTTGGTGATGGACAGGGAGGCCTGGCGTGCTGTGATTCATGGGGTCGCAGAGAGTTGGACACGACTGAGCGAATGAACTGAACTGAACTGAACTGAAGCTTCATACCTACCAGAAGGACCCGAGCTGTTGGAGCATCTACTCTGGGACAGTGCTAGTTGTGAAAGAAGGCAAAAAAGACTTCGGAGTGTCAAATTTCTTGACTAAGAAATCATACTTACTATTCAACTCATTGGACAAAACTGTCCGCTCGGAACGTAAAATGTACTGAAAAAGACAAAAATAACATTAATCACCAGCACATCAGCTTATAAAATGGGTATCTTAAGCAACATCCTACATAACTGGAATAAACATTAGGGGATAATGTTTCCTAACAACCAAAATAGAGGTCATAGGGAATCATAGGTGCTTATTTAAACATACAATTTTAGATAAAACTTCAGCTGTGGTAATTTGGCTTACTAGTTAGTTTCGTATATATATACATACATATGTATATATATTTGTGTGTGTGTGTATGACATTACGTTTGCTAGGATTTACTAAAGTATTAAATGCCCAATTATCAGATGCTTTTTTGAAACTCCAACACATATATATCCATCTTAGGAAAAAAGTTTTTCATTCTGAAAGTACTAATAATAGCCTCTCTGGTTTGTTGGCAGTGCTGGGCAAATAGAGAAGCAAAATTCTAACCCTGAAAGAGCTATTGAGTTTTTCAATTGACTAGAATCAGGAAATTGTGCAATAGTTTCATCGATGTTCATTAAGTGAACATTACGTACCATGTGTTTGGCACTGAAGACAAAGTGATTAGCACAAGCTTGGTTCCTGACTTCATGAAATTTAGACTAGCAGTTTGTCTTCATAGAATTTAAACTGCTGTGTATAGCATAACAAAACCAGTGTATCTAAACCAACACAACCTTTTCCTAAAGGTTCTGGCTTGCAAAAGAAGTATGTTAAAAATGCCCCTGCTGCAAAATTATATTCAAATAATTGTCATGGGTAGCTATTAGACAAATGCCATTAGCACACAGATTCAAAGAAAGCAAATATTTGGTGGCTCTAATGGTAAAAAATCTGCCTGCAGTGCAGGAGACCTGGGTTTGATGCCTGGGTTGGGAAGATCCCCTGGAGGAGGGCATGGCAACCCATTCCAATACTATTGCCTGGAGAATCCCCATGGACAGAGGAGCCTGGTGGGCTACAGTCCATGGGGTCACAAAAGAGTTGGACAGGACTGAGCAACTAAGCATAGCATAGACATTAATTAAATGATCGTTTAGTTATGCCTGTTACATATGCTGTGCATGAAAATACTGCCAGATTTTGGCAGGGCTCATGGGTACATCAAACTAAACCCAACACAGAAATGTAGCTCAAACAGCAAAAATTGACATGATGAACTTGGCAATGAGTTGTTTGACTGGTCACATACAAATGGGCTTCCCTGGTGGCTCAGATGGTAAAGCATCTGCCTGTAGTTCAGGAGACCCAGGTTCAATCCCTGGGTTGGGAAGATCCCCTGGAGAAGGAAATGGCAACCCACTCCAGTACTCTTGCCTGGAGAATTCTGTGGATAGAGGAATCTTGAGGCTACAGTCCATGGGGTCGCAAAGTGTCAGACACAACTGAGTGAATTCACTTCACTTCTTCATGTACAGATCAGGTGGTTCTTGTGGAGGATCTAAAGTGACCAAAAGTTTTTACTTGGAAAATTATTCTGCCCACTAATTCTACCTCCTGATGGATGGAAAAAAGGCTCTCATTACTTTGTTCCAACAACACTGACAGGGAAACAATGAAGGCTGCTTCTCTCATCTATCATTTTTCTTTCTTTGTTTTTTAATTTATTTTAATTGGAGGCTACTTACTTTACAATATTGTAGTGGTTTTTGACATACATTGACATGAATCAACCATGGGTGTACATGTGTTCCCCATCCTGAACCCCTCTCCCACCTCCCTCCCCACCCCATCCCTCAGGGTCATCCCAGTGCACCATCCCTGACCATCCTGTATCATGCATTGAACCTGGACTGGCGATCTCTTTCACATATGATAACATATGTTTCAATGCCATTCTCTCAAATCATCCCACCCTCGCCCTCTCCCACAGAGTCCAAAAAACTGTTCTATACATCTGTGTCTCTTTTGCTGTCTCACATGTAGAGTTATCATTACCATTTTTCTAAATTCCATATATATGCGTTAGTATACTGTATTGGTGTTTTTCTTTCTGGCTTACTTCACTCTGCATAAAAGGCTCCAGTTTCATCCACCTCATTAGAACTGATTCAAATGCATTCTTTTTAATGGCTGAGTAATATTCCATTGTGTATATGTGCCACAGCTTTCTTATCCATTCGTCTATTGATGGACATCTAGGTTGCTTCCATGTCCTGGCTATTATAAACAGTGCTGCAATGAACATTTTGGTACACATGTCTCTTTCAATTCTAGTTTCCTCAGTGTGTATGCCCAGCAGTGGGATTGCCAGGTCATATGGCAATTCTATTTCCAGTTTTTTAAGGAATCTTCACACTGTTCACCGTAGTGGTTGTACTAGTTTGCATTCCCACCAACAGTGTAAGAGGGTTCCCTTTTCTCCACACCCTCGCCAGCATTTATTTTTTGTAGACTTTTGGATAGCAGCCATCCTGACCAGCGTGAGATGGTACCTCATTGTGGTTTTTATTTGCATTTCTCTGATAATGAGTGATCTTGAGCATCTTTTCATGTGTTTGTTAGCCATCTGTATGTCTTCTTTGGAGAAATGTCTGTTTAGTTCTTTGGCCCATTTTTTGATTGGGTCATTTATTTTTCTGTAATTGAGCTTCAGATGTAGCTTGTATATTTTTGAGGTTAATTCTTCGTCAGTTGCTTTGTTTGCTATTATTTTCTCCCATTCTGAAGGCTGTCTTTTCACCTTGTTTATAGTTTCCTTTGCTGTGCAGAAGCTTTTAATTTTAATTAGGTCCCATGTGTTTATTTTTGCTTTTATTTTCAATATTCTGGGAGGTGGGTCATGGAGGATCCTGCTGTAATTTATGTCAGAGAGTGTTTTGCCTATGTTTTCCTCTAGGAGTTTTATAGTTTCTGGTCTTACATTTAGATCTTTAATCCATTTTGAGTTTATTTTTGTGTATGGTGTTAGAAAGTGTTCTAGTTTCATTCTTTTACAAGTGGTTGACCAGTTTTCCCAGCACCACTTGTTAAAGAGATTGTCTTTTCTCCACTGTGTATTCTTGACTCCTTTGTCAAAGATAAGGTGTCCATAAGTGAAGTGAAGTCACTCAGTCATGTCTGACTCTTTGCGACCCCATGGACTGTAGCCTACCAGGCTCCTCCATCCATGGGATTCTCCAGGCAAGAATACTGGAGTGGGTTGCCATTTCCTTCTCCAGGGGAGGTACATGGATTTATCTCTGGGATTTCTGTTTTGTTCCATTGATCTGTATTTCTGTCTTTGTGCCAGTATCATTTTTCTTTCTTTGAAAGTTTTAATTCTTGTGACTGTACAATAGAGGCAAAACTAGTACTAGTAACTTTTCATTTGATGACAACATTTGGTGTCCTTAGTTGCAAGCAGCTTGTGAGAGACTTACTGTTTACAAATACTGCTTACAAAATCATCATGAGAGAAAAACCTTTAACTTCATGTAGGGAAAGAGCAAATTAGCCAAGATGGCGGCAGTCAGGCTCTCTTGCCCCATGACCTCTCGCTCTCATCCCATGTTTTGTAAATACATGGTAATGTAACAGCTGAGATCACTTATAGTACTGCACATGCATATCATGTTGTATCTGCTTGGCCATGGGCCACTTTGCTCTGTAAACATATGTAAACTCTACCTGAAATGCTCTTGTGACTACATTATGGCTACATTAAGGCTGTGTTATGACTGTGTCCACTGGGTCAGCTATGACAGAATACAGTGTATTTGCTGTTATGGCTGCTGCACCAGCCTGCGACAACCACTCTGAAACTACACCAAAACCAGAGACCAGAAATAGCTCCATGGCCACCAGTAAGTGTTTGTGCTTATGGGAAGTTAAGAGGACAGATGGATGCCTGACCAAAGTCCTTAAAGCCCTGGGTCAATGTGGTGATCAGTTTTTAAGACGGCCCCTAACAACCCACTGTGTTTATTCCTATCATTGGTCCTTTCTATGTTGTGCCAAGGTTGGCCTGCATGACCAGTGGGATGTGGCAGAAGTGATGGTATGTCACTCCTGAGATTAGGTTATAACAGACCACAACTCTCATCTTGGGCTGTGCTCTGGTGGAAGTCACTGGCCACATCTTGAGAACATCCAAGCAAACAAGAAAGGAAAGAATGACCTCCAGCTACAGCCAGTGAGGAACTGCGGTCAGCCTGCAATTACTAGGTAAACACGGGATTCGATCCTCCAGCCTATGGATAACTATGGAGATGCTGAACCAGAGCGATGCAACTAAGCTACTTTCAGATGCCTGACCCACAAAAACTGCAAGATAAATGTTTGTTGCTTTAAATCGCTAAATTTGAGAGGGTAATTTTTTTATATGGCAGTCGGTACTTGGGCTTCCCTGGTGGCTCAGACAGTAAAGATTCCACCTACATTGCAGGATACCTGGGTTTGATTCCTGGGAAGGGGAAATCCCCTGGAAGAGAGCATGTTAACTCAGTCCAGTATTCTTGCCTGGCGAATCCCCATGGACAGAGGATCTGGTGGGATACAGTGCATGGGGTTGCAGAGTCGGACATGACTGAGCAAATAAGCACAGGTACTTAATGCCCTGCATGCATGTGTGCTAAGTCACTTCAGTCATGTCCAGTTCTTTGCAACCTGAGGGCTCTAGCACAGCAGACTCCTCTGTCCATGGGATTCTCCAGGCAAGAATAGTGG
Source organism: Moschus berezovskii (assembly GCF_049115385.1). Classification (NCBI taxonomy): domain Eukaryota; kingdom Metazoa; phylum Chordata; class Mammalia; order Artiodactyla; family Moschidae; genus Moschus; species Moschus berezovskii. Next base: position 4,041,311 of record NC_142469.1, read on the forward strand.
AGTGGATCGTCATGCCTTCCTCCAGAAGATCGTCTGACGCAGGAATCAAATCCACATCTCTTATGTCTCTTGCATTGGCAGGAAGGTTCTTTACCATTACAGTCACCTGGGAAGCCCATTTAATACCCTACACTGAGTTCAGTTTAGTTGCCCAGTCATGTCCAACACTTTGAGACCCCATGAACTGCAGCATGAAGGCCTCACTGCCCTCACCATCTCCCAAAGTTTGCCCAAGTTCATGTCCATTGCATTGGTGATGCCATCCAACTGTCTCATCCTCTGATACCCTCTTCTCCTTCTGCCCTCAATCTTTCCTAGCATAAAGGACTTTTTCAGTGTGTCGGCTATTCACATCAGGTGGCCAAAATACTGGAGCTTCAGCTTCAGCCTCAGTCCTTCCAATGATTCAGGATTGATTTTCCTTAAGATTGACTGGTTTGATTGCCTTGCTGTCCAAGGAACTTTCAGAAGTCTTCTCCAGCACCACAGTTCAGAGGCATCAATTTTTGGCATTTTGCCTTCTTTACGGTCCAGGTCTCAGAACCATGTGTGACCACCGGGAAGACCAGAGCCATGACTATATGGACTTTTGTTGGCAGAGCAATGTCTCTGCTTTTCAACACACTGTCTAGATTCATCATAGCTTTCCTGCCAAGAAACAATGATCTTCTGATTTCATTATGCTGTCACCATCCACAGTGATTTTAGAGACCAAGAAGAGGACATCTGTCACTACTTCCACATTTTCCCTTTCTATTTGCCATGAATAAATGGGGTTGGATGCCATGATCTTTGTTTTTTTTTTAATATTTAGTTTTAAGCTGGCTCTTTCACTCTCCTCCTTCATCCTCATCAAGAGGCCCTTTAGTTCCTCTTCACTTTCTGCCATTAGAGTGATATCATCTGAAATTTGCTGATATTTCTCCCACCTGTCTTGATTCCAGCTTGTAACTCATATAGCCCAGCTTTTCTTATGACGTGCTCAGCATATAGGTTAAACAAACAAGGTGGCAAGAGAGAGCTCTGTAGTACTCCTTTCTCAATCTTGAACTGGTCAGTTGTTCCATACATGGTTCTAACTGTGGCTTCTTGACCCACATACAGGTTTCTCAGGAGACATATAAGATGGTCTGGTATTCCTGTATCTTTAAGAGCTTTCCACAGTTTATTATGATCCACACAGTCAAAGGCTTTAGCATAGTCAATGAAACAGAGGTGGGAAGAGAAGAGGGAAGAGAAGTGGGAAGAGAAGGGAAGAGGGAGGAATGAGATAGAGCTGACCAGGAGAAGACAAGGGAAAGTCAAAAGGGAAGAGAGTAATCAAGCCAGTAATCAAATCCATAAGTGAAAATGGAAAGTGAAAATACTAAAAATTAGACTGTTAAAGGTACAAATTTCATAACAAATATCAGAAAGCAAAAACTAAAAACCTAGAATAAAGATTAGACTCTCAAAAGTACAACAAAAATATAGCACACAAAATTTTTTTAAAAATATATTGTGGGATCAGTTCTGGCTTATATTTATTCTACAATCCATGGGGTCACAAAGAGTTGGACATGACTTCACTTCCACTTTATTCTCATAGTCTACAGTGTCCCTCAGATGCACAGTCTCAGCTTAACTGCAGAATTTTAATCTGCTGCATCTCCCACTTCTGAGATGGTTCCCCCTTCTTCTTTGTTTAGGTTTGGCTCCTCTGCTTACAAGTCTCTTCAGTGTCTAATCTCCACCCTGACACGACAGGGTAAAAGTGGCCATTCATTCAGGCTCATTTGCTCAGTTGTGCTGTGGAGAGAGAGGGTCACTGCAAACAAGTACCGCTGGCATGTGTGGGCACACTCACAGTGGATGGACTACATGGGAGTTTCCACAGCCCAAGGTGGCATGCACTTCCCAGATCCAAGCTGCTCAGGTTCCCAAGTGCTCCAAAAGGGCACAGTCCCAGGTGGGCCAGGCAGGTTGTGCTCCTCCCAGGTCCAAGGTGCTCAGGTTCCTGGGTATGCTGCATGAGCACAGTCCCAGGTGGGCCGGGCATCTCCTTGGGGGAGCTGGTCTCAGAGGCTGTGACACTGTAGGCAGCTAGCAACCATCCAGGATCCCAGGAAGATGTGTGTGAGGAAACTAATAAGATGGCGCAGCCCTCTTGCTCCATGCTCTGTAAACAATGATTATGCATGGTTATGTAACAATTGAGATCACCTGTAGCACTGCACATGCGTGTCATGAGGTTCTCGCTTGGTCACGGGCTACTTTGTTCAGTACGCCTGTGTGAACTTCACCATAAAAGCCCTGGAATATGCTTCACTGGGACTACACTGGAGCAATATCATGGCTATGTTCTGTGAGATTATGTTATGACTACGTTATGGTTATGTTGTGGCTGCTGCTATGGCTGTTGTGTCAGCCAGGAGAGAGGCTGTGTTATGGCCACGATAACATGGTTTATTCTCTGAGAGAATAAACTGTGTCTTCAGTTCCTACGGCTCTTCAAGTCTTCTTCCAGCCTCTTAGCTTGAGCCTTGCCTACTCTGGGTTTGGCAAACGGTGAGCACAGTGTGAACAGCAAGACAGTTGACACTACATACAGGATTGGCAATACAACAAGGTAGGTGACTTGTCAGCCTGCTCCCAGCTGGGTAGGACATGCAGTTTCTGGGGCCAAGATTGAAGTGGCCCCTTGCCTCCCATCGCTGGCTGTTGTGTACCTCCCTCTCTGCCTCCAGGGAGGGGGGGCCTTAAGTGCCAGCTGGCTCTCTCTCCTTTGGTATTCCCTAGGGTGCGATCTTTGGTTCTATGAATGTGCCAGGGGTCACAGTGTGGTGTTAGAGACTTTCTGCAGGAAAGGTCCTTTGTTTTTCTTTGTCTCCCTGTCATTCCCACAGTTTGGGTTGCTTTGTCACTTAAGTCCCCTCAGAGTGTCCTCGGGGTATTCAACCCCGGTCCTTACCCTAAGGAACTAGCATGCAGCCTTCAGCTCCACGCCCAGCCCCTACTCACTGTGGGCAGACAGGAGTGTGTGAACCACTTCTCTGCTGGTAATTGCCTGTGGTGCGAATTCTGTGGTGATTTTATTATTATATTTTTATTATGCTGCCCTCTGAGATTCCAAAATTCCCCACTGACCCTGCCTGTGAAAGGGTTTCCTATTGTAGTGGAAACTTCTCCTCCTTCAGGATTCCCTCCCCAGAACAGGTATCTGTCCCTAAATCCTTTGTCTTTAAATCCTAAATCTTTTTGTCTTTATCTTCTGTCCTACTTCATTTTGAAGAGATTGATTTGCTTCTCTGGGTATCTGGGGTCCTCTGCCAGTGTTCAGAAGTTGTTTTGTGGAAGACAATCTAAATGCAGATATTCTTTTGATGTATTTGTTGGGGGGAAAGTGGTCTCCTTGTCCTATTCCTCCATCACCTTGGGACCACCTCCTGTTATATTCTTGAAAAGAAAAAAGAGGAAGCAAAGGGGGAAAGGGGAAAAGTAGAAAATAAAAGAAACTTGATATAGCACAAAGCAATAATATTAGAAAACTGAGCAAGAACTGAATCTAACCCTTTAGAACATATTGTCTACTGAGGGAGTTGTAGAGCTAAATCTTCATAATAAAACGTGTTGAACTTGTTTTCCACCCTCATGGTAACCATAGATTTGGAGGCCAACCTCCAGAGAAAACTCAGTAGAACACCCTTGATTTCTGATGCCAAAATTTTAGAATCTTTGTTCCAGGTGAGCAGGGGAAGAACACTTTGATAAGTCTCATTGATGTTTTCAATTTCTGAAATATAATGCTTTTGAACATTTAGGTCCAACTCAGTATTTTTCAGGATTCCCAGGCAGCACATTGGTGAAGAATCCACATGCAATGCAGAAGATACAGCAGGAGCCTCGGATTCAATCCCTGAATCGGGAAGACCCAGGAGTAGAAAATGGCAATTCACTCCAGTATTCTTGCCTGGAAAATTCCTTGGACAGAAGATTCTGGATGGCAACAGTCTTGAGGTCTCAAAGAGTCATCCACGACAGCATAACTGAGCATAAACACACATTATTTTTCATTTGTATGCATACTTTCTAAAATCTCATATCCACTAAAACAGGTACTATATCTGAATATAGTCAGTATTTAAGTGTGCTTGAAGATAATTAACAAAGACAAGTTTCTTTTCTTAATTGAAGTATAATTGATTCCAATATTGTGTTGCTTTCCGGTGTATAGTATGCTGATTTATCTTTGCTTTGCAGATTATATTCCAGTTAGAACTGGATATGGAACAACAGACTGGTTCCAAATAGGAAAAGGAGTACGTCAAGGTTATATATTGTCACCCTGCTTATATAACTTATATGCAGAGTACATCATGAGGAACGCTGGGCTGGAAGAAACAGAAGCTGGAATCAAGATTGCGGGGAGAAATATCAATAACCTCAGATATGCAGATGACACCACCCTTATGGCAGAAAGTGAAGAGAAACTAAAAAGTCTCTTGAGAAAGTGAAAGAGGAGAGTGAAGAGGTTGGCTTGAAGTGCAACATTCAGAAAACGAAGATCATGGCACCTGGTCCCATCACTTCATGGAAAATAGATGGGGAAACAGTGGAAACAGTGTCAGACTTTATTTTTGGGGGGCTCCAAAATCACTGCAGATGCTGATTGCAGCCATGGAATTAAAAGATGCTTACTCCTTGGAAGGAAAGTTATGACCAACCTAGATAGCATATTAAAAAGCAGAGACATTACTTTGCCAACAAAGGTCCGTCTAGTCAAGGCTATCGTTTTCCCGTGGTCAGGTAGGCATGTGAGAGTTGGACTGTGAAGAAAGCTGATCGCCAAAGAATTGATGCTTTTGAACTGTGGTGCTGGAGAAGACTCTTGAGAGTCCCTTGGAGTGCAAGGAGGTCCAACCAGTCCATTCTAAAGGAGATCAATCCTGGGTGTTAAGGACTGATGCTAAAGCTGAAACTCCAATACTTTGACCACTTCATGCGACGAGTTGACTCACTGGAAAAGACTCTGATGCTGGGAGGGATTGGGAGCAGGAGGAGACGGGGACAACAGAGAATGAGATGGCTGGATGGCATCACCGATTCGATGGACATGAGTTTGAGGGAGCTCCGGGAGTTGGTGATGGACAGGGAGGTCTGGCGTGCTGTGATTCATGGGGTCGCAAAGAGTCGGACATGACTGAGCGACTGAACTGAACTGAACTGAGATTATATTCCATTATACACTAGTACAGATATGAATACAGTTCCCTGTGCTATGCAGTAAATTCTTGTTGCTTACCTATTTTATGTGTAGTAGTTTGCATCTGTTAATATCATACTCTTGATTTGTCTCTTAACACCCCTTTCCCCTTTGGTAACCATAAATTTGTTTTCTATCCCCATGAGTTTGTTCTGTATACAGATTCATTTTTATTATCATTTAGATTCCACATATAAGTAATATCATGTAGCATTTGTCTTTCTCTAACAAAAGATAGTATGCTCTAGGTCCATCTAGGTTCACTGCTGTAAATGGCATTATTTTATTCTTTTTTATGGCTGAGTAATATTCCATTGGAAGTGGTCAAACAGGAGATGACAAGAGTCAATGTCTATATTTTAGAAATCAGTGAACTAAAATGGACTGGAATGGGTGAATTTAACTCAGATGACCATTGTATCTACTACTGTGGGCAGGAATCCCTTAGAAGAAATGGAATAGCCATCACGGTCAACAAAAGAGTCCAGAATGATTTCTGTTCATTTCCAAGGCAAACCATTCAATATTACAGTAATCCAAGCCTATGCCCCAACCAGTAATGCTGAAGAAGCCGAAGTTGAGCAGTTCTATGAAGACCTGCAAGACCTTTTAAAACTAACACCCAAAAAAGATATGCTTTTCATTATAGGGGACTGGAATGCAAAAGTAGGAAGTCAAGAAACACCTGGAGTAACAGGCAACTTTGGCCTTGGAGCACGGAATGAAGCAGGGCAAAGGCTAATAGAGTTTTGCCAAGAGAACGCATTGGTCATAGCAAACACCCTCTTCCAACAACACAAGAGAAGACTCTACACATGGATATCACCAGATGGTCAACACTGAAATCAGATTGATTATATTCTTTGCAGCCAAAGATGGAGAAGTTCTATATAGTTAGCAAAAACAAGACCAGGAGCTGACTGTGGCTCAGATCATGAACTCCTTATTGCCAAATTCAGACTAAAATTGAAGAAAGTAGAGAAAACCACTAGAGCACTCAGATATGACCTACATCAAATCACTTATGATTATATAGTAGAAGTGAGAAATAGATTTAAGGGACTAGATCTGATAGATAGAGTGCCTGATGAACTCTGGATGGAGGTTCATGACATTGTACAGGAGACAGGGAAAAAGACCATCCCCATGGAAAAGAAATGCAAAAAAGCAAAATGGCTGTCTGAAGACGCCTTACAAATAGCTGTGAAAAGAAGAGAAGCGAAAAGCAAAGGAGAAAAGGAAAGATATAAGCATCTGAATGCAGAGTTCCAAAGAATAGCAAGGAGAGATAAGAAAGCCTTCCTCAGCCATCAATGCAAAGAAATAGAGAAAAACAACAGAATAGGAAAAACAAGAGATCTCTTCAAGAAAATTAGAGATATCAAGGGGAAATTTCATGCAAAGATGGGCTCGATAAAGGACACAAATGGTATGGACCTAACAGAAGCAGGAGATATTAAGAAGAGGTGACAAGAATGCACAGAAGAACTGTACAAAAAAGATCTTCATGACCAAGATAATTACGATGATGTGATCACTCACCTGGAGCCAGACATCTTGGAATGTGAAGTCAAGTGGGCCTTAGGGAGCATCACGACGAACAAAGCTAGTGGAGGTGATGGAATTCCAATTGAGCTATTTCAAATCCTGAAAGATGATGCTGTGAAAGTGCTGCACTCAATATGCCAGCAAATTTTGAAATCTCAGCAGTGGCCACAGGACTGGAAAAGGTCAGTCTTCATTCCAATCCCAAAGAAAGGCAATGCCAAAGAATACTCAAACTACCGCACAATTGCACTCATCTCACACGCTAGTAAAATCATGCTCAACATTCTCCAAGCCAGGCTTCAGCAATATGTGAACCGTGAACTTCCAGATGTTCAAGCAGGTTTTAGAAAAGGCAAAGGAACGAGAGATCAAATTGCCAACATCCGTTGGATCATGGAGAAAGCAAGAGAGTTCCAGAAAAACATCTATTTCTGCTTCATTGACTATGCCAAAGCCTTTGACTGTGTGGATCACAATAAACTGTGGAACATTCTGAAAGAGATGGGAATAGCAGACCACCTGACCTGCCTCTTGAGAAACCTGTATGCAGGTCAGGAAGCAACAGTTAGAACTGTACATGGAACAACAGACTGGTTCCAAATAGGAAAAGGAGTGCGTCAAGTTTGTATATTGTCACCCTGCTTATTTAACTTATATGCAAAGTACATCATAAGGAACACTGGGCTGGAAGAAGCACAAGCTGGAATCAAGATTGCTGGGAGAAAGATCAATAACCTCAGATATGAAGATAACACCACGCTTATGGCAAACAGTGAACAGGAAATAAAAAAAAGCCTCTTGATGGAAGTGAAAGAGGAGAGTGAAAATGTTGGCTTGAAGCTCAACATTCAGAAAAGAAAGGTCATGACATATGGTCCCATCACTTCATGGGAAATAGATGGGGAAACAGTGGAAGCAGTGTCAGACTTTATTAATTTGGGATGCAAAATCACTGAAGATGCTGATTGAAGCCATGAAATTGAAAGACGCTTACTCCTTACAAGGAAAGTTATGACCAGCCTAGATAGCAGAGACATTACTTTGCCAACAAAGGTCCGTCTAGTCAAGGCTATGGCTTTTCCCATGGTCATGTATGCATGTGAGAGTTGGACTGTAAAGAAAGCTGATCGCCGAAGAATTGATGCTTTTGAACTGTGGTGCTGGAGAAGACTCTTGAGAGTCCCTTGGACTGCAAGAAGATCCAACCAGTTCATTCTAAAGGAGATCAATCCTGGGTGCTCATTGGAAGGACTGATGCTAAAGCTGAAACTCCAGTACTTTGGCCACCTTATGCAAAGAGTTGACTCACTGGAAAAGACTCTGATGCTGGGAGGGATGGGGGGTAGGAGGAGAAGGGCATAACAGAGAGTGAGTTGGCTGGATGGCATCACCGACTCGATGAACATGAGTTTGAGTGACCTGCGGGAGTTGGTGATGGACAGTTAGGGCTGGCATGCTGTGATTCATGGGGTCGCAAAAAGTCGCAAAGTGTCTGACACGATTGAGTGACTGCACTGAACTGAACTGATGACTAGTGATGTTGAGCATCTTTTCACGTGTGATTAACCATCTCTATGTCTTTTTTGGAAAAATATATGTTTAAGTCATCTGCCCATTTTTATTTAGGTTGTTTTTTGATACTGAGTTGTATAAGCTCTTTGTATATTTTAGATATTAACCCTTTGGGTCACATCATTGGCAAATACTTTCTCCCATTCTCAGGTTGTCTTTTCATTTTGTTTACAGTTTTCTTTGCTGTGTAAGAGCTTCTAAGTTTGATTAGGTCCCATTTGTGTATTTTTGTTTTTATTTATTTTACCTTGGGAAATTGACCTAAAAATATTGCTACAATTTATGAAAATAATCTTTACCTATATTCTCTTCTAAAAGTTTTATGGTGTCATGTCTTATATTTCAGCCTTTAAACCATTTTGAGTTTATTTTTGTATATGGTATTGTTATCGAAATTGCAAGTCTATGTGCCTGACATACAGTGAGGCCCATCAGTACTAAACATTAGTATTTAGAACAGAAAAAAATTTATTACAGCTTCATACAAAGAGATGGGTTATCCTAAGAACTCCAAAGTTACTAAAAGCTTTCAGCAAGTCCCTTTAAAAGCAAAAGGTGAGGGATGGGCATGGTTAGTTGTTGCAGACTTCTGGGTGTCAGATCCTTTGTTCTTGAGGTCCAGTCATGGTCAGCTAATAATGTTTGTGTAAATCTCTACCAAATGAATGCTATTCTCTGTTCTGACCAGACAAGGCAACGTCCCAAGGCACAACTTTTCCTCTCCAAGGTCCCAGTCCTGGCTAACAGGAGGCAGATCTCGGTTGGCAGCTCCTTCAGGGCCAGATTCCTATATCCTGCCCAGCTGTCATCCCTGAGGAAGACAGGCATCCAACCCAAGTGACCCTCAGTCCCCCCAGGTCACCCAAATGGGGAAACCAAGTCTCACAGACTGTGACTAAGACAGACAGCCACTGCTAGTGACTCACAGAGACAGGCATGGGGAAGAGGCTCACCACTCTTCAGGGCCTGGGCCACGACTAGTGGAGAGACATAGTGAGGGTTCTGGAGCCCTCTAGGATGTCGTCCCCAGTCTGTTGCCTGAGCCATCCAGCTCACCCACTGGCCCAAGGCTGAGTAAGCTGGAGGGTCTCCAGGAGAAGGCCTGATTTTGCCTCTCACCTCATTTTCCACCTGATGACCACCATACCACCGAGACTTGACTGAATAATTTCCCTAATGGTCTTTCACTGACAGTTACCAGTGGGCAGTGCTAACCAAAAGCGGGAAAACAAACAGTTGCTCATTGACAGTTAGTTGCTAGTGTGCAGGGCCCAATGAGGCACCAAGCAATGGTTGAGCAAGACCTGCTCCTAGTAATGGGGAGCAGAGTAATGAGGCACAGCAATGGCTACCTGCTAAGAACTGTGCTCATCCTTCTCTGTTACAATATGATGGAATGTTCTTGTTTCATTGACTTACATGTTGCTATCCAGCTTTCCCAATAAATTTATTGAAGAAACTATCTTTTCCCCATTGTATATTCTTGATTTCTTTGTCATAGATTAATTGGCCATATTTAGGGTATTTATTTCTGGGCTCTCTATCCTGTTACATTGGTCTGGTCTGGTTTTGTGCTGGTACCATGCTGTGTTGATTATTGTAGTTTTGTAGTTAGTCTGAAGTCTGGAAGAGATATACCACCAAATTTGTTCTTTTATTCCTCAGGATTGCTTTGACAATTCTGAGTCTTTACTGGTTCCATATAAATTTTAGGATTGTTCTAGTTCTATTAAGAAATGTCCTCAGTATTTTGATAAGGATTGCATTAGATCTACAGATTGCTTTGGGTAGTATTGCCATTTTAATAATAATTCTTCCCATCCAAAAGCTTGGAATATATTTCATTTTTTTTGAGTCATCTTCAGTTTTATGAATATTTTATAGCTTTCAGTGTAGGTCTTTTATCTCCTTGATTAAGTTTTCCTAGGCTTTTAATTTTTTTATCATTTTAAATACGATTAAAAAAAAAACTTTCTCTTTATGCTATTCCATTATTAGTATAAAGAAATGCAACATATTTCTGTATATCAATCTTGTATCCTGCTACCTTGCTGAATTCATTAATAAGCTCTAATAGTTTTTGTGTGGAGACTTCGGGCTTCTATATATAGAGTATCATGCCATCTGCAAATAGTGACAGTTTTACCCCTTCCCTTCCAATTTGCATACCCTTTTTTCCCTTTTTCTTGTGTGATTACTGTAGCAAGAGGTTCCAACATTATTTTGAATAGAAATGGTGAGAATGCACATTCCTGTCTTGTTCCTGAATTTAGCAGAAAGGCTTTCATCCTTTCACCGTTGAGTATTAGGTTGACCATGAGTTCATCATAAATGACCTTTAATTTGTTGAGATATATTCCCTCTGGACCCACATTTGTGAGAATATTTATAATAAATGGATGTTGAATTTTGTCAGATGCCTTTTCTGCATCTATTGAAGTGATCATGTGATTTTTTCTTTTCCTTTAATTAATGTAGTGAATCACATTGGTTGACTTGTAAATGTTGAACCATCTTTGTGACCCTGGAATAAATCCAGCTTCATCATGGTTAATGATCCTTTTCAAGCATTGTTGAACACTGTTTGCTAATATTTTGTTGAGGATTTTTCCATCTATATTCATCAAAGATATTGTCCTTAGTTTTCCTTTTTTGGAGTGTCTCTGTCTGGTATTGGGTATCAGAATAAGAGTGGCATCATAGAACAAATTTGGGAGTGCTCTCTCTTCTTCAGTTTTTTGGAAGAGTTTGAGAAGGATAAATGTTAGTTCTTCTTTATGGATTTGGTAGAATTACCCATGAAGTTGTCTGGTCCCAGACTTTTGCTTGTAGGGAGTTTTTTAAATTACAGTTTCATTTCACTTCTAGTGATTGGGCTGTTCAAATTATTTATTTCTTCTTAACTCAGTCTTGGCAAGCTGTATGTTTCTAGAAACTTGTCTATTTCTTCTAGGTTGTCCAATTTATTGGTAGTGTCTTATGATTTTTTTTTATTTCTCTGGTATCATTTGTTATTTGCAACAAGTTTTTTTTTTAAGATTCTTTATTCTCTTTTTTGTTGTAATTATCTAAAGCTGGCATTGAAAAGTATTTTCTGTGATTATAACTTATCTCAAATAGGATACTGATGCAGGTAATTTTCAATATTTTTCCCAGAATTTCTCTTCTAAATATATGGCAAATACCTGAATTTTAGACTCATGGCAGCTTCCATTAGAACCTTGCTTCATCGTTAACAAGTTGTTTAACCTAGAAGATTATTAACCACTGTGAATCTTAGTTTTCTCATCTGTAAAATAGAAATAATAGTAACTGCTTGGGCTTATTCTAGTACCTGAGATACAGAAAACACTGAATAAATCAATATAACGTCATATTTCTCTCCTTAAGCCACATCCATAATTACGTAGTCAAAGTCATGATGTTTGTTACTTGAGGACCAGGGAAGTGATTAGTAAAATAGAAATTGTAATCTTTGTGTTACCTACTTAAAGTCAGGGTCTGGAATTTTATTTTCTCCTTCTTACAAACAAGTTAGTATGTTACTGTTTCGTGAATACTAGTCAATAACACACGACCCATGGGCAGATACAAAGGACTTTGTTACTCACAGCACAATAAGCAGCATGGGCTCCAGGTGGATGGTACCTATGTAGGAAGCTGCTCTGGATACAAAAGTACAGAACTTTGGGAATTAAGCAAACCCACACTTCGAGGAAGACATTACCTCATCCTCAAGGTTGCTCAATCCAAACATAACCCTGAGAAACATCCTGGGTAAGGAGCAATGAGAGACTTGGATCTTTGGCATATCTAGCAAGAATGTGCAGGGATGCTCAGGGCCCCTAGTGAAGTTCCTCAACTCGTACATATCTCATTAGTGACACTGATACTGAGTATAGGTTGAAAACTGCTTTTACAGCTTTTGGGGAAAAAATTGGTAAATGTGACAACTCCTAGAATTTAGCATAATGCTTAACACTGTCAGTGTTTAATGAGAAATATGTCAACACACAATCTAACTAGTATACTTATTAAATTATATTTTGTCATAATTTTATTTCAAAATTAAGATAAATTAAAGGACAATAATTTGCTAATTAAAGTGAAATTCCTGTGCTTTATAAAGCCAGGAGAGAGACTGAGTTTCTAGTAGGAAAAGTAGAGATCTATCTGTGAGAGAGAATAATAGAAATAAAGAAGATGACTTGGGTGTTTAAATAGATAAGTGGCCAGAATTGACAATACAAAAGTAAACACATCCATAATTATTGAATTTGCCTATTATTTTTAACTGCCTAAAACTATTCAAATTGTAATTTAGAGAGAGGAGTAAATACAACAAGTGGGTGACTGACTGTGCTTCGTTTAACCTCAAGACTTATAGGATCAATTCCCAACCAAAGCTGCTCTGCAGAGCTGCCTTATCTGGATCTGCTCTTTGGCCTTCACACATGGCACCACTTCCTTTTATCCTTTCAAAGCCAGCTTTCTATATCGTGAGGGAGCTGCTTGATTAACCTCAATATATTCATTGGGCAATAATTTCTTAACATGTTCTGATCAGTTTCAATTCTGCCTTCCTATCATATGCAGAATTTGAAGGGTGTGCTCAAGAGCTGTTGTCACCTGCAAGCACAGCAGGCTGTGAATTAAGCCCTTCATGCTGTCAGAGCAGAAGGTACCCTGCCAAAGTCTACTGCTACAATTTCCAAAATTCCATGCAATTTTCATTTGCAAATAATTATACTATCGGATCGAACCCAGGTGTCCCACATTGCAGGCAGGAGACCTGGGGTCTATCCCTGGGTTGGGAAGCTCCCCTGGAGGTGGGCATGGCAACCTACTCCAGTATCCTTGCCTGGAGAATTCCGTGGACAGAGGAGCCTGGTGGGCTACTGTCCATGGGGTCGCGAAGAGTGGACATGACTAAGCAACTTTCACTTTCTGTTGTTTTTTTTTTACACCATAAAATATGAAAATTTTAACAGTGTTTGGAAGGTAGAGAAAGTCGAGTTTTTACCAGTAGGAAAAGCTCACAGATGAATGATCAAAACCCACAGAGTGCAGATTTCTTACTTCCGAACCACCTGGAGTCTTCTGCAGTCAAAAGCCCTTGGTCGCTCTCTTCTTGCTCCTCCCTTAAGATCCCGGTAGGCTTCTTCATCCCTTTCCAACCTCTCTCCTTTCATCCTCCCCATCTACTTCCTTTTCCTCATTCTGGCTGAGGCTTCTGAATCCAACTGCCTGAGCTACAGGATGAGAGAGAAGTGGGGATGGGAGGTGTCGGGGAGGACTGCAGTCTCTCAGCTTTACACAAAAGGGAAAAGAGAGGAAACTGATTACCTGGCTCAGTCTCAAGGTCAAAATGACCAGGACCACAAACGTTTATTTAACTATTGAATCTTGTGTGTAATTTTTCTAAAGAGTATTAAATTTTCTGGGTTTCTCAGGTGGAGCTAGTGGTGAAGAACCCGCCTGCCAATGCAGGAGACATAAGAGATGTAGGTTCATTCCCGAAGTTTGGAAGATCTCCTGGAGAAGGGCATATCAACTAACTCCAGTATTCTTGCCTGGAGAATCCCATGGACAGAGGAGCCTGGCGGGCTATAGGGTCGCAGAATCAGACTTGACTGAAGCAATTTAGCACGCACACACACATTGTAGTTTTTCTCCATCTCCTTGCCTTTTCCTGGCTTGAGGTGAATTATATTGGGGACTGGAAGGAAGTGGAGTCTCTTACCAAGAACCAAGAATCTCTTACCAAGATTACTTTTACATATTTCTGGTTCACTAGCAATATCACATAATATTTCTTTAGCTCCTGACCATATTGTCAACCCCAGGAATGAGCCTACATCTTAACTTGCTTCCTGCTTGTCATGGAGCACACAATACTAAATTGCTAAATTTCTCTTTTTTTTATTACCTCCCTTACTTCTGTTACTGTATCATACTTTTGTTATGTGGTGATACTTACCAAATTGTATCATATGTAAAAAGTATGTATATATGTATCCATTATATTCTATGCTATATTGTAAACTATTTAAGAACTTGCTCTTAAATACACACACCCAACCCCTGATACATACTGAGAACATGCAGATGCTAAGTTCCTGTTGGTTGAATAAGAGTATGAATAAATGACTGTTCTCTCCTACAACTCTGTGATAGCTCTGCTCTTTTTTTTTTTATCTTTAAACGTTGATATTTTTACTACACATTTTTTTCTCACTAAAATGTCTCCTTTGCCTTCACTTTCTCAGGTCATTACATATAGCCTACTATTGTGATAGGGTGACACATTTTAATAAATTTGTAATGCATTTTAAATGTCATCTTTAGTGAACATGAAATGAACTCTATGCAGCTATGTGGCAGATGAGGCACTTTCATCTGGAATGAGTGCAGACCATTTTCTCCATTTGGGGATGTTATCTGCAATCTTCCTAAGTGTGAAGATATGATGCTAACATCTAAAATTGAAGGGAAGCTATCTTTTAGTTAAGATAAGCTTTATTAAATGTGAATGAGTGGGAAGAAGTTTTAAGAAATGTGACAATTTGGGAGAAAGTGATGTTTAAAATTTTAAAATATTATGCATATATGAAGTAAATTACTGTAAAGAATGATTTAAAATGAAAAGCAAAATGTGAAGTGCACTGCTACTTTGCTGTGTAAGTCCCTCTAGTAATTGCAGTCAGAGCTCCAGAGTCCTAAATAACTATTTCTAGATTTATCAATTTCATTGACTGTGCTACATATTGATCCCTATTACAAATTGTTTTTAATACTGCCTAATTTTTCATCTACATCATCTTCCAAATTAAATAGTTGTTTTTTATTTCCATTCTTGACCTACCATTACTAGGTATGCAAACTTTAGCGAGTTTCTTAACTCACTGTGATTCAGCTTTTCTTTCTCTCAAATGGAGAAAAGCTAAGGATTCAGATTAACAAAAGCTAAAATTTCATAGTATTGTCGTGAAGGTTAAATGAATTCAAATATTTAAGGAACTATGCCCAGCACATAGCAAATGTTGTGTAAGTAATAACTATTATATTGTTGTTGTTTTCTTCAAGTTTACACTTATAGATTAGCATTATATTCTTAAACTTAATTTCTCATTCCAAAAACTTAGAACATATATATTGGCTCCCTACTATGTAAGCTATTCTTTCATTTGCTTTCATCTATCCTTTAAATTTATGAAAATTATGTGATTAATTTAATTTATTAACTTAATTCAATAATTCAGTTTTGTAACCAAAATTAAAGTTTCTGCAACAAGAACCCAAAGTATAGCGCAGGAAACTAGACTCAATACTTTGTAATAGTTTGTAAGGAAGGGAAAAGAATATGAAAAACTGAATCTAATTTTGTTGTACACTTGAAACTAACACAACATTGTAAACAAAAGTGAAAATGTTTCCTTGGTGTGTATGCCCAGGAGTGCGATTACTGGGTCGTATGGCAGTTCTATTTCCAGGTTTTTAAGGAATCTCCACACTCTTCTCCATAGTGGTTGTACTAGTTTGCATTCCCAGCAACAGTGTAAGAGGGTTCCCTTTTCTCCACACCCTCTCCAGCATTTATTGTAGACTTTTGGATAGCAACCATTCTGACTGGCGTGAAATGGTACCTCATTGCGGTTTTGATTTGCATTTCTCTGATAATGAGTGATCTTGAGCATCTTTTCATATGTTGTTAGCCATCTGTATGTCTTCTTTGGAGAAATGTCTGTTTAGTTCTTTGGTCCATTTTTTGATTGGGTTGTTTATTTTTCTGGAATTGAGCCACAGGAGTTGCTTGTATATTTTTGAGATTAATTCTTTGTCAGTTGCTTCATTTGCTATTATTTTCTCCCATTCTGAAGGCTGTCTTTTCACCTTGTTTATAGTTTCCTTTGCTGTGCAGAAGCTTTTAATTTTAATTAGGTCCCATTTGTTTATTTTTGCTTTTATTTCCAATATTCTGGGAGGTGGGTCTTGGAGGATCCTGCTGTGATTTATGTCGGAGAGTGTTTTGCCTATGTTTTCCTCTAGGAGTTTTATAATTTCTGGTCTTACATTTAGCTCTCTAATCCATTTTGAGTTTATTTTTGTGTATGGTGTTAGGGATTGTTCTAGTTTCATTCTTTTACAAGTGGTTGACCAGTTTTCCCAGCACCATTTGTTAAAGAGATTTGTCTTTTCTCCATTGAATATTCTTGCCTCCTTTGTGGAAGATAAGGTGTCCATAGGTGCATGGATTTATCTCTATAGGGCTTTCTATTTTGTTCCATTGATCTATATTTCTGTCTTTATGCCAGTACCATACTGTCTTGATGACTGTGGCTTTGTAGTAGAGCCCAAAGTCTGGCAGGTTGATTCCTCCAGTTCCATTCTTCTTTCTCAAGATTGCTTTGGCTATTCGAGGTTTTTTGTATTTCCATACAAATTGTGAAATTATTTGTTCTAGCTCTGTGAAAAATACCATTGGTAGCTTGATAGGGATTGCATTGAACCTATAAATTACTTTAGGTAATATATTCACAATATTTTCACAATATTTATTCTTTCAATCCATGAACACGGTATATTTCTCCATTTATTAGTGTCCTCTCTGATTTCTTTTACCAGTGTTTTATGAAAGAGACACATGTACTCCAATGTTCATTGCACTGTTTATAATAGACAGGACATGGAAGCAACCTAGATGTCCATCTGCAGATGAATGGATAAGAAAGCTGTGGTGCATATACACAATGGAGTGTTACTCAGCAGTCAAAAAGAATACATTTGAATCAGTTCTAATGAGGTGGATGAAACTGGAGCCTATTATACAGAGTGAAGTAAGCCAGAAAGAAAAACACCAATACAGTATACTAACGCATATATATGGAATTTAGAAAGATGATAACGATAACCCTGTATACAGGACAGCAAAAGAGACACAGATGTGTAGAACACTCTTTTGGACTCTGTGGGAGAGGGTAAGGGTGGGATGATTTGGGAGAATGGCATTGAAACATGTACATTATCATATGTGAAACGAATCGCCAGTCCAGGTTCGATGCATGATACAGGATGCTCGGGGGCTGGTGTACTGGGATAAACCAGAGGGATGGGATGGGGAGGGAAATGGGTGGGGGGTTCAAGATGGGGAACACATGTACACCTGGGGCAGATTCATGTCAATGTATGGCAAAACCAATACAATAAAGTAATTAGCCTCCAATTAAAATAAATAATTTTTTTTAAAAAGAATTTTAAAAAAAGAGAAACACTGACCAGCTAAATTATTTCTAAGAAGTGTTTACGGGCCAGCACAGAGGAACAATGACTTTTGTTTGTGTTTGTGGAGATTGAGGGACCATTTTGTAGAGCAGCTTCCTATTGCTTGTTTTTCTGTATAATAAAAAATATTGGCTGGTCTTTGTCTCTAAAAAAAAAAAAAAGTGAAAGTATTAGTCCGTTAGTCTTTTTCAACTCTTTGCGATCCTGCCAGTCCTCTGTCCATGGGATTTTCCAGGAAAGGATACTGGAGTGGTTCTATTTCCTTCTCCAGTTGTAAACAAATTATAATTTTAAAAAACTTTTGTGGAGTTTCCTGTCAGCACAGTGGTAAGAATCCACCTGCCAATGCATGGGACATGGGTTCGATCTCTGGTCCAGGAATATTCCACATGCTGTGGAGCAACTAAGCTTGTGCACAACAGCCACTGAGCTCTAGAGCCTGCCAGTCGCAACCACTGAGTTCCGTACTAAAACCCGTGACGTCTGCATGCTCTGTGGCTCGTGAACCCTTACTACCGAGCCTGTGCCTTAATTACTGAGGTTCCAGCGCCGAGAGCCTGTGCTCCGCAAGAGAAGACACTGCAGTGAGAAGCTCAAGCACTGAGACAAAGAGCAGCCCCCACCCGCTGCAACTAAAGAAAGCCCTCACACAGCAGTGAAGACCCAGCACAGCCAAAAATAAAAGTAAATAAACATTGCTTTGAAAAGTTTCTGTGTTTTATGTAGACTACTCTTGAAAACTGAAAATTTCCATCAAAAAGATAGCATTTATATTATTACGACATAAATACTATTTGCTATACAGCGAAGTAAACCATGTGATTGTGCATTATAAGTCCAGCATCAAAAAATAATGTTTTAAGCATTGAAAAAAACTTTCCTCACATTCAATCAACAGTTCAAACCATTCCATATTTTAGTTTGCTATGTTTAAATCATTGTTTCTTATAAAACTTTTAATTTTCGCTGGTGTTGTTAATTGCTTTTCTTTTGCCTTTCTGGTAAAAGAACCATAGCCCTTTAATACTTGATGAAGGTTACCATCCTGCACCTATTCCTTTCTGTTGCAGGACTGCTTTAAATTTCTTTGGTTTCCTGCTTCCATCTGGACAAACTGATCCTGACTTTCCTCTGGCTCAGCGTCATTTTTTTCACTCTATCCTCTTTTTCCATTTCATTACTTGTTTTGCTAAACTACGTCCTCAAAAAAAGATGATGGGGAGGCAAGCTTTCTGAGTTCTTGCATGTCCAGAAGTGTATTTCCTGCCTTCTGATTCTTTATAATTATCTGATAATTTAATTGAGCATAAAGTACTGAGTTCAAAATAATTTTGTGAGGTTCACCAACATATATCACTTGTTAATTTCCATTCTGTTAATTAGAAGACAGATGCCAACTGGATCCTCATTTCTGTGAACATGGATTTTCTTTATGGAAGCCTTTAGAATGTTATCCTTGGCAATTTGAAATATGTTTTATTAATTTTTTATATAGTTACTTGATTCTTCATAAGTATCCTCATAAAAAAGCTTTATGTTTTAAGTCCTCAGGAATTTCTTTTCTCTAGTAATTTCCTCTCCTCTATTTCTTCAATACTCTTTTGCCTAAAATACACTGTTTGTCAAACACTGACATGCCAGGATTAAACTACTACAGACGATGTGTCCATCTCTATTTCCTTTTCATTCTAGGAAACTTCTTTGCAGACCTATTATTTTTTAAGCAATCAAAGTTGTCTCCAAAAGTTCTTCTTGTCTTCTGGTTGTTTAATTTTCATAGTATCTATCCTGGAGAATTCTGGGGACGGGGGACCCTGGTGGGCTTCCATCTATGGGGTCGCACAGAGTCGGACACAACTGAAGCAACTTAGCAGCAGCATCATACTTTTATGATTTAAAAAATTCCCTCCCCTCAAAGAGCTTGCATACTAGAGACTTTTACTAAGAATTCCCTTGCGGCTTGATTGGAACAGAGGTTAGACTAGTGTGTGGTAATTGGGTTCAGGAAAGCAAGTGTAAGCCAATGACAAGCGTCTGGTGTGTGTACAGAAATGGTAAGAAGGATACACATTATATAAAGTGAAATTTTGTGATGAGACTACATATTAAGGGATTGAAGACTTTTTTCTTTATAATTTCTATTAGGTTTTTTAAAAAGAATCAGTGGACATGTGTTACTTTTATAAGAAAATTATTGGTCTTCTTTTTAAACTTGTTGGGGAGGGGAAGGAGAAGGGACATATGAGCATGATTAATTTCTGTAGAGAAAAGTTCAGAAGATGTTAACAGGGAAACAAGCCAGAGAGGAAAGGGGGCGACCAATAGAGCGGGATCTCTGTGCATGTGGGGAGACGGGAAAACAAACACACATAGTAACATTAGCCCTGGGGAGGAGAAAAAGTCTCTCTTATGCTAAGACAAGAAGGAAAAAGAGAAGGTCACATGCAGAAGATATGTTTCCGTTCCATCGCTCAGTCGTGTCCAACTCTTTGCGACCCCGTGGACTGTAGCCTACCAGGCTTCTCCGTCCATGGGATTCTCCAAGCAAGAATACTGGAGTGGGTTACCGTTCCCTTCTCCAGGGGATCTTCCCGACCCAGGGATCGAATCCGGGTCTCCCGCATTGGGGGCAGACGCTTTAACCTCTGAGCCACCAGGGAAGTCCCAGAAGATATGTTTGGATACAGTTTTGAGGAGAGAGAATAGCCTAGGAGGCAAAAGACCAAGGTCCAACCCTAGGTCATGACTTCCTGGCAGAAACCAAGGGCCAGTTACCTAACTTTTTATCTCCTCCAAATAAGGCCAACAGTCATATGGGGCTGTTGAGACAACTAAACATAGAGTGTGGGTGGTATTTGGCAATCATTTTCAGCAAGTGCTACTTGTTTGCTCTTTTATCTCTCTGCCTGGCTGCCTGGACAGAAAGATTAGAACAACAGAATTCCAGTTGCTGTTGTTCACTCCCAAAGTAATGTCCCTGACTCTTCATAACCCCATGGATTGCAGTATGCCAGATTCCTCTGTCTTCCACTATCTCCCAGAGCTTACTAAAATTAATGTCCATTGAGTCTGTGATGTTATCTAACCATCTCATCCTCTGCCACTCCCCTCTCCTTCAGCCTTCAATCTTCCCCAGGATCAGGGTCTTTTCCAATAGTCAGCTCTTCCCATAAGGTGGCCAAAGTACTGGAGCTTCAGCTTAACAACAGTCTTTACAATAAACATTCACAATTGGTTTCCTTGGGACTGACTGGCTTGATTTCCTTGCGACTGACTGGCTTGATTTCCTTGCATTCCAAAGGAAACTCAAGAATCTTCTACACCACCACAATTTGAAAGCATCCATTCTTCAGTGCTCAGCCTTCTTTATGGACCAACACTCACCTCTGTGGATTACTGGAAAAACCACAGCTTTAACTCTATGGATCTTTGTCAGCAAAGTAACGTCTCTGCTTTTTAATACCCTGTCTAGATTTATCATAGCTTTCTTGCCAAGAAACAAGCATCTCTAATTTCATGACTGTAGTCACCTTCTGCAGTGATTTTGGAGCCCAAGAAGAGAAAATCTGTCACTGTTCTACTTTTCTTCTTCTATTTGCCATAAAGTGATGGGACCAGATGCCATGATCTTAGCTTTTTGAATTCTGAGCTTTAAGCTAGCTTTTTCACTCTCTTCTTTCACCCTCAATGAGAGGCTCTTTATTTCCTCTTTGCTTTCTGCCTCGAGTGGTGAAAGTGAAAGTGAGGTTGCTCAGTCGTGTCCGACTCTTTGCGAGCCCGTGGACTGTAGCCCACCAGGTTTCTCTGTTCATGGGATTCTCCAGGTAAGAATACTGGAGTGGGTTGCTATTTCCTTCTCCAATCATCGCTATATCTGAAGTTGTTGAAATTTCTCATAGCAATCTTGATTCCAGCCTGTGATTCATCTGGCCCAGGATTTTGCATGATGTACACTGCATAAAACTTAAATAAGCAAGGTGACAATATACAGTCTTGTCATACTCCTTTTGCAATTTTAAACCAGTCTGTTGTTTCATGTAAGGTTCTAATTATTGCTTCTTGACCCACAAAAAGGTGTCTTAGGAGAGAGGTATTCCCATCTCTTTAAGAATTTTCCAGTTTATTGTGATCCATACAATCAAAGACTTTAGCATAGTTAATGAAGCAGAAGTAGATGTTTTTCTGGAGCTCCCTTGTTTTCTCTATGATCCAACAAATGTTGGCAATTTGATCTCTGTATCCTTTGCCTCTTGGAAACCCAGCTTGTACATCTAGAAGTTCTTGGTTCATGCACTGCTGAAGCCTAGCTTGAAGGATTTTCAGCATAACCTTGCTAGCATGTGAAATGAGCACAGTTGTACAGTAGCTGGGGCACTCTTTGGCACTGTCCTTCTTTGGGCTTCCCTGGTGGCTCAGAGGGTAAAGCATCTGCCTGCAATGTGGGAGACCTGGGTTTGATCTCCAGGTCAGGAAGATCCCCTGGAGAAGGAAATGGCAACCGACTTCAGTACTCTTGACTGGAAAATGCCACGGATGGAGGAGCCTGGTAGGCTACAGTCAATGGGATCGCAAAGAGTCGTACATGACTGAGCAGCTTCACTTCTCCTTTGGGATTGGAATGAAAACTGACCTTTACCAGTCCTGTGGGCACTGCTGAGTTTTCTAAATTTGCTGACATATTGAGTGCAGCACCTAACAGCATCATCTTTCAATATTTTAAATAGCTCAGTTATTTAAATACCAGAATATGGTTACTTCCACTAGCTTTGGTCATAGTAATGTTTCTTAAGTCCCACTTGACTTCACACTCTAGATGTCCAACTCCACATGAATGACCATACCATCTTGGTTATCTGGGTCATTAAGACCTTTCTTATACAGTTTTTCTGAATATTCTTGCCACCTCTTCTTAATCTCTTCTGCTTCTGTTAGCTCCTTACCATTTCTGTCCTTTATCATGCCCATCCTTGCATGAAATATTCCTTTGATATGTGCAACTTTCTTGGACAGACTTCTAGTCTTTACCATCCTATTCTTTTCCTCTATTTCTTTGTCTTGTTCATTTAAGAAAGCATTCTTATCTTTCCTTGCTACTCTCTGGAACTCTACATCCAGTTGGATATATCTTTTCCTTTCTCCCTTGCCTTTTGCTTCTCTTTCTTCAGCTATTTGTAAAGTCTCTTCAGATAACCATTTGTCTTCTTGCATTTCTTCTTCTTTGGGAAGGTTTTGGTCACTGCTTCATATACAGTGTTATGAACTTCAGTCCATAGTTCTTCAGACACTCTGCCTGCCAGATCTAATCCTTTGAATCTATTCATCAAAGATGAATAGTATTCATCCATACTCCACTGTATAATCACAAGGGATTTGATTTAGGTCATATCTGAATGTGCATATGCATGCTAATTTGTATGTGACTCTTCTCAACCCCATGGACTGTAGCCCACCAGGCTCCTCTCTCCATGGAATTTTCCAGGCAAGAATACCAGAGTGTGTTGCCATTTCCTTCCCCAGGGATCTTCCCAACCCAGGGATTGAACCCGTCTCTTGTGTCTCCTGCATTGTCAGGTGAGTTCTTTACCAGCTGAGCCACCTCCCTACTTTCTTTAGTTTAAACCTGAATTTTGAGTAAGGAGCTCATGATCTGACCCATAGTCAACTCTAGATTTTGTTTTTAATTGACTGTATAGAGCTTCTCCATTTTTGACTGAAAAAACACAATCTGATTTTGATATTAACCATCTAGTAAAATCCATGTGTAGAGTCATCTCTTATGTTGTTGGCAAATGGTGTTTGCTATGACCAGGATTTCTGTCTACAAAACTCTTGTTATCCTTTGTCCTGCTTCATTTTGTACTCCAAAGTCAAACTTGCCTGTTATTCCAGGTATCTCCTGACTTCCTACTTTTGCATTCCAAACCCCCGTGATGAAAAGTACATGGTCTTGGGGACGTTAGTTCTAGAAGGTCTTGTAGGTCTTCACAGAACCAGTCAACTTTAGCTTCATCAGCATCAGTGGTTGGGGCATAGACTTGGATTACTCTGATGTTGAATGGTTTGCCTTGGAAATGAACCAAGATCATTCTGTCATTTTGGAGATTCATCCAAGGATTGCATTTTGGACTCTTGTTGACTATGAGAGAGACTCCATTTCTTCTAAGGGTTTTATTGCCCATTAGTTAAGTTCAGTTCAGTTGCTCAGTCATGTCCAATTCTTTGCGACCCCATGGACTGAAGCATACCAGGTTTCCCTGTCCATCACCAACTGCCAGAGTTTACTCAAAATCATGTCCATTGAGTCAGTGATGCCATCCAACCATCTCATCTTCTGCCATCCCCTTCCCCTCCTGCCTTCAATCTTTCCTAGGGTCAGGGGCTTTTCATATGCGTCAGTTCTTCGCATCAGGTGGCCAAAGTATTGGAGTTTCAGCTTCAGCATCAGTCCTTCCAATTCAGGACTGATTTCCTTTAGGATGGACTGGTTGGATCTCCTTGCTGTCCAAGGGACTTGCAAGAGTCTTCTCCAACACCACAGTTCAAAAGCATCAATTCTTCAGCACTCAGCTTTCTTTATAGCCCAAATTTCACATCGACATATGACTACTGGAAAAACCATAGCTTTGACTAGATGAACTTTTGTTGGCAAGGTAATGTCTCTGCTTTTTAACATGCTGTCTAAGTTGGCCATAACTTTTCTTTCAAAGAGCAAACATCTTTCAATTTCTTGGCTGTGGTCATTTGCAGCGATTTTGGAGCCTCCTAAAATAAAGTCTGTCACTGTTTCCACTGTTTCCCCATCTATTTTCCATTAAGTGATGGAACCAGATGCTATAGTTTAGATAAAATGGTCATCTGAATTAAGTTCTCCCATTCCTGTCCATTTTAGTTCACTGACTCCTAAGATGTCAATGTTCAATCTTGCCTCTCCTGCTTGACCACATCCAATTTTCCTTGATTCATGGACCTAACAGACTTCCCTGGTGTCTCAGACACTGAATAATCTGCCAGCAATGCAAGAGAACTGAGTTAGATCCCTGGTCAGGAAGATCCCTTGGAGAAGGAAATGGCTACCCACTCCAGTAGTCTTGCCTGGAGAATTCCATGGACAGAGGGGCCTGGCAAGCTATAGTCCAAGGGGTCACAAAGAGTCGGACATTGCTAAGGGACTAACGTGGATCTAACATTCCAGGTTCTTATGCAATATTGCTCTTCATATCATTGAACTTTACTTTCACCACCAGATAGATACATCCAGAGCTGAGTGTCATTCCTTCCTTGGCCTAGCCCCTTCATTCGTACTGAAGATATTAGTAATCGCTTTCTGCTTTTCCCCAGTAGCATATTGGACACCTTCCCGTCTAAGGGGCTTAATCTTCTGGCATCATATAATTTTTGCCTTTTCATACTGTCCATGGGGTTCTCCAGACAAGAATACTGGAGTGGGTTGCTATTTCCTTCACCAGTGGACCACATTTCATCAGAACCTTCATCACGGCCTGTCCATCATGGGTGGCCCTGCATGGTATGGCTCATAGCTTCATTGAGTTATGTAAGCCCCTCTCTACAACAAGGCTGTGACCCATGAAGTGGTTTTTGTAACTCAGTGATCCATGAATTCATGTTATTTAATAGCCCAGCATGGCCAGTCTTGTTTCAGCCCTCAGCTTGGCACTAGACTCCAGTGCATGAGTCAGTCTAAGCTTCCATTCCAAGTTGCCAATGGGCTATCCCACACACTAGTCCTCCTCAGGACCAGATTCCACCTCACTCACATGCTTCCTGCCTGGATCTTTGATGCTACTGTATGCATTGTAAATAAATCATTAATTATATATATTGAAATAATTTCTGAGAACTTGTAAATAGTTAAACACATAAGGCAGTATATTTTATAATTAATAACAAAGTTAAAAGAAAATATTTGCTATGTAAATTTAAGAACATTACATCCATTTTGAGTTAACAAATGTTTATAAAAATTTAAATGATAATAAATAATAGCAGATATTAGCTTTTTGTCATCATAGTTATGATTTTTCTAAAACTTTAGTAGAACTGTTTGGTGTACTAGAATTTATAGCATCAAATACAAAATATCTGAAAGCTATATTTCATTGTTAGCTATTTAATTTCCTTTGTATTTTAAAGTCTTTGAAGGAAAAAAATGTCCTTTAGGGAATTTTTATTTCTGGGAGGAGGTATTATAAATAGGATATTAATTTTTTCAACTCAGATTTTCAAGTTTATCATTCACATTCTTATACAAATTGTTCAAGTGAGATAGGATATATTATGCTATTGCATATACAAAGGGATAATAGAACAAAAGAAAGCCTTTTTATTATACTTTGAAGGTTACAACACTAACATAGCAGGATTTACTAACAACCACTGTTTACCTGCAAAAGTAGTTCATTTGCTGCTGAGGAAGTTAATAAAGGTACCTAGAGAAGGCAAATGTTTCTCATGTGACACTTTGCATAAAGTCTGTTCGGTCATAAAGTCTGTTACTTCCAAGGAAGAGGTTGCAATTGGTATGCACGTACTGAAAACTGGGAAGAAGACTGGAATTCAGAGGTGATTTTATTTGAAGTCAAATTCATGTTCGATTGCCACATCTTTAGGTTCAAAGCTTAAGGAAGAACATATTTGTGTAAAGGAAATATCTCGTAGAAATAAATTAAATGTGTAAAAGCAAGAATTTTAAAAATTTACTTTCTATCATGAAATTTTTCAAATATATCCAAAAGACCCTCTTTTACCCATCATCTAACGTCTGCAATTATCAGCATTTTATTTTTTTATTTTTATCTAGTCTCAATCAGTTCAATTCAGTTCAGTTCATTCGCTCAGTCACGTCCAACTCTTTGCGACCCCATGAATCACAGCACACCAGGCCTCCCTGTCCATCACCAACTCCCGGGGTTCACTCAAACTCATCTCCATCGAGTCGGTGATGCCATCCAGCCACCTTATTCTCTGTCATCCCCGTCTCCTCCTGCCCCCAATCCCTCCCAGCATCAGAGTCTTTTCCAGTGAGTCAACTCGTCCCATGAGGTGGCCAAAGTATTGGAGTTTCAGCTTTAGCATCAGTCCTTCCAAGGAGCACCCAGGATTGATCTCCTTTAGAATGGACTGGTTGGATCTCCTTGCAGTCCAAGGGACTCTCAAGAGTCTTCTCCAGAACCACAGTTCAAAAGCATCAATTCTTCGGCAATCAGCTTTCTTCACTGTCCAACTCTCACATCCATACATGACCACTGGAAAAACCATAGCCTTGACTAGACAGACCTTGGTTGGCAAAGTAATGTCTCTGCTTTTTAATATGCTGTCTAGGTTGGTCATAGCTTTCCTTCCAAGGAGTAAGCATCTTTTAATTTCATGGCTACAATCAGCATCTGCAGTGATTTTGGAGCCCCCCAAAATAAGATCTGACACTGTTTCCACTGTTTTCCCATATATTTCCCATGAAGTGATGGCTAGTCTCAATACACGGGTTTAAAATTTTATTAGTATTTTCTGGAGTCTTTCTAGCTTAAATTCCAGATGTGGTTCGCTCATATGAAGTTCCATATATCTTTTTTAAAAATACCATAATTATTCTTTATTTTTTTATTTTTTTTATTTTTAAAAAGCAGAATTGTCTTTTTTCTAATTTTTATTTTTATTGGAGGCTATTATTTTACAATATTATATTGGTTGGTTTTGCCATACATTGACGTGAATCTGCCCCGGGTGTACATGAGTTCCCCCTCCCGAACCCCCCTCCCACCTCCCTCCTCCCCTTATCCTCACAATGGGTCATCCTCGCATACCAGCCCCGAGCATCCTGTAACATGCATCGACCCTGAACTGGCGATTCGTTTCACATATGATAATGTACATGTTTCAATGCCATTCTTCCAAACCATCCCACCCTCATCCTCTCCCACAGAGTCCCAAAGACTGTTCTATACATCTGTGTCTCTTTTGCTATCTCATATACAGGGTTAACATTTGCATCTTTCTAAATTCCATATATATACGTTAGGATATTGTATTG
Source organism: Moschus berezovskii (assembly GCF_049115385.1). NCBI lineage: Eukaryota > Metazoa > Chordata > Mammalia > Artiodactyla > Moschidae > Moschus > Moschus berezovskii. The sequence continues at coordinate 4,069,000 of NC_142469.1, forward strand.
GTATTTTTCTTTCTGGCTTACTTCACTCTGTATAATAGGCTCTAGTTTCATCCACCTCATTAGAACTGGTTCAAATGCATCCTTTTTAATGGCTGAGTAATACTCCATTGTGTATATGTACCAAAGTTTTCTTATCCATTCGTCTGCACATGGATATCTAGGTTGCTTCCATGTCCTGGCTATTATAAACAGTGCTGCAATTAACACTGGAGTACATGTGTCTCTTTCAATTCTGGTTTCCTTGGTGTATATGCCCAGGAGTGCGATTGCTGGATCATGTGGCAGTTCTATTTCCAGTTTTTTGAGGAATCTCCACACTGTTCTCCATAGTGGTTGTACTAGTTTGCATTCCCACCAACAGTGTAAGAGGGTTCCCTTCTCTCCACACCCTCTCCAGCATTTATTGCATGTAGACTTTTGGATAGCAGCCATTCTGACTGGTGTGAAATGGTATGTCATTGTGGTTTTGATATGCATTTCTCTGATGATGAGGGATGTTGAGCATTTTTTCATGTGTTTGTTAGCCATCTTTATGTCTTCTTTGGAGAAATGTCTGTTTAGTTCTTTGGCCCATTTTTTGATTGGGTTGTTTATTTTTCTGGAATTGAGATGCAGGAGCTGCTTGTATATTTTGGAGATTAATCCTTTATCAGTTGCTTCATTTTCTATTATTTTCTCCCATTCTCAAGGCTGTCTTTTCACCTTGCTTATAGTTTCCTTTGTTGTGCAGAAGCTTTTGGTTTTAATTAGGTCCCATTTGTTTATTTTTGCTTTTATTTCCAATATTCTGGGAGGTGGGTCTTGGAGGATCCTGCTGTGATTTATGTCGGAGAGTGTTTTGCCTATGTTCTCCTCTAGGAGTTTTATAATTTCTGGTCTTACATTTAGCTCTCTAATCAATTTTAAGTTTATTTTGGAGTATGGTGTTAGGAAGTGTTCTAGTTTCATTCTTTTACAAGTGGCTGACTGGTTTTCCCAGCACCACTTGTTAAAGAGACTGTCTCTTCTCCATTTTATATTCTTACCTCCTTTGTCAAAGATAAGGTGTCCATAGATGCGTGGGTTTATCTCTGGGCTTTCTATTTTGTTCCATTGATCTATATTTCTATCTTTATGCTGGTACCATACTGTCTTGATGACTGTGGCTTTGTAGTAGAGCCTGAAGTACGGCAGGTTGATTCCCCCAGTTCCATTCTTCTTCCTCAAGATTGCTTTGGTTACTCGAGGTTTTTTGTATTTCCACACAAATTGTGAGATTATTTGTTCTAGTTCTGTGAAAAATATCATTGGTAGCTTGATAGGGATTGCATTGAATGTATAAATTACTTTGGGTAGTATACTCATTTTCACAATATTTATTCTTCCAATCTACAAACACGGTGTATTTCTCCATCTATTAGTGTCTTCTTTGATTACTTTCACTAGTGTTTTATAGTTTTCTATGTTCAAGTCTTTTGTTTCCTTAGGTACATATATTCCTAAGTATTTAATTCTTTTCGTTGCAACAGTGAATGGAATAGTTTCCTTAATTTCTCTTTCTATTTTCTCATTATTAGTGTATAGGAATGCAATGGATTTCTGTGTGTTGATTTTATATCCTGCAACTTTACTGTATTCATTGACTAGCTCTAGAAGTTTTCTGGTAGAGTCTTTAGGGTTTTCTGTGTAGAGGATCATGTCATCAGCGAATAGTGAAAGTTTTACTTCTTCTTTTCCAATTTGTATTCCTTCTATGTCTTTTTCTGCTCTGATTGCTGTGGCCAAAACTTCCAGAACTGTGTTGAATAGTAGTGGTGAGAGTGGGCACCCTTGTCTTGTTCCTGACTTTAGGGTAAATGCTTTCAGTTTTTCAACATTTAGGATAATGTTTGCTGTGGGTTTGTCATATACAGCTTTTATTATGTTGAGATATGTCCCTTCTATTCCCACTTTCTGGAGGGTTTTTATCATAAATGGATGTTGTATTTTGTCGAAGGCTTTCTCTTCATCTATTGAGATAATCACATGATTTTTATTTTTCAGTTTGTTAATGTGGTGTATTTGATTGATTGATTTGCAGATATTGAAGAATCCTTGCATTCCTGAGATAAAGCCCAGTTAGTCGTGATGTATGATCTTCTTAATGTGTTGTTGGATTCTGATTGCTAGAATTTTGTTAAGGATTTTTGCATCTATGTTCATCAGTGATATTGGCCTGTAGTTTTCTTTTTTTGTGGGATCTTTATCAGGTTTTGGGATTAGGGTGTTGATGGCCTCATAGAATGAGTTTGGAAGTTTCCCTTCCTCAGCAATTTTCTGGAAGAGTTTGAGTAGAATAGGTGTTAGCGCTTCTCTAAATTTTTGGTAGAATTCAGCTGTGAAGCCGTCTGGACCTGGACTTTTGTTTGCTGGAAGATTTCTGATTACATCCTCTAGTTCCGTGCTTGTGATGGGTCTGTTCAGATTTTCTATTTCTTCCTGGTTCAGTTTTGGAAAGGTGTACTTTTCTAGGAATTTGTCCATTTCTTCCAAGTTATTCATTTTATTGCCATATAATTGCTGATAGTATTCTCTAATAATCCTTTGTATTTCTGTGTTGTCAGTTGTGATCTCTCCATTTTCATTTCTAATTTTATTGATTTGGTTCTTCTGCCTTTGTTTCTTGATGAGTCTGGCTCGTGGTTTGTCAATTTTATTTACCTTCTCAAAGAACCAGCTTTTGGCTTTGTTGATTTTTGCTATGGTCTCTTTTGTTTCTTTTGCATTTATCTCTGCCCTAATTTTTACGATTTCTTTCCTTCTACTAACCCTGGCGTTCTTCATTTCTTCCTTTTCTACCTGCTTTAGATGTAGAGTTAGGTTATTTAGTTGACTTTTTTCTTGTTTCTGGAGGTGTGCCTGTATTGCTATGAACTTCCCCCTTAGCACTGCTTTTACAGTGTCCCAGAGGTTTTGGGTTGTTGTGTTTTCATTTTCATTCACTTTGATGCATATTTTGATTTCTCTCTTGATTTCTTCTATGATTTGTTCATTATTCAGCACCGTGTTGTTCAGCCTCCATATGTTGGCATTTTTAATAGTTTTTCTCCCGTAATTGAGATCTAATCTTACTGCATTGTGGTCAGAAAAGATGCTTAGAATGATTTCAATTTTTTTGAATTTACCAAGGCTAGATTTATGGCCCAGGATGTGATCTATCCTGGAAAAGGTTCCGTGTGCACTTGGGAAAAAGGTGAAATTCATTGTTTTAGGGTGAAATGTCCTATAGATATCTATTAGGTCTAACTGGTCTATTGTATCATTTAAAGTTTGTGTTTCCTTGTTAATTTTCTGTTTAGTTAATCTATCCATAGATGTAAGTGGGGGATTAAAATCTCCCACTATTATTGCATTGTTGTTAATTTCCCTTTTCATACTTGTTAGTAATTGTCTTACATATTGCTGTGCTCCTATGTTGGGTGCATAAATATTTGTAATTGTTATATCTTCTTCTTGGATTGATCCTTTGATCATTATGTAGTTTCCTTTTTTGTCTCTTTTCACATCCTTTGTTTTAAAGTCTATTTTATCTGATATGAGTATTGCTACTCCTGCTTTCTTTTGGTCTCTATTTGCATGGAATATCTTTTTCCAGCCCTTCACTTTTAGTCTGTATGTGTCCCTCGTTTTGAGGTGGGTCTCTTGTAGACAACATAAATGAGGTTCTTGTTTTTGTATCCATTTGGCCAGCCTTTGTCTTTTGGTTGTGGCATTCAACCCATTTACATTGAAGGTAATTATTGATAAGTATGATCCCGTTGCCATTTTCTTTATTGCTTTGGGTTCGAGTTTATACACCCTTTCTGTGTTTTCTTTCTAGAGAAGATCCTTTAGCATTTGTTGGACAGCTGGTTTGGTGATGCTGAATTCTCTCAGCTTTTGCTTGTCTGTAAAGCTTTTGATTTCTCCTTCATATTTGAATGAGATCATTGCTGGGTACAGTAATCTGAGCTGTAGGTTATTTTCTTTCATCACTTTAAGTATGTCTTGCCATTCCCTCCTGGCCTGAAGAGTTTCTCTTGAAAGATCAGCTGTTATCCTTATGGGAATCCCCTTGTGTGTTATTTGCTGCTTTTCCCTTGCTGCTTTTAATATTTGTTCTTTGTGTTTGATCTTTGTTAACTTGATTAATATGTGTCTTGGAGTATTTCACCTTGGGTTTATCCTGTTGGGGACTCTCTGAGTTTCTTGGACTTGGGTGATAATTTCCTTCCCCATTTTAGGGAAGTTTTCAACTATTATCTCCTCAAGTATTCTCTCATGGTCTTTCTTTTTGTATTCTTCTTCTTGGACTCCTATGATTCAAATGGTGGAGTGTTTAACATCGTCCCAGAGGTCTCTAATATTGTCCTCATTTCTTTTAATTCGTTTATCTTTTTTCCTCTCTGTTTCATTTATTTCTACAATTCTATCTTCTAGCTCACTTATCCTGTCTTCTACCTCTGTTATTCTACTGTTGTTTCTGTCCTGAGTGTTTCTGATCTCATCCATTGCATTATTCATTGTATATTGACTCTTTTTTATTTCCTCTAAGTACTTATTAAACCTTTCTTCCATCTTCTCAATCCTCTTCTCCAGGTTATTTATCTGTAACTCCATTTTGCTTTCAAGATTTTGAATCATTTTCACCATCAAAATTTGAAATTCTTTATCAGGTAGATTCCCTATATCTTCCTCTTTTGTTTGTGTTGGTGGGCATTTATCTTGTTCCTTTACTTGCTGGGTATTTCTCCGCCTCTTCATCTTGCTTATATTGCTTTGCTTGGGGTGGCGTTTCCCTCTTCTGGCCGTTTGTGGAGTTCTCTTTATTATGTAGTTTCCTCACTGTGTGTGGGGTTGGACGGGTGACTTGTCAAGGTTCCCTGGTTAGGGAAGCTTGTGTCGGTGTTCTGGTAGGTGGAGCTGGATTTCTTCTCTCTGGAGTGCAATGAAGTGTCTAGTAATGAGTTATGAGATGTCAGTGGTTTTGGAGTGACTTTGGGCAGCCTGTATATTGAAGCTCAGGGCTATTTTCCTGTGTTGCTGGAGAATTTGCGTGGTATGTCTTGCTCTGGAACTTGTTGACCCTTGGGTGGTGCTTGGTTTTAGTGTAGGTATGGAGGTGTTTGATGAGCTCCTATGGATTAATGTTCCCTGGAGTCAGGAGTTCTCTGGTGTTCTCAGGATTCGGGCTTAAACCTCTTGCCTCTGGTTTTTGGTCTTATTCTTGGAGTAGTCTCTAGACTTCTCTATCTGACATTTCCAAGGTGGTTTCCTCTGTTTTAGCTTCTGTTTGCTGGTCTCTTCAGTGTCTAATTTCCGCCCTGATATTATGGGGCAAGTGGACACTTTTTAAGGCTCAGTTGTTCAGTCCTGTTCTGGGAAGGGAGGAACGCTGCAGACAAATATCTCTGGCATCTGTGGGGAGTACTCGTAGCGTCTCGGCCACAATGGGTTTGCCCCCGCTCACAGCCCGTGTGTTGTCCCAGTCTACACTGCACAGGCTCTAGGTTGCTCTGCTGGGAACTGTCTGAGACTGTTGCTGGGTTGTATGCACGTCTCAGGTCTAAGCGGCTCAAGTTCAGTTTCTTGGGTACACCACAAAGGCGCAGATTTGGTTGGGCCTGCGTTTTGTGCCTTCCCCAGTCTGAGCAGCTCAGGTGACCAGGTGTTTGGCGAGCGTGGTCACTGCGACTTATCACCTCCCCAGTCCCTGCCACTCGGTTTTCTGGGTGTACAACCGGTGCACCTTCTCAGGCGGATATCGACCGGCCCAAGCCCAAGGAGTCTTGATTAGCAACAAGCCTGCCTGCAGTTTGTATTGGATGCCTTTCTGGGGCCGCTGTTGCCCCCTCCCGTTCTGGCTGACCTCCCAGCCTGTCTTGACGGGGGATGGGGGATGGGCCAACCACAGATGGCTTGCTCTGCTCAGCCCTTTGTTCTGTGAGTGGGGCTGGCAGAGTCTTAGGTTAGAGCTTTCCGCCTTTTTGCGGGGAAGCTATCCCAGTCTGCTTTGCTCTCTCCAGTTCTCTCAGATTGCCCTCGCGGCATTCACGCCCAGTCCTCTCTCTAAGCAGTTCAGCCGGGTCCTCCCTGCTGAGCCCCCGCTTGCTAATAGCGTATGCAGGCTTCTGCGCTGCTTCTCCGCTGGGAGTTACCATTTGGCGGGTAATCTGTGGGTTTTAATTCTTTCTTTCTTTTTCCTCCCGGTTATGTGGCCCTCTGAGGTTCTGACACTACCCTTATGGCAGAAAGTGAAGAGGAACTAAAAAGTCTCTTGATGAAAGTGAAAGAGGAGAGTGAAAAGGTTGGTTTGAAGCTCAACATTCAGAAAACAAAGATCATGGCATCTGGTCCCATCAGTTCATAGGAAATAGATGGGGAAACAGTGGAAGCAGTGTCAGACTTTATTTTTTGGGGCTCCAAAATCACTGCAGATGCTGATTGCAGCCATGAAATTAAAAGACGCTTACTCCTTGGAAGGAAAGTTATGACCAACCTTGATAGTATATTAAAAAGCAGAGACATTACTTTGCCAACAAAGGTCCATCTAGTCAAGGCTATGGTTTTTCCCGTGGTCATGTATGGATGTGAGAGTTGGACTGTGAAGAAAGCTGATCGCCGAAGAATTGATGCTTTTGAACTGTGGTGTTGGAGAAGACTCTTGAGAATCCCTTGGACTTCAAGGAGATCCAACCAGTCCATTCTAAAGGAGATCAATCCTAGGTGTTCATTGGAAGGACTGATGCTAAAGCTGAAACTGCAATACTTTGGCCACCTCATGCGACGAGTTGACTCATTGGAAAAGACTCTGATGCTAGGAAAGGTTGGGGGCGGGAGGAGAAGGGGCCGACAGAGAATGAGATGGCTGGATGGCATCACCGACTATGTGGACATGAGGTTGAGTGAACTCTGGGAGTTGGTGATGGACAGGGAGGCCTGGCGTGCTGTGATTCATGGGGTCATGGAGAGTCGGATACGACTGAGCGACTGAACTGAATGAACTGAACTGAGGTTCCAAGGCTTGCCACAGATTCATCAGTGAGAGTGTTTCCTGGTGTTAGGAAACTTCTCTCTTTTTAAAGCCTCCCTTCCCAGGACGGAGCTCTGTCCTTACCTCTTTTGTCTCTCTTTTTATCTTTTATGTTTTTTCCTACCTCCTTTCGAAGACAATGGGCTGCTTTTCTGGGTGCCTGATGTCCTCTGCCAGCATTCAGAAGTTGTTTTGTGGACTTTACTCCATGTTCAAATGTTCTTTTGATGAATTTGTGGGGGAGAAAGTGGTCTCGCCATCCTATTCCTCCGCCATCTTGTTCCTCCAGACTCCATAATTATTTTTTTAATCAGCTCATGATTCCATAGCTACCAAGAGCCAGATCCAGGACTTTAACTTAAACTGCCTACTTTCCAAGTTTGAGCTCTTAACCATTCACTCAAATGTACTGTATATGATTCCTTCTTAATTTCCATTATAAATACTGGTTTTTAAAAATGCCTAACAGAGTATCTGAGGCATTACTTTGCCAATAAAGGTCCTTCTAGTCAAGGATATGGTTTTTCCAGTAGTCGTGTATGGATGTGAGAGTTGGACTATAAAGAAAGCTGAGCGCTGAAGAAATAATGCTTTTGAACTGTGGTGTTGGAGAAGACTCTTGCAAGTCCTTTGGACAGCAAGGAGATTCAACCAGTCCATCTTAAAGGAGATCAGTCCTGGGTGTTCATTGGAAGGATTGATGTTAAAGCCGAAACCCCAATACTTAGGCCACCTGACGCGAAGAGCTGACTCATTTGAAAAGACCCTGATACTGGGAAAGATTGAGGGCAGGAGGAGAAGGTATGGCAGAGGATGAGATGGTTGGATGGTATCACCGACTCCATGGACATGGGTTTGGGTAGACTCCGGCAGTTGGTGTTGGACAGGGAGACCTAGTGTGCTGTGGTTCATGGGGTCGCAAAGAGTCGGACATGACTGAGCAACTGAACTGAACAGAGGATCTGAGAAATGAGATGGAAGAGCAGAAACAAAGGCTCATCCATCAGCACACAGTCTTCCCAAAGCCTTCCTGAGCCTACAGCTGTCTCTAAACACACCCCTTGACACATTCTTGCCCGCCAGAGAGGCAAGGTGCAGCTGCACCTACCAAGAAATCTGCACAAACCTATTAGACCAGTCTCACCCACCAGGGAACAGAAATCAGAAGCAAGAGGCACTACAGTCTTGCAGCCTGTGCAACCAACCACAAACATCAGAAATTTAGACAAAATGAGAACTCTGGGACAACAATAAATGCACCAATATTCACATTATACATTTCTCAGAAGGAGAAGAGAAAGAAAAGTCCTGAGAAAATATTTGAAGAGATAATAACTGAACAATTTCCTAACACGGGAAAGGAAACAGTCACCCAAATCGATGAAAAGTAGAGTCCCATATAGGCTAAACCCAAAGAAGAACATGTCAAGACATACATCAACCAAACTGAAAAAATAAATAAAGATAAAAAGAAAATATTAAAAGTGACAAAGGAAAAGTAACAAATAAGATGCAAGGGAATTCCCATTAATTTATCAGATGATTTTTCATCAGACACCGCAGGCCAGAAGGGAGTGGCACAATGTATTTAAAGTGATAAAAAGGAAAAACCTATAACCAAGAATACTCAGAAAGGCTCTTATTCAATTTTGATGAAGAAATAAAAACATTTACAGATCAATAAATGTTAAGATAATTCAGTACAACCAAATCAGCTTCACAACAAATGTTGAAAGATCTTTTCTAGGAAGAAAGCAAAAAGCCACAGCTAGAAACAAAATAATTAGGAATGAGAAAGCTCACCAGTAAAGGAGAATAAACAGCACGGGTAGTAAATAATCCATATACAAATATGATATCAAAACTAGCAATCATGAGAAAATGAGAGTACAAATGCAGAATACTGAAAATGCATTTGAAATGAAGAGACTAGAAACTTCAAACAATCTTGTGTGTGTGTGTGCTTGTGTATTGTTGTATCTAAACCTCTTGGTAAGTGCAAACCAAAAATCTGTCATAGATATACACACAAAAAACAAAAAGAAATCCAAATGCAATACTAAAAAGAGTCATCAATCACATGCTGCTGCTAAGTTGCTGCTAAGTCACTTCAGTCGTGTCCGACTCTGTGCGACCCCATAGACAGCAGCCCACCAGGTTCTCCCGCCCCTGGGATTCTCCAGGCAAGAGTACTGGAGTAGGTTGCCATTTCCTTCTCCAATGTGTGAAAGTGAAAAGTGTAAGTTAAATCGCTCAGTCATGTCTGACTTGTAGCGACCCCATGGACTGCAGCCTACCAGGCTCCTCCGTCCACGGCATTTTCTAGGCAAGAGTACTGGAGTGGCTTGCCACTGCATTCTCCAATCAATCACCTGAGAGGAGATCAAAAGAGGAAGACAAGAAAGATTTTTTAAAAAGAAATCCAAAACAATTAACGAAGTGGCAATAAAAACATACATATTGATAATTACCTTAAATGTAAATGGATTAATTGCTCCAACCACAAGGCAGAGACTGACTGAGTGTGAGAGGGTCAATTCTTAGGTAGGTTGATAAGAAGTCCAGGGTCCCTGAATAGGAGAAAGGGGTCTGCAGCCCCCGAGGAGGAAAAAGGGGTCCAGAGTCCTCGAGAAGGAGAAAGGGGTCAGAGTCTCCCAAGGAGAGAAAGCAACAAACATTCTTTTTCTATATTGTTTTTCCTTAGTCAATATAACAGTGTATCTTGATCGAGGATATGTTTCTCTTAACAAGAACCTTCTGGCTAATCTTGTTTTCCTACAATTTGCAAATTGTGGGAGTGGGTCTGGTAAAACTTTTACAATCTTGAGATATTCTTTTGATTTATTTTAACAACCAATTTAAAAAGTGTATAGCTCCCTTGCTAAGACTAGCGAGGGGCACTCTCCATCCCCCTTCTGATGTCTATATCAGAAGTTTTCTCTGTCCCTTTTTCACTTTACTAAATCTCTGCTACACAAAAGCTCTTGAGTGATAAAGCCTGGTCCCCAGTACCAAAGCTAAATCTTCTACTTCAGAGATCACGAATCCAACACTGTTCATCATAAGCTATCAAGTGGATGCAAAAATAAGACCCATTTCTTTACTCTGTCCAGAAGAAACCCACTTCAGATCTAGGGACACACATAGACTAAAAGAATGGAGGGGATAGAAAAAGATATTTTGTGCAAATGGAAATCAAAAGCAAGTTAGAGTAGCAATACTCAAATCAGACAAAATAGACTATAAAGACTGCTATGAGACAAAGAAGGGCACTACCTAAAATCAAAGAATCAATCCCAGAAGATATAATGATTGTAAATATATATGCACCCAGCATAGATTACCTCAAAATATATAGTTCAGTTCAGTCGCTCAGTCATGTCCGACTCTTTGCGACCCCATGAATCATAGCACGCCAGGCCTCCCTGTCCATCACCAACTCCTGGAGTTCACTCAAACTCATCTCCATCGAGTAGGTGATGCCATCCAGCCATCTCATTCTCTGTCATCCTCGTCTCCTCCCGCCCCCAATCCCTCCCAGCATCAGTGTCTTTTCCAGTGAGTCAACTCGTCCCATGAGGTGGCCAAAGTATTGGAGTTTCAGCTTTAGCATCAGTCCTTCCAATGAACACCCAGGATTGATCTCCTTTAGAATGGACTGGTTGGATCTTCTTGCAGTCCAAGGGACTCTCAAGAGTCTTCTCCAGCACCATAGTTCAAAAGCATCAATTCTTCGGTGATCAGCTTTCTTCACAATCCAACTCTCACATCCATACATGACCACGGGTAAAACCATAGCCTTGACTAGATGGACCTTGGTTGGCAAAGTAATGTCTCTGCTTTTTAATATGCTATCTAAGTTGGTCATAACTTTCCTTCCAAGCAGTAAGTGTCTTTTAATTTCATGGCTTCAATCAGCATCTGCAGTGATTTTGGAGCCCAAAAAATAAAGTCTGACACTGCTTCCACTGTTTCCCCATCTATTTCCTATGAAGTGATGGGACCAGATGCCATGATCTTCATTTCCTGAATGTTGAGCTTCAAGCCAACATTTTCACTCTCCTCTTTCACCTTCATCAAGAGGCTCTTTAGTTGTTCTTCGCTTTTTGCCATAAGGGTGGTGTCATCTGCATATCTGAGGTAATTGGTATTTCTCCCAGCAATCTTGATTCCAGCTTGTGCTTCTTCCAACCCAGCATTCCTCATGACGTACTCTGCATATAAGTTAAATAAGCAGGGTGAATATGTACAACCTTGACGTACTCCTTTTCCTATTTGGAACCAGTCTGTGGTTCCATGTCCAGTTCTAACTGTTGCTTCCTGACCTACATACAGGTTTCTCAAGAAGCAGGTCAGGTGGTCTGGGATTCCCACCTTTTTCAGAATTTTCCACAGTTTATTGTGATCCACACAGTCAAAGGCTTTGGCATAGTCAATGAAGCAGAAATAGATGTTTTCCTGGAACTCTCTTGCTTTTTCCATGATCCAGGGGATGTTGGCAATTTGATCTCTGGTGCCTCTGCCTTTTCTAAAACCTGCTTGAACATCTGGAAGTTCACGGTTCACATATTGCTGAAGCCTGGCTTGGAGAATTTTGAGCATGACTTTACTAGCGTGTGAGATGAGTGCAACTGTGTGGTAGTTTGAGCATTCTTTGGCATTGCCTTTCTTTGGGATTGGAATGAAGACTGACCTTTTCCAGTCCTGTAGTCACTGCTGAGTTTTCAAAATTTGCTGGCATATTGAGTGCAGCACTTTCACAGCATCATCTTTCAGGATTTGAAATAGCTTGGTTGGAATTCCATCACCTCCACTAGCTTTGTTCATAGTGATGCACTCTAAGGCCCACTTGACTTCACATTCCAAGATGTCTGGCTCCAGGTGAGTGATCACATCATCGTGATTATCTTGGTCCTGAAGATCTTTTTTGTACAGTTCTTCTGTGTATTCTTACCACCTCTTCCTAATATCTTCTGCTTCTGTTAGGTCCATACCATTATATATCAAAATATATAAGGCAAATGGTAATACCCATGAAGGGGGAAATCAGAAATAACACAAAATAGTGGGAGGTTTTAACACCTCACTTTCATTAATGAATAAATTATCCAAACAGAAAATCGATGAGTAAGCACGGACTTTAAATGACACATTAGACCAGATGGACTTAATTGATATTTGTGGAGCATTCCATACAAAAGTAGCAAAATACACATTCTTCTCAAAGGTACGTGGAACTTTCTACATGATAGACCACATCTTGGATCAAAAATCAAACCTTGGCAAATAAAGGAAATTGAAATCATATCAGGCATCTTTTCTGACCATAGTACTATGAGACTAGAAATCAATTATGGGAAAAAAAAAACTGTAAAAAAATACAAACACGTGGAGACTAAACAATACTTTTTTTGTAACAATAATGTTTTGTAACCAATGTATCACAGAAGAAATCAAAGAGAAAATAAAAAAGTACCTAGAGACAAATGACGAGGAAAACATGATGATCCAAACCTATGGGACATGGCAAAAGGAGTTCTAAAGGGGAATTTTATAGCAAAATAATTGTACCTCAGGAAATAGGAAAATTATAGCAAACAATCAAACTTTACACCTCAAGCAGCTAGAGAAAGAAGAAAAAACAAAACCCAAGTTAGTAGAAGGAAAGAAATTATAAAGAACAGAGCAAAAATAAATGAAATACTAATGAAAAAAACAATAGCAAAGTTGAAACTAAAAGCTAAAGTAAAATCTTTAGCCAGATTCCTCAAGAAAAAATGGGAGAAGATGCAAATCAACAAAGTTAAGAATGGAAAACAATAAAAAAAGAAGTTACAATGGACACTACAGAAATACAAAGGATTATACAAGACTACTACAAGCAACTATATGCAATATAGCTGTGTAAAATGGACAATCTAGAAGAAATGGACAAATTCTTCAAAAGGTACAACCTTCCAAGTCTGTACTAGGAAAAAACAAAATATAAAGACCAATCACAAGTACTGACATTGAAACTGTAGTTTAAAAATGATCAATAAAGAAGTCTAGGACTAGATGGCTTCGCAGATGAATTCTATCAAACACTTAGAGAAGACTTAACACCTATCCTTCAGAAACTCTTCCCAAAAACTGCAGAGGAAGAAACACCCCCAAATTCATTCTATAAGGTGACAATCACTATGATAGCAAAACCAGACAAAGAACCACACAAAAAGAAAATTACAGGTCAATATCACTGATGAACATAGACACAAAAATCCTCAACAAAATACTAGCAAACCTCATCCAACAATACATTATAAGGACCATGCAATATGATCAGGTGTGATTTATCCCTAGGATGCAAGGATTCTTCAATATACACAAATCAATGTAATACACCATATTAGGAGAAGGCAATGGCACCCCACTCCAGTCCTCTTGCCTGGAAAATCCCATGGACAGAGGAGCCTGGTGGGCTGCAGTTCATGGAGTTGCTAGGAGTCAGACACGACTGAGTGACTTCACTTTCACTTTTCACTTTCATGCCTTAGAGAAGGAAATGGCAACCCACTCCAGTATTCTTGCCTGGAAAATCCCAAGGACAGGAGAGCCTGGTGGGCTGCCATCTATGGGGTCACACAGAGTGAGACACGACTGAAGTGATTTAGCAGCAGCAATACACCGTATTAACAAATCGAAGAATAAAAAATATATGATCATTCCAATAGATGCAGAAAAAGCTTTTGACAAATTCAGCTTTTGTGATAAAAACTCCTCAGAAAGTGAGCATAGAGGGGACATATCTCAATATAATAAAGGCCATACATGACCAATCTACAGCCAACATCATACATAGGGTGAAAAGCTGAAAACATTTCTTCTAAGATCAGGAACAAGACAAGGATGTCCACTCCTGCCATTTTATTCAACAAAGTTTTGGAAGTCCTAGTCAGGATACTCAGAGAAGAAACAGAAATAAAAGAAGTCAAAGTTGGAAAAGAAGTAAAAGTGTTTGCAGATGACATGATACTATACGTAGAAAACCCTTAAAATTCTATCAGAAACTATCAAACTCATCAGTGAATTTGGTAAAGTTACAGGATAGAAAATCAATACACAGAAATCTGTTGCATTTCCATACACTATCAACAGAAGATCAGAAAGAGAAATTAAGGCAAAAAAATTTTTTTACCATTGCATCAAAATGAATTAAACACATAGAAATAAACCTGCCTCGACTCGATGGACATGAGTCTGAGTGAACTCTGGGAGTTGGTGATGGACAGGGAGGCCTGGCGTGCTGTGATTCATGGGGTCACAAAGAATGGGACAGGACTGAGTGACTGAACTGAACTGAACTCTGCATATAAGGATAGGCTGCCCACTCAGTAGTCTTGGGTTTCCCTGGTGACTCAGACAGTAAAGAATCCATCCCCAATATGGGAGACCTGGGTTCGATCCCTGGGTTGGGAAGATCCCCTGGAGAAGAGCATGGCAACACACTCTAGTTTTCTTGTCTGGAGCATCTCCATGGACAGAGGGGCCTGTTGGGCGTCCGTCCATAGGGTTGCAAAGAGTCAGACATGACTGAAGCAACTTAGCACAGCACAGCACTCTGCATATAACTTCAATAAACAAAGTTACAATATATGGCCCTGTCATATTCCCTTCCCAATTTGGAACCAGTCAGTTGCTTCTTGACCCACATACAGGTTTCTCAGGAGATGGGTAAGATGGTCTGGTATTCCCATGTGTTTAAGAATTTTCCACTTTGTTGTGATTCACACAGTAAAAGGCTTTCGTGTAGTTAATGAAACAGAAGTAGATATTTTTCTGGAATTTCCTTGATTCCCTAGTATTCAACAAATGTTGGAAATTTGATCTCTGCCTTTTCTAAACCCTGCTTGTTTATCTGGACGTTCTCTGTTCAAGTACTGCTGAAGCCTAGCTTGAAGGATTTTGAGCATAACCTTACTAGCATGGGAAGTGACTGCAATTGTCCAGTACTTTGGGCATTCTTTAACACTGCCTTTCTTTGGAATTGGGATAAAAACTGACCTTTTTCAATCTTGTGGCCCCTGCTGGGTTTTCCAAATTTGCTGGCATATTGAGTGTAGCACTCAAATTGGGTACACCAAATTATTGATGGCATTATTTGCAGATCTAGAATGAAAAATCTTAAAATTGGAAATCCAAAAGATCTTGAATAGCCAAAGCAATCTTGAGAAAAAAGAATAGGATGGGAGGAATGAGGCTCCCTGACTTCAGACTACACTATAAAGCTATAGTAATCAAAACAGTGGGTTTTCCTGAATTGGCTTGCAATGCAGTAGACACCTGTTTGATCCCTGGGTTGGGAAGATCCCCTGGAGGAGGAAACGGCAAGTCACTCCAGGATTCTTGCCTGGGAAATCCCATAAACAGAGGAGCCTTGCAGACTACAGTCTATAGGGTTGCAAAAGAGTCGAACACAACTTAGCAACTAAACAGCAATCAGAAGAGTATGGTAGTGGCACTAAAACTGACTTATAAACTAATGGAACAGGATAGAATGCCCTTAAACAAACTCACATGCTTATGGTCAATTAATCTATGACAAAGGAGGCAAGACTATACAGTCGAGAGAAGACAGTCTTAACAAGGTATGCTGGGAAAACTGGAGAGCCACATGTAAAAATATGAAATTAGAACATTCTCTAATACCATATACAAAAAAAAGCCTCAAAATAATTTAAAGATTTTAATGTAAGATCAAATACTATAAAACTTTTAGAGGAAAACACTGGCAGAACACTCTGATATAAATCACAGCAATATCCTTTTGGATCCACCTCATAAAGTAATGAAAATTAAAAAAACCAATTAAGTATGTATATATATATATATATACATACATATATATGTATGTATTAAATGTACAACTGAATCACTTTATTATACACCTGAAAGTAGCACACACTGTAAATACAATCAAATATAAAATAATAATTAAAAAAGAAAAGTATACTATTATCACAATTTTTAAAATGCCTTAAAGTCCTAGCCTATGTTCAATTTTCCCTGATTACTTTAAAAGTCTTTTTACAATTTAGTTGTCATTTTGCCCAGTTATTAGTTTGTTCAATTGTTTATTCATTCCAATAAGAATACAAACATTCATACATTGTATTTGTTTCATATGTAAATTTCTCTAAATCAATATATTTCCCCCTTCATTTTAGTTCTTTTTAAAACACTGTTATTAATTTGTTGAAGAAACTTGATAATTTGACTTGCAGAATTGTCCACATTTTTTATTTGACTATCATATCTTTGTAGTGAAGGGAAGAACAATATTCAGGCTGTTTCTGAAAAATAATCAGAAACATTTTTTGAGGTAGTTAACAAAGTTTATATCATGGGATGATCTTAAAGATAAATACATAGAAAAAGCCTCAATCAAATATTCAGGTCCAGAAGTAAACCAAAATCTTTTCTTTAGTCATTTCCTACTGAAGAGGAAGGAAAAGCCAATCTCATCAGCAGAAACACCAGCATTTGTGGTAACTACGCTGAGCAGCCTCACTGTGAAGGTATGTAGCTCCTCTAATGAATTCAGGTGAAAATACATTATCACAAAACCCCCATTGGATACATCCTCTCACAAATGCACAGAGTGACCATAAGAGAAATATAGTGGTGTGATTAATTAATAAATTTTCTTGCACTGTAAAATCAAACTTTTATAATTAAGCTAATAATAGATCTATTAACAAAGAATAGTTTGAAAATTTCAGATTAATTACTATAATCAAATTAATTACTATTTTCTAGAAGTTTATTCTTTTATTTATAATTTGGTTTGGCATCTGGTTTTGCTAAATACTAACTGTACCATTCAACCATTTGTCATTTACCTAAAATGTTAGTCTGTGTATGTCTAAATGCTTCATTATAACATGAACAGAATGCCCACTTCACCCTACTTCCATGAGGAGCTGAAGCTGGGGTGCTCCACCTCATCTTTAATCTATCAGAATTTGATCTCCTCATCCTTTAATCAGTGATAACATATTTGAACCAAGCATCCCTCCTGCCACTTATAGTGGGGAGGCAAAAGTCTTGCAATTGCATAACAAAGGTTAATGGTTAAGGTTTTTGGCTTAAATGTATTTGGCTTAATCTGCACATGAGCTCAGTCTTCTATTAACTTTCCCCCTCTTTCCCCATGTTTATTACGTACTAAGTCACTACTGTTGTGTCTGGGGTTGGGAGGGGGGCAACATAACAATGGTGATGGCTGAATTGAAGGTCACATCTCTAGGAGTTACCAAAACTGTGGACTGTTAAGTTCCCGACAAAGTGACACATTTCTTCAACTCTTGTAGGTGCCATAGTCATGTAAGTTCTACTCCAGAAATGGAGGAAATGACCCCTCTTCTATACTACACTTGGTCTTCTGGTACCAATAGAGCTGAGCTTTATAATATCTTTATATCTCTCAGATTACTTCATTGAAAACAACTCCCTTGGCTTCTATCTACAGAAACACTGGGACAAAATTACACTGAACCTAGTTCATGAATCAATACCCACATCATTCAGTCTCTACTCCCATTGACACCTGGTGCCTGAGGAGTGCTGGAGTGGGTTGACTGGGGCATCAGTGGATAAGGACAGAGTAAAATATGATGGTGACCCACAATCAAAATCCTTTCATCAGTACATTAAATGGAATCCCATGTTGGGACTGGAAGAATTAATATTGTTAAAATGTCCGTATCACTAAAAACAATTTACAGATTTAATGAAAAATCTGTTGATGCTTTTGCACTGTGGTGCTGGAGAAGACTGTTGAGAGTCCCTTGGAATGCAAGGAGATCCAACCAGTCCATTCTAAAGGAGATCAGTCCTGGGTGTTCATTGGAAGGACTGATGCTAAAGCTGAAACTCCAATACTTTGGCCACCTCATGCGACGAGTTGACTCACTGGAAAAGATTCTGATGCTGGGAAGGATTGGGGGCGGGAGGAGAAGGGGACGACAGAGAATGACATGACTGGATGGCATCACCAACTCGATGGACATGAGTTTGAGTGAACTCTGGGAGTTGATGATGGACTGTGATTCATGGGGTCGCGGAGAGTCAGTCACCACTGAGCGACTGAACTGAACTGAATTGAACTGAACTGTCAAAATACCCATAACATGTTTTGCAGAACTAGATGAATAATCCTAAAATTTGTATGGAACAACAAGACCCCAAATTTCCAAAGCATCTTGAGAGAAAAAAACAAACAAACAAAGTTGGAGGTATCAGGCTCCCTAACTTCTACAAAGCTATGCTACAAGGCTATAATAATTAAAAGACTATGGTTCTGGTAAAATATCGTAAGCACAGGTCAATGGAACATTGAATAGAGAGCTCAGACATAAACACACACACATAGTCAATTAACTTACAACAAAAGAGGTAAAAATATACGATGGGGGAAAGACAGCCTCTTCAGTAAGTAGTACTGGGGAAACTGGACAGCCATATGTAAAAGAATGAAATTAAAATATTTTCTCATATCATATTCAAAAATAAATTCAAAATGTATTAAAGACCTAAATATAAGACTAGAAAATATAAAACTTCTAGAAGAAAAGATAGGCAATACACTCTTTGACATAGGTTTTAGAAATAATTTTTGGCTCTGCCTCCTCAAGCAAGGGAACAAAAGCAAAAATAACCAAATGGTTGACCAGTTTTCCAAGCACCACATATTGAAGAGCCTGTCTTTTCTCCATTGTATATTTTTGCCTCCTTGACAAAGATAAGATTGTCCATAGGTGCATGGATTTATCTCTGGACTTTCTATCTTATTCCGTTGGTCTACACTTCTGTTTTTGTGACAGTACCATACTGACTTAGTGACTGTAACTTTGTAGTATAGTCTGAAGACAAGAAGCTTCATTTCTCCAGTTCCATTCTTCTTTGTCAAGATTGCTTTGGCTATTTGAAATCTTTCATGTTTCCATACAAACTGTGAAAGGATTTGTGTAAAAGAATAAAATTAGATGCTTCCTAACATCATACACCGGAGAAGGCAATGGCATTCCACTCCAGTATTCTTGCCTGGAAAATTCCATGGATGGAAGAGCCTGGTCGGCTGCAGTCCATGGGGTTGCTAAGAATCGGACACGACTGAACGACTTCACTTTCACTTTTCATTTTCATGCATTGGAGAAGGAAATGGCAACCCATTCCACTGTTCTTGCCTGGAGAATCCCAGAGATGGGGGAGCATGGTGGGCTTCCATCTATGGGGTCGCACAGAGTCAGACATGACTGAAGTGACTTAGTAGCAGTAGCAGCAGCAACATCATACACAAAAATAAACTCAAAATATATTAAAGACCTAACAGAAAATATAAAACTCTTAGAGGAAAACATAGGCAGAACATTCTCTGACGTAAATCAAAGCAAGATCCTCTATGACCCACCTCCTAGAGAAAAGGAAATAAAAACAAAACAAAAAAAAACAAATGGGACCTAATTAAACTTTAAGGCTTTTGCACAATGAAAGAAAATATAAGCAAGGTGAAAAGACAACTCTCAGAATGGAAAAAATAATAGCAAACAAAACTAACCAAGAATTAATCTCCAAAATATACAAGCAGCTCAATACCAGAAAAAAAAAAGTCTGTCAAAAACTGGGTAAAAGATCTTAACAGACCCTTCTCCAAAGAAGACATACAAATGGCTAATAAACATGTGAAATAAACATATGTTCAACATTGCTCATTATTAGAGAAATGCAAGTTAAAACTACAATAAGGTATCATCTCACATCAGTCAGAATGTCCATCATCAAAAAGTCTACAAACAATAAATGCTGGAGAGGGTGTGGAGAAAAAGAAACCCTCTTACACTGCTGGGGGGAGGTAAACTGATAGAACCACTGGGGAGAACAGTATGAAGATTACTTTTTAAAAAATTAGGAATAAAGCTACCATATGACCCAGCAACCCTACTATGTGGCATATACCCTGAGGAAATCATAACTGAAAAACACACATGTACCCCAATGTTCTCTGCAGCATTATTTACAATATATAGGATATGAAAGCAATCTAGATGTTCATCGGCAGATTAATGGATAAGGAAGTTATAGTACATATACACAATGGAATATTACTCAATTATAAAATGGAACACATTTGAGTCAGTTCTAATGAGGTGGATGAACCTAGAACCTACTATACAGAGTGAAGTTAAGTCAGAAAGAGAAAGACAAATACTTTATATTAAGACATATATATGGAATCTAGAATGATAGTACTTATGATCCTACATGCATGGTAGCAAAGGAGACACAGACGTAAAGAATAGACTTTTGAACACAGTGGGAGAAGGAGAGGGTGGGATGATTTGAGAGAATGACATTGAAACATATACATTGCCATGTATAAAGTAAATAGCCAGTGGGAGTTGTGTGACACAGGAAACTGAAAACTGGTGCTTTGCGGCAATCTGAAGGGATGGGGTGGGGAGGGATGTGGGAGGGGATTCAGGAGGAAGGGTACACATATATGCTTATGGCTGATTCATGTTGATGTATGGGAGAGGCCATCACAATGTTGTGGAGTAGTTATCCTTCAATTAAAGTAAATTAATGTTTTTTTTTAAAATAATATACCATGAACAAGTGGGATCTGTTCCATGATCAGAAGTTTGGTTTAACATTCAATATAAATCATCATATTAATAAACTAAAAAGAAATGTTAAAAAAATAAACAAACGGGACTACATCAGACTAAAAAGTTTTTATAGAGTGAAGGAAACTGTCAACAAAAAGGGCACCTACTGAATGGGAAAAGGCATTTACAAATGATATATTCAAAATATACAAAGAATGCATACAACCCAACATCAAAAAAACAAGCAACCTGATTAAAAAATGGACAGTGATCTGAACAGACATTTTTTCCAAAGAAGACATACAGATGGCCAACAGACACATGAAAAGATACTCAACGTCACTAGTCATCACGAAAATGCAAATTAATACCACAATGAGAGTGAGACAAGATGGCAGAGGAGTAGGTAGATGTGGAGTACATCTCTCTCCACAGAAATGCATCAGGAATACATTTTCAGACACAGAAGTTCTCGTTGGACACCAGCTAAGAATGAGCAGAAGTCCATGACCACCGGAAAGGAATATATAGATCCACACAAAACTTGATAGGACAAAGGAAGGAGGAGAAAAAGGGTAGAGATAGCAGGACTGGATCTGCACCTGAGAGGTGGGGGAACTAGAGCAGGGGTCAGATACTCACATCGGGGCAATTGTTTGGAACAGAGGAGAAGCGTATGAAGTTGTTGGAGAAGGCAGCAGCTGATCTTTGATAATCTGAATGGAATGAGAAGCACACAGACAATCCTTGCCACAGCCCTATGTACATTGGACAGGGACACAAGTCCCCTGAAGCACATGGTGGCTAGGAGCTGGAACATAGGCACTGGAGAGAAATCCCAGGGCAAAGTATGATGTTGTCTATGAGGAGATGGACAAAGGGACATGAGAGAGGAGATCGTGGTGGAAGAAGCCTTTGGAGAAAAGCAGAGAAGGCATGGCGGCAAGGCGATAATGCTGAGTCACGCACGTTGACCAATAGAGAAAGACTGATGTGCGAGCAAAAGAAAAGGACACCGGGCGGGGGGGGGGGGGGGGGGGAGGGTGGGTGCGGGGAGGCATTAACTACTTGACACACCATTTAACAGAGAAGGACCAGCAATAAAGGCTACGTTGAATGCCAGCTGCCAGAGGTTAGAAAAAGACTCTAACGACGCCACAGCTCCTGCAACTGAGACAATTGGGATCCCTAAACTCTTGGTGCCACCAGGGTCTCATGATCTAAGCAGCTGCACCACCTCCACCCCTGGTCCTCTTTGAGGAAGACCCAAGTCCTCCAGGGTAGCCCCAGGAGCAAACTTTTGTAGACAACCCACATGCAGAGGTGGAGATGAAACCACAATTGAACCTAGAGACAGTGTTGCTAAGGAAGAGGATCAGAACCTTCCCACCAGCTGTACAAGCTGCAGATTAAATCCACAAGATCAACTAGGCAGGCTCTGTGTCTGTGGAATTTACAAGAGAGACAATGAGAGCTCCCACAAAAGAAAATGCCCTAGCTCTGGAAGCTGTGGACATTGGAGGCAAGAACACACAGGAGTAAGGCCAGATTCGTCACTGAGCTGTCCCCACAGCATGTCCAGGGATAAGCCCAGTATTGGAGGGCCTCCTCGGGAGATGGAGGTGAAATGTGACACACAATAAGAGAAAGGATACTGACAGCTGGGATCTAAGAAAAACATTTATTATTATTATTATTATGTTTTGATTTGTTCTGTAGCTAATGCTGGATTATTTTTTTCCTCTTTTTCATCTGTTGCTGAGGTTGTTCATTTTATTGTTACTATTAATTCTATTTATGTTTTTGAAGATTTTTTAATCACACTTTTTTTTTTCCTTTATATACTTCTGCCACTACATTCAGAGAAGGAAATGGCAAGCCACTCCAGTAATCTTGCCTGGAAAATCCCATAGACAGAGGAGCCTGATGGTCTACAGTCCATGGGGTCGCTACTAGTCGGACAAGACTGAGCGACTTCACTTTCGATTTTCACTTTCACACATTGGGGAAGGAAATGGCAACCCACTCCAGTGTTCTTGCCTGGAGAATCCCAGGGATGGCGGAGCCTGGTGGGCTGCCATCTATGGGGTCACACAGAGTCGGACACAACTGAAGTGACTTAGCAGCAGCAGCAGCCACTACATTGGCCTCTTGCAGTTCTGTGGGGATTTTTTGTTTTGCTTGCTTGATTGTTTTCCCTATTATTCTTTTCCTGCTGTAGCTATTATTTAATATATATAAATCTTTTTTATATACTTCTATTTAACTTTGCTTTTCTATTTTTCCTTCTAGGAAGTTGTGGTACATATACAGGATGGGATACTACTCAGCTATAAAATGGAATGCATTTGAGTCAGTTCTAATGAGGTGGATAAAACTGAAGCCTATTATACAGCATTAAGTAAGTCACAAAGAAAAACACAAATACTATTAACGCATATATATGGAATTTTGAAAGGTGGTAACGATGATCCTATATGCAGGACAACAAAAGAGACACAGGTGTAAAGAACAGAAGTTGGGACTCTGTGGGAGAGGGTGAGGGTGGGATGATTCGAAAGAAGGGCATTGAAACATGTATATTATCATATGTAAAATAGATGACCAGTGCAAGTCTGATGTATGAAGAAGCAGGGCACCCTAGGCTGATGCTCTGGGACAACTCAGAGGGATGGGATGGGGAGGGAGGTGAGAGGGGTTCAGGATGGGGTGACACTGTGTATCCGTGGCTGATACATGTTTATGTATGACAAAAGTCATCACAATATTATAAAGCAATTGTCTCCCAATTTAAATTAATTAATTAATTTTAAAAAGACCTCCAATGCTTCCAATTGTGCTTGTAATAGACTCCAAATCCCCTGCTTTAACCTACCAGGCTCTTGCCAATCTCTCAGCTTTCAGTCTGGCACCCTATGCTCCAGTCACACTAGATTTTTTCTGTTTCTAGTACATCCCAAATTTGTCACCACCATAGAGTTTTGGATTTAGTGTTTCTTCCCTGGAACTCCACGCCTCCACAACCTCTTTGGTTATTAGTGAATAACCACACAGCCTCGTCCCCTTATTTCCCAGGTGCTCTAGGCCAGTGAAATCCTCTTCCCTGGCCTCCCTTCCTACCCTTCCAATACGTACTCTGACTTCCAATTTGGGATTAGCAACACTTTCTAAATATTTCTATTGTTAAGACCACCTGAGAGAGCATTTATTGTAGGGCCTGGGTCCTCCTGGCAAATGCTGCGTTTGCCTGAGGCTTCCTCTGTAGATGTTAAGTTGCACACAGGATTCTGTAACTTTTTCTTCAGCAATAGTTTGAATTCAAACTCAGATAATAAGCAAGTTCTTAGTTTTTAGTGATATAATTAGGGAGAGTTATGAATGGACAACCTAGCCCAGGAATGCTAGGACTGGTACCCTTGAGAAAAGTCATGACTACAAAAGTCCCATGAAAAGAAGCCCCATAACCCCATCCTGGAGCAGACCTGTCCATGGACAGGTCTTTGGCTGTTGCTCGAACTTGTTGAATTTCTTCATGGTGTTCCTTCTCCATCTTGGGACTGGATGGTATAGACTCAGTGTGTCTCAGGAAACTGCAAACTGCAGGAGTGACAACTGGCTGTACTTTGTAGTCTGCCTAGCATGTGTGATGTCAGGGTGGGCTGCAACCCTCTCGGTGCCTTTGACTAAGGACCTGCCTTTTTTGCCTTCCCACATAAGACTTCCTTTTATTATAATTATTAATATATCTGGTGAATCTGGCTCTCTGTGTCCTCAAAGTACAAATAACAGCTCTGACAACTGGAAGGTCAGTCTTGAAGCAGTGGAAAGTTTATTTACCTGCCTTTCAGCAGGTGCCCTTCATCTCCTTGACTTCACTGACTTCTGACTACTCCCTGAGGACCTTATTTGGTTTTTAACCCTCTCAAGTGGAGGCTACATGTTTTTCACACCTCTCTTACTTTGGGCTAGGCTTTAAATTTCTCTATGGCAGCTACTTCTCCACTATTTCTTTCTCTCTCTTTGGGGGAAAAAATTAAAAACCGCCCTTTGACATTCATGCTCCTTAGGTGTACAGGTATCCATGTTCTTGTCAAAATCACCTGCCTTTTCCTAGTCCTCCCACTCCCATGATGACTATATCTTCTAGCTCAACCTTCTGCACTCTGTTCCTACCATCATGCTCAAGGGACGACTCATTTAATATGATGAACCTCAGGCCCTTGACATTAACCTCCACTTTACCTTAACTACACATTCTTGAAGTCATATGTGAGAACTTGACATCACCTGAGATTACAGCGTCTCCAATTGTCATGATTTCAAAAACCCTATTTTTGAGTCACCAGCAAGGTCTTCACCACACTTGCTTTACTATCCACAGTCCTATAATTTTATCATTCAGATACCAACCTATTGGACCGCACCCCTTTCTCAGTTTCCATCATCTCCTTCCTGTCTTTACTTTCTGCATTACCAGTTTATTATTGTTATTACTTCCTAAAAAGTACCTTGATTCATTTCTTCACTTCTTCCACTACACTTGTCTGGCAAGATCAACTCTAATTGAATCGAATTACCCACATCATCAGTGCCTATGCCTATGCTTTGTTTTATTGGGTTGGCCAAAATATTCATTTGGGTGTTTCCATAACGTCTTATGAAAAACCCGAACAGCTTTGGTGGCCCACCCAATATCAACACAAACCTAAAACAGGCGCCCAGCATTACCCAAAACCCCTTCCACATTTCCCTTGGTAAGTTTGCTTTCCATTCCTAGACACCAGTTTCACTGCTTCTCCTTCTCTTCCCATGTGCCAACATGCAACCTCTTTTTCCACTCAGTCTTTAGGAAAGAACCGCCTCCATCAGCTCACAGCAGCAAATCAACGGCTTTAACGGCAGTTTTAGCCATTCTTCCCTCCTGATAAAAAGATGAGAGTATCCTAACATCTACCTAAGGCCAACCTGCAGTGGTTTATCGTTAGCACTCTAACAGACTAACTGAACCCTCACACACATGCTACTCTGCTTTGAGCAGGTCTCTATTACTCCATTTATATGTCTCCCTTAATAACAAAACTTTTGAAAGCAGCTGCTATACATGCTGCCTCTGTTTTTTTCTTATCGATATCCACTGTGATTTCTTCTATTTCCATAGAGGAAGCTTTAGCTGCAAATCAGCTTGTCTCTCAGTATCAAGCTTGATACTATTCCTCTGTTTCTTATGTGACAAAACTATCATGAATTGCATATCATTTGTCAGACACTATGAATCAAAAACTGTCCTCAAAACCCTAAAATAAACTATGGAAAGATAATTCCAACAAAGTCAACCATACCTTTTGCAGAGCATAATGATGAGAAGAGCACCAGAAACCACAGAACCTCAGAGGCTGTTCAGTGTGATTTGTGCTGCAACACATTGACTGAAGGTTTACAGTTTCATTTGTCCAGGGTTAACTCTCAGTGCCTTACTCTAAGTCCAAGAGCACTCTTAAAATATATCAGAGCCAAGTACCATTATAGAAAATTAATGCTGACTGAGGCCAGGGAGGCTGGGGTGGGAGGTGGGCAGGGCAGTGCGGCCTACTCCTCTGGCCCATTCCTGGACTGCTGCTGGGGTTGAGCTGGGGCTCAGGCCTCAGTGATGATCAACTGCCCCATCGCAGAAACTGCAAGCATTATTTTGGACTGCTACCTACTACTGAATGCCAAGATGGTGATACTTAAGGTCTTTCATTCAGAAGAAGGTAGTCAAGAAAAACCCAAGGCTCACGTGCTCCTGAGCTGCTGTGAATGGCCTCAGTGTTCCTTACCACTGTTTTGTGTGGGATGTCACTGAGATCCCTGAAATAGAGCCTGCTGCTGCTGTCACTCCTGAGTCTCCCAGACATGGCACCTCAGTCTGCCCTACTGCAATGTGATAAAACAGGTGAACTGGACATAATTCTGAGTATGAACCCACTTACAGATAAGATTTCTGCTTCACACTTTGAGAGTATTCAAACAGCTCTCATTAAAACCCATTTCTTGTCATCCTGGTGACCTCACACCCCTCAGATGTGAAAGCTAGACAGGCCATTAGACTTATGAGGTTCTTACATTTTTCTATTTAAGCCAACAGACCGAAAGGAAGACAGTTTTGCATTATCCTTAGAAGATGAGCACTTCTTTTATGTGGACATAATGAGACAAGGTGAAACTCCAGTACTTTGGCCACCTGATGTGAAGAGCTGGCTCATTGGAAAAGACCCCGATACTGAGGGCAGGAGGAGAAGGGAGTGACAGAGGATGAAATGGTTTGATGGCATCACCAACTCAATGGACATGAGTTTGAGCAAACTCCAAGAGATAGTGAAGGACAGGGAAGACTGATGTTGCATTTGACCTGTGGTTTATTTTAACAACAATCAAGTTAGGCATTTTGAAGATGATATTCAGTGGAATTAGATGTCTTATAAAGGAATGGGATGTTTCTGTTAATAAAACTAACAGAACCAAACAGTTTGAATATGTTATTCTATAGACTAGAGCTTCTAAAATGGATTTCATTGAGTTATAAGCTCATTTGTCCATAACAACAAAACAATGTGGAGTATTATTCATTAAATAATCTAGGCAGTTCAGAATTTTGTATGTATCTTACATGATTACTAGTTTTAAAAAATATTTAGTTCTGTTTAGAAAAAAAAGGAAGTTACACCAAGTAAAATTTCATCCGGTATTGGTCATTTGGAAGGTATTTCAAGATGCTGCAGTACTAACGAATTATCAATTATTATTACTTAGAATTTTGCACTTTGTGGGTGTTTGAATGTTTTGGTTGTTTCAATACTGTATCAGTTCAGTTCAGTTCAGTCGCTCAGTCGTGTCCGACTCTGCGACCCCATGAATCACAGCACGCCAGGCCTCCCTGTCCATCACCAACTCCCGGAGTTCACTCAAACTCATGTCCATCGAGTTGGTGATGCCATCCAGCCATCTCATTCTCTGTCGTCCCCGTCTCCTCCCACCCCCAATCCCTCCTAGCATCAGACTCTTTTCCAGTGAGTCAACTTGTCGCATGACAATGGAGTACTACTCAGCAATTAAAAAGAACATATTTGAATTAGTTCTAATGAGGAGGATGAAACTGGAGCCTATTATACAGAGTGAAGTAAGCCAGAAAGAAAAACATCAATACAGTATATTAACACATATATATGGAATATAGCAAGAGGATAATGATAACCCTGTATACGAGACAACAGGAGAGACACGGATGTGTGGAGCAGTATTTTGGACTCTGTGGGAGAGGGCGAGGGTGGGATGATTTGGGAGAATGCCATTGAAACATGTATATTATCATATGTGAAACGAATCTGACGTGGTTGGGTGCTCCCCACCTCAACACTCTGTGGATTCAAGAGGCCGTTCCTTCTGGAAGTGTATAAATTAGCCTGGGATAGAACCTGCACGCTGAATTTACTAATTAAGAAATGAGAAACCAGAACTATAAAGGTGGCATAGAAATACAAGAAACCATTCTTAAGTAATCTTTTAAAACTTTGAACAGAGTTACAGATTTTACCATTTGTGATAAACTGGTATATATAATTTAACCAGACTAAAAGAAAATTAGTATTGTGTGAATTCTGAAGTACTTTCAACATGTTGTAGGAATAATGTGGACTTTCTTGAGTTTTACACACTTATAAGTAAATGGTCTGTATCTCGTGCCTTTGTTGGCTTTCTTTGAGTTGTATTTTCTGGGAAGTGAGCAGCTCTCATTCCTGTAACTCTTGTAATTCAGTTATTCGTGTACCTCCTTCATGAGGATTTAGTACAACTGTGGTGCTGTTGTCCCTCTGATAGGAACTCTAACTCTGTGTAAAGCCCCAATGGTCTGTTACTTATTTTTATTTTATATTGTACTATATTTCATTTACACTGTTGTGTTTGTTTCAGGAGTATAGTGATACAGTTATATATATATATATATATATATATATATATATATATATATATATATATATGAATTAACAAAAGCAGTTCCCGTCTTTTGATGGAGTGCTCATGGTTTATAACATAAATGGCGTTATTTTGAGCGAGGGATAACTTAGGTATGGCATTGGGTTTTTTTTTCTTTTTGCAGCCTGAGGCAGTTGTAAAATAACTTAATGTAGCTTTTTACAACTGTGTATTCTATAGTATTTTTTCATTTGGTGAAATTTTAACTGTTAATGTTTGTGGCATTGTGCTTTGTCAGTTCAGTCAGTCAGTTCAGTCGCTCAGTCGTGTCCGACTCTCCGCGACCCCATGAATCACAGCACGCCAGGCCTCCCTGTCCATCACCAACTCCCGGAGTTCACTGTACCATTTATTAAATCAAAATTAAAAAAAAAATAATGTACATCCACTATACCTCAACAAAGGAAAAAAAAGAACCTGGGAAAAACTAGTGGTATACGGAGCAAAATTAACTAAATAAGCCAGGCAATGTGCTTACTATTAGGGATGTAGAAATGAAATGACAATCCAGTCCCCTAAGAGCTCAAATTCTAATGGGAAGGACAGCAGACTAATAAGACAACAGATTGGTCCCAAACAGGAAAAGAGAGTATGTCAAGGCTGTGTATTGTCACCCTGCTTATTTAACTTATATGCAGAGTACATCATGAGAAATGCTGGGCTGGATGAAGCCCAAGCTGGAATCAAGATTTCTGGGAGAAGTATCAGTAACTTCTTTGCAAGGACATATTCTTCATATCTCTTGTTTATATACCTAGGAGTGGAATTTCTGGGTCATATGGTAACACTCGGAGAAGGCAATGGCAAGCCACTCCAGTACTCTTGCCTAGAAAATCCCATGGACGGAGGAGCCTGGTAGCTGCAGTCCATGGGGTCGCTACGAGTCAGACATGACTGAGCGACTTCACTTTCACACATTGAAGAAGGAAATGGCAACCCACTCCAGTGTTCTTGCCTGGAGGATTCCAGGGACGGGGGAGCCTGGTAGGAGGCCGTCTATGGGGCCACAGAGAATCGGACATGACTGAAGTGACTTAGCAGCAGCAGCAGCAGCATGGTAACACTGTGTTTAAAAGTTTAAGAACTGCACATTGTATTCCAAAGCAGCTACACCATTTTGCATTCCCACCAGCAATGCACAAGTATTCTGATTTTCCACATCGTCATCAATAACTGTTATAATCTTTTTTTTTTTTTAATTATAGAAATCCTAGTGTATGTGAAGTAGTATCTCACTGTGAGTTTTTTTTTTTTTTTAATTTGTAATATTAGTTTCAGGTGAACAGCAATGACTCAAGATTTTTACAGATTATACTCCATTAAAAGTTATTACAAGATAATTGCTCTATTCTCCTGTGATGTATAATATCCTGGTTTCTTGTCTATTTTATGCATAGTAGTTAGTATCTCTTAACCTTCTCCCTCTAATTTGTCACTCCTCATTCCCCCTCCATTTTGGTTACCACTAGTTTATTTTCTGTGTCTGTAAGTCTGTTTCTGCTTTGTATACATTTGTTTGCATTATTTTTTAGATTCTATATATAGATGATATCATACAGTATTTGTCTTTCTCTGACTGATTTATTTCACTCAGCATAATATTCTCTAGGTCCATCCTCAGTGTGATTTTGATTTATATTTCCCTAAAGACTAATGTTGAGCATTTTTTGGCATGTTTATTGGCTATTTGTGTATTTCCTTGAGAAATGCATTTATATATCCTTTAAATTGGGTTATTCATCTTTTATTGTTCAGTTGTAAAAGTTCTTTGTGTATTTTGGATGCAAGTCTATCACTGGTTATATGATTTGCAAATATTTTCTCCCATTATGAGTGGTCTTTTCACTTTCTTAATAGTGTCTCTTGAAGCACAACAGTTTTTAATTTTGATGAAATCTACGTTATCTATTTTTCTTGCTGTTGTTGCTCATGCTTGTGTGTCATACTTAGGGAACTATCACCAAATACAAAATCATGAAGATTTACTCTCATGATTTCTTCTAAGAGTTTTATAATCTTTTCCCTTCACTTAGTCCATTTTTTAAAACTTTTTATTTTGTTTTGGGGTATAGCTGATTAACAATGTTGTGGTAGTTTCAGGTAAACAGTGAAGGGACTCAGCCATACATATATATCTATTCTTTCTCTCCCAAACACTTTTCCCATCCAGGCTGCCACATAACATTGAGCAGAGTTCCATGTGCTATGTAATAGGTCTTGTCGGTTGTCCATTATAAGCAGTGCGTATGTCCATCCCAAACTCCCTATCTCTTCCCCCATCCTTTCCCCCTAGCAACCATAAATTCCTTCTCTAAGTCTGTAAGTCTGTTTCTGTTTTGTAAGTAACTTCATTTGTTTCATTTCTTTTTAGACTCAACATATAGGGATGTCATACAATACTTTGTCTGACTTACTTCAAGCTGTATGACACTCTCTAGGTCCAACCATGTTGCAATGGTCCAACCATTGCTTATAACTCAATGTCCAATGAAATAAGGACGTTATTTCACTCCCTTTAATGGCTGAGTAATATTCCATTATGTATATATACTACATTTTCTTTATGCATTCCTCTGTTGATGGACATTTAAGTTGTTTCCACGTCTTGGCTATTGTAAACAGTGCTGCAATGAACACTGGTATATATATATATATATATATCGTTTTGGATCATGTTTTTCTCTGGATGGATGGGCTTCCCTTGTGCTTTAGCTGGTAAAGAATCCTCCTGAAATGACAAGGCAGGAGACCTGGGTTCAATCCGTGGGTTGGGAAGATGCTACCCAAGGAGGGAAAGGCTACCCACTCCAGTGATCTGGCCTGGAGAATTCCATGAACTGTATAGTCTGCTGCTGCTAAGTCACTCCAGTCGTGTCCGACTCTGTGCGACCCCAGAGACGACAGCCCACCAGGCTTCTCCGTCCCTGGGATTCTCCAGGCAAGAACACTGTAGTAGGTTGCCATTTCCTTCTCCAATGCATGAAAGTGAAAAGTGAAAGTGAAGTCGCTCAGTTGTGTCCGACTCTTCGCGATCCCATGGACTGCAGCCTACCAGGCTCCTCTGTCCATGGGATTTTCCAGGCAAGAGTACTGGAGTGGGTTGCCATTGCCTTCTCCGCTGTATAGTCTACAGGGTCGCAAAGAGTCAGACACGACTGAGTGATTTTCACTTTCTCTGGATAAAGTGAAATCCCACGCTGGGATTGTAGGATCATACAGTAACTCTATTTTTAGTTTTTTTAAGAAACCTCTGTACTATTCTCTATATGCAAATAACTATCATTGTATCTTTTCCCATATCTTTGTATTCTTTCTTTTCTGCCCATTTTATATTGGATAATATTGAATAACGGTGGTCATAGTAGGAGCCGTACTCATCCATGACCTGAGTGAGGATGTTTCTAATGCTTCATCATTAAGTGTTGTGAATTCAGACAATTATCATTGAGCTAAATCTTAAAAGGATGCAGAAGCAATCCAGAGAAAGTGGTGGAAGGAATTGTGGGGGCATTTGTGTCAGTTGGGAGGAGGACATTCTTGTCAGGGGTAATAGCATGAGCAAAGACTTCATGTTGAGGGACAGTAAGGATACGTGTAGAAAACAGCAAGAAATTTTATGTTGTGTATCATAAATTTTAATAGTAGAGAATAGGGAAAGAAGAGGCTGAGGAGCTGGAGAAGGACCAATCCTACAGGATCGTAATGACCATATTAAGAAATTTGAATTTTATTCTTTTTACTTTGGAAAGCCATGAAAATATTTCAAGCAGGGAGTTGACACTGTCTCTGAGGGTCTTTATCATACCTTCTTTGTTAAAAGATGTTTAATTATTTTGATGGTTATAGTATGTCTGACTAGGTAATGAAGCAATAGAAGTTCCAGAAACACAGCAAGATTCTCTGGTACTTTCTTACCTTTGAAGCATCTCCTCAGTCAGATAGGCCTTCTGTCCACGCTAAGCCAGGTAAAACATGACTGCATGTCCCCTGTACCAACTGCTATCAAAGCATTTACAAAGTTGCACTGTAATTGTCCCTTGGCTATTCTTTCTTACTCTTCTGAGTTCCTTGACGCCAGGAAGAATGCTTTTTATTTCTGAAACCCACTGGGAGTATATAATGGAGCAGATTTAATAAAGGAGCAAATAAATGTAGTTGTGGGTTGGCAGGGAGAGTATTATAGAGGGGTTGGGACAGGTAGCGTCATACAGATCATTACGGACAGAACGGGTTAGAAGACTGTGTCTCGGGTCTCTCTTTGCTCCCTCCCTGTACCTTAGAGTTGCTGAAGTGGGTAAAGGTGCTTTTACACCTTGTGCAGTCCTGGTGCATGGAAAAACTTTACGGCATTATTGGACTCACACTCTCTAGCTCTCCCTGAACTCTGTTATGCTGTGCAAATTGGATGGGGCATGCAGTTCCTCTCTATCCCTTGTTTGCTGCTGAAAGTCTGGGTGGCTGGGAGCCATCTCTCTGAATAAAATAGTCAGAAAATGAGGGGAAAGGGAGCGAGCCTATGAGTAATGAAGTGCACAGAGATCTGGACAAAGCTTCTAAATTTCATGATGAGCTCAATAAAATGACTTCAGGATATTTTAATCCCACAGTTTTGATCCCATGTTTAGGAATAAAAACATTTACATCTCTGAAACTAACTTGAAAGTGTATCTAAAATGTTTTTTCCTCAGAAAATCTCATTAAATAAATTTAATATTTTTATCAATTTTCTGTGCCTTACAGTTAACTGTTTCAATTATTCCCCATCTTTACTCTGATATAGTGCTGTTGCTGTTGTTCAGTCACTACATCATGTCCAACTCTTTGTGACCCCACGGACTACGGACTGCCAGGCTTCCCTGTCCTTTACTATCTCTCAGAGCTTGCTCAAACTCATGTCCAGTGATGCCACCCAACCATCTCATCCTCTGTCACCTCTTTCTCCTCATGCCCTCAGTCTTTCCCAGAATCAGGGTCTTTTCCAATGAGTCAGCTCTTCCTGTCAGATGGTCAAAGTACTGGAGTTTCAGCTTGAGCATCAGTCCTTCCAATGACCATTCAGAGCTGATTTCCTTTAGGGTTGACTGGTTTGATCTCCTTGCAGTCCAAGCAACTCTCAAGAGTCTTCTCCAGCACCACAATTTGAAAGCATCCGTTCTTCAGCGGTCAGTCTTCTTTATGCTCCAACTCTTACATTTGTACAAGACTATTAGAAAAGCCATAACTTTGACTACATGGACCTTTGTTGGCAAGGCGATGTTTCTGCTTTTTAACACCCTGCCTAGGTTTGTAATAGCTTTCCTTCCAAGGAGCAGGTGTCTTTTAATTGAATGGCTGCAGTCACTGTCCATAGTGATTTTGAAGCCGAAGAAAATAAAATCACTTTTCCCACTATTCCCCCATCTATTCGCCATGAAGTAAAAGAATCAGATGCCATGATCTTCATTTTTTGAATTTTAAGTCAGTAAGTTAAGTAAGTGGTGTGACAATATGCAGCCTTGATGTACTCCTTTCCCAATTTTTTTTTTTCCTTTCCCAGTTTTGAACCAGTCCGTTGTACCATGTTTTGTTCTAACTGTTGCTCCTTGACCTACAAATGGGATTCTCAGGAGACAGGTAAGGTGGTCTGATATTCCCATCTCTTCAAGAATTTTCTAGTTTGTTGTGATCCACACAGTCAAAGGCTTTAGCATAGGCAATTAAGCAAAAGTAGAAGTTTTTCTGGAATTCCTTTGCTTTCTCTATGATCCAGTGAATGTTGGCAATTTGATTTCTGGTTCCTCTTCCTTTCCTAAATCCAGCTTGTCTGGATTTATCTGGAGGTTTTCAGTTCATGTACTGTTGAAGTCTAGCTTGAAGGATTTTGAGCATTACCTTGCTAGCATTTGAAATGAGCACAATTTGCATGGTAGTTTGAACATTCTTTGGCATTGCCTTTCTTTGGAATTGAAATGGAAAATGACCTTTTCCAGTCCTGGAAAACACTGCTGAGTTTTCCAAATTTGCTGGTATATTGAGTGCAGCACTTTAACAACATCAGCTTTAAGGATTTCAAATAGTTCAGCTGGAATTCCATCATCTCCATTAGTTTTGTTGATAGTAATGATTACTGAGGCCCATTTGACTTCACAGTCTAGGATGTCTGGCTCTAGGTGAGTGATCACACCATTGTGGTTATCCAAGTTATTAAGACCTTTTTTGTATAGTTCTTCTGTGTATTTTTGCACCTCTTCTTAATTTTTTCAATTTTTAATGATGACAAGCATTTTTTATACCAAAATCAACCTTTTTATCTGCAAGATGAACTGTCTTTCATGACCACTTTTCCTGCCAGGCTCAATTTTGCAGGATCCAAATTTTGTCAATTTTCATTCTATCATATTTTTTTTTATACTCAGTTAAATCTATGATTTTTCTAGTAGTCATGTATGGATGTAAGAGTTGGACCATATGGACGACTGACTGGTGAAGAACTGGTGCTTTTGAATTGTGATGCTAAAGAAGACTCTTGAGAGTCCCTTGGACTGCAAGGAAATCAAACCAGTCAATTCTAAAGGAATTCAACCCTGAATGGTCATTGGAAGCGCTGGTGCTGAAGCTGAAGCTCCAATATTTGGCCACCTGATGCAAAGAGTTGACTCATTGAAAAAGACCGTGATTCTGGAAGAGATTGAGGGCAGGATGAGAAGGAAGTGACAGAGGATGAGATGGTTGGATGGCATCATTGACTCAGTGGACATGAATTTGAGCAAGCTCAGGACAGTGAAGGACAGGGAAGCCTGGCTTGCTGTAGTTCATGGGATTACAGAGAGTTGGACATACCTAGCAATTAAACAATAAACATACTGTCAGTTTTCACTATTGTTAGTTGTCTTGTTTTCTGTCATATTTAATTTTCCTAAGTTAATTGGGAGTTTTCAATGTTACCAATTGTTCAGTGGCTCAGTTGTGTCCAACTCTTTGTAATGTTACCGGTACAATCTGATTGTTTTCAAAAGATTGTTTAACTAGAACAGTGTCATGCATGAAATTAGAGCTTTCCCAGTATTATCATGTGTGAATTGGATAAGAATCACATAGTTTGTTACAAACTGTGTGAAGCAAAAAGCAAGACAAACGAGAATCTGGATTTTCGGATGGTTCAAAATAATAGAGTCCAAAGAACATGCTTCGTGACAAATATGCTGGCTTTTTTAAAGTTAAAAATCTTTGTTTTGTATTGTGCTAAGTCGTTTCAGTCTTGTCCGACTCCTTGCGATGCTATGGACCATAAGCCCACTAGGCTCCTCTCTCTATGGGATTCTTCAGGCAAGAATACTGGAATGGGTTGCTGTGTCCTCCTCCAGGGGATCTTCCTAACCCTGGGGCTGAACCACAACTCTTACATCTCCTCCATTTGCAGGAGGGCTCTTCACCACTGACCCTACCTGGGAAGCCCCACCAGTATTGAGTTGGCCAAAAGTTTCCTTCCGGTTTTTAAGTTAAAATGAAAGATGCATTTTTCATTTTCATCAAGAACTTTATTGAACAATGTGTTCATTGTTCACCACCATTTTGTTCCACTACCTTCTGCCATTTTTTCAGACAATGATGGAATTCCATCCTCCCCAGACTTTTGATCTCTTTGAGCAAAGAACTATTCCAGGTGCCTTTTACAGTCTTCTAGGGAACTGTAAATTTTTTCCATTAAGAGAATTTTATAAAGACTGAAATAAATGGACATCCAAATGTACACTGTTTGGTGAATACAATGAATGAATCAGAACTTTCCACCCAAGCTGTAACAGCTTTTGCTTGCTCATCAAAGAAACATGTGGTCTTGTCTTGTCCTGATGAAAGATTATGCCTTTTTTGTTGACTAATTCTGGATGCTTTTCATCAATTGCTGCCTTCAGTTGGTCTGTTTTGTAGCAGTACTTGTTGGAATTGATCTTTTGGTTTTACAGCAGGAGCTCATAATAGAGAACTCCCTTCCAATCCTACCTTATATACAATATCACTTTCTTTGGATGAAGTTGGGCCTTTGGTACGGTTGGTGGTGGTTCATTTCCCTTGCCCCACGATCTCATCCATTCCACATTATTGTGCAATATCCAGTTTGCATTGCCAGTTACAATTTGTTTTAAGAACAGAATGCTTTTTATGTCTAAGTAGAGAATTGCATGTGGAAATATGGTCAAGAATGTTTTTTTTCCTTTAACTTATGTGAAACTCAAACATCAAAGTAATTAACATAACCAAGCTGGTGCAAATGATTTTCAATGCTTGATTTGGATATTTTGAGTATGCCAGCTATCTCCCACATGGTATAACATTGTTTGATCACAATTAATGTCTTGATTTGATTGTTGTAAACTTCAACTGTTTTATCCGATAGTGGAGCATTGTCCAGCAAGAGATTTTCAGCATAAAACTTTGCACACGACTTTTGATATGTTCAATCATGGCATCTTCTCCATACACTTTACAATTTTTTTTTTTACATTTCAATTGCATATTTACCTTTCTTGAAACAATAAAGCATAATATGTCAAAAATGTTGCTTTTTCCTTCCACCTTCAATATTAAAATAGCTACACCAATTTTGGTAATTTTTTAAAACGCATGTGACAGCACAGCTGTCGCAACATATGTAGCAAAATTGTTTCAAATAAAGTTAAAGACAAGGAAGTGCTACTAGAACCATCTTACACAGAAGAGCTACTAGAGTCATCTTAAACAGAAGAAATGTACAAAAAAGCTCTTAATGACCCAGATAACCACGATAGTGTGGTCACTCACTTAGAGTCAGACATCCTGGAGTATGAAGTCAAGTGGGTCTTAGGAAGCATTTCTACGAACAAAGCTAGTGGAGGTGATGGAAATCCTAAAAGATGATGCTGTTAAAGTGCTGCACTCAATATGCCTGCAAATTTGGAAAACTCAACAGTACATGAACAGAGAACTTCCATATGTACAAACTGGATTTAGAAAAGACAGAGGAACCAGAGTCAGATTGCCAACATATGCTGGATCATAGGGAAAGCAAAGGAATTCTGGGAAACATCTACTTCTGCTTCATTGCCTATGCTAAAGACTTTGACTCTGTGGAGCACAACAAACTGTGGAATATTCTTGAAGAGATGGGAATACCAGACCATCTTTCATGCTTCCTGAGAAACTTGTATGCAGGACAAGAAACAACAGTTAGAACTGAAGATGGAACAATGGACTGGTTCAAAATTGGGAAAGGAGTAAGGCAAGGTGGTATATTGTCAGTCTTCCCTCATAGCTCTGTTGGTAAACACTCTGCCTGCAATGCAGGAGACCCAGGTTTGATCCCTGTGTTGGGAAGATCACCTGGAGAAGGAAATTGAAACCCACTCCAGTATTCTTGCCTGGAGAATCTCGTGGACAGAGGAGCTTGGCAGGCTCCATATAGTCCATGGGTCACAAGAGTACATTGTCACTCTGCTTATTTAACTTATATGCAGAGTATATCAAGTGAAATACTAGGCTAAATGACTCAAAAACTGGAATCAAGGTTGCTGGGAGAAATATCAACAATCTCAAATATGTAGATGATAAAGGCACAAAATGAAGAGGAACTAAAGAGCCTCTTGATGAAGGTGAAAGAGGAGAGTGAAAAAGCTGGCTTAAAAGTCAACATTCAAAAAACTGGAAGATCATGGCATCCGGTCCCATCACTGCATGGCAAATAGATGGGGAAAAAGTGGGAACAGTGTCAGACTTCTTTTTCTTGGGCCCCAAAATCACTGTGGACTGCGGCTGTAGCCACAAAATTAAAAGATGCTTGCTTCTTGGAAGGAAAACTATGACAAACCTAGACATTGTATTAGAAAGCAGAGCTGTCACTTTGCCAACAAAGATGCATATAGTCAAAGCTATGGTTTTTACAGTAGTCATGTAGGGATATGAGAGTTGGACCATAAAGAAGGTTGAGCAGTTAAGAATGGATGCTTTTGAACTGTGGTGTTGGAGAAGACTCTTGAGAGTTCCTTGGACTGCAAGGTGATCAAACCAGTCAACCCTAAAGGAAATCAACCCTGAATATTCATTGGAAGGACTGGTGCCGAAGCTGAAGTGCCAATGCTTTGGCCACCTGATAGGAAGAACCGACTCCTTGGAAAAGATCCTGATTCTGGGAAAGATTGAGGGCAAGACGAGAAGGGGACAACAGAGGATGAGATGGTTGGATGGCATCACTGACACAATGGACATGAGTTTCAACAAACTCTGGGAGATAGTGAAGGACAGGGAAGACTGGCAGGCTTCCATTCATGGAGTTGCAGAGTCAGACGTGTCTTAGGGCCTGAATTGCAGCCATGAAATTAAAAGACGCTTACTCCTTGGTAGGAAAGTTATGACCAACCTAGATAGTATATTAAAAAGCAGTGACATTACTTTGCCAACAAAGGTCCGTCTAGTCAAGGCTACTGTTTTTCCAGTGGTCATGTATGGATGTGAGAGTTGGACTGTGAAGAAAGCTGATCGCCGAAGAATTGATGCTTTTGAACTGTGGTGCTGACCTTGGACTGCAAGGAGATCCAACCAGTCCATTCTAAAGGAGATCAATCCTGGGTGTTCATTGGAAGGACTGATGCTAAAGCTGAAACTCCAATACTTTGGCCACCTCATGCGACGAGTTGACTCACTGGAAAAGACTCTGATGCTGGGAGCGATTGGGAGTAGGAGGAGACGGGGACGACTGAGAAGGAGATGGCTGGATGGCATCACTGACTCGATGGACATGAGTTTGAGTGAACTCTGGTAGTTCATGATGCACAGGGAGGCCTGGCGCGTTGTGATTCATGGGGTCGCAAAGAGTTGGACACGACTGAGCGACTGAGCTGAACCGAACAAGAAAAAAGAGCCATCTTATGGAAAAAACTGAATGAACATTTTCATCAGCCGAATAAATGTGGAAGACTTATGGTTTCTATACTTTCTTGTTATTTCATTTTATTTTTTCATAAATATATGAAAATTTCTCTAACAAGGTAAAGTTTTCCCCAGTTCTTCTAAGGGGATTTTCTATCTAATTCTGTTCTATTCAAGGTCTCCTGTATGAATTCCTTTATGGTGGAATTTGGGCTTTTCTCATAGCTCAATTGGTAAAGAATTCGCCTGCAATGCAGGAGACCTGGGCCAGGAAGATCACCTGGAGAAGGGATATGCTGCTGCTACTGCTGCTGCTGCTAAGTCACTGCTGCCCACTCCTATATTCTTGGGTTTCCCTTGTGGCTCAGTTGGTAAAGAATCTGCCTGCAATGTGGGAAATATGGGTTCAATGCCTGGGTTCAGAAGATCCCCTGGAGAAGGGAGAGGCTACCTACTCCAGTATTCTGGCCTGGAGACTTCCATGGACTATACAGTCCATGGTGTTGCAAAGAGTCAGCCATAACTGAGTGACTTTCACCACCACTATGGTGGAATTTTGTTTATGAAAATAATCTTCAAAAAACTTAATTAATTAATGACTGTGTTGAGTCTTCATTTCTACTCAAGGTCTATTCCTTAGTTGTGTGTGGGCTTCTCTTTGCAGTAGCTTCTCCTGCTGTGGTCATGCGTTTGTAGGCTGAATAGTTGTGGCACACGGGCTTAGTTGCCCCCAACATGTGGACTCTTCCCCGACCAGGGACTGAACCCATGTCCCGTGCATTGGCAGGTGGTTTCTTAATCACTGGACTACCAGGAAAGTCCTATGACAATAATCTTCTAAGGCCTTTTTCAAATTTCACATTGAAGTCCAGCAGAAGAGTAAAGTTAGATTTATTTTTGCAGTTCATCCAAGATACTGCAAGTGAAACAAAACAAAAAACAAACAAAAAACTTGACTATTCATTTCTATTTGCCTTTCTCAAAAAAAAAAAAAACAAACAAACAAAAAAAACAAACCCAACAACAACCTTTAAAAAAGAGAGATTATAAAACAAAGTTCTGAGGAATTGATGAATCAAGACAGGGCTTGAACTCTAGGATTCCAGAATTAGAACCAGAGAGTCTTTTGCTAGGAGGGATTAGGGGTGGGAGGAGACGGGGACTACAGAGAATGAGATGGCTGGATGGCATCACCGACTCGATGGACATGAGTTTGAGTGAACTCCGGGAGTTGGTGATGGACAGGGAGGCCTGGCGTGCTGTGATTCATGGGGTCGCGGAGAGTCGGACACGACTGAGCGACTGAACTGAACTGAACTGAAACTTCCATTCTGGAAGAGCATTTGGTTTGGGGAGCGCTCAAAATACCACAAAAACTGATAGAGTAGAGCACAGATCTTCACCACCTGCCTATGAACTATTACTCTATTAATATTTCACACTACATCCTCCAATGTGGCCATCCTGCTGTTGCCTTGAGGCTTAAATAAACAAGTAAAGGTTTTAAAAGCTATCATTTTTTAGTGGGTAATTGCAATGGTTCCTCCAGTAAGGAGACATTCCTGGTAGGGTTGAGATAGGGGTTAGTCTAACCTGCTGTGGAAGCACGTAAATTAAACCAGCGGTTTTCAGACTTTTTGGTCTCAGAACCCACCCCTATATGCTCTTAAAAATTACTGAGGGAGTTCGTAGACTTTTTGTTTATGTGGGTTAGTTACATGTATTGATATTTACTGTCTTAGAAATTAAACCAAAGGACAATAAAGAACATTTTAAAAATAACGAAATACATTGTTAACATAAATATTTATTATGAAAAATACATTCTCCAAGAAAACTTAATGAAAGAGTGGCATTATTTTAAAGTTGTGCAAATATCCGCAATGTCTGCCTTAGCAGAGAATGGCTGAATTCTCATATCTGCTTCTGCATTAAACTGCTACACGTTGCAGTCGGTTGAAGGAGACGAAGAAAATTTAGTCTTAGGCAGTTACAAGAACTAGAGACACTCTGAAACGTCTTGGGGCCCTGCAGGAAACCTATGGCCACCACCGTTGAGAGCTGCTGAGTTAGATCAGGAGCACTTCTCGAGGAGGCCTCTCGAGTCCTGAAAGCAGCGAGAATAGCTAACGTGCGCAAGCAGAGGGCGAGGCGGCTCACGAGCGGACTGTGGTGCAGGGCCAGCAGGGATCCCTCGGCTCGGGGTTGGTCGGTTCCCCCCTCGCCCGCCATTCTGGGACCCACGCCCCGTTCATGAAGAGAAGCGCAGGGGGAGAGACTTGCCCGTCAGTATCACACCGAGCGGGCGGTCACCGAGCCGCGGAGGAGCGGGCGCGCGCAGCACCGGCGAGCCGGCGGGCGGGCCGCGCCCTCGGAGGCCCGAGGCCCGCAGCGCGCAGGCGCGGCGCTGCCCCGGAACAGTAAACAGTGCGGTCACGTGACGCGGCCGCGCTCCAGCCGCCGGGCCGCCGCCGCACGCAGATGGCCTCCGGGTCTCGCGCCGCTGCACGGTCCGCACGAGGCGCGCTCTGCTGGGGCGCTGAGCGGCGGCGGCTGCACGAAGGCTGAGGAGGGCGGCGCAGAAGCCGGGGCGCCGGGGTCCGCGGCGGCCGGCGGGCCGTGAGGAGGAAGCGGCCTCGGCAGCGACGCCTGCGTCCCGCGCGTACCCCCTCTCGGCGCGCCGGCCCCCTCCTCCGCGCGGCGCGGCCACCATCTTCCCTCGCTGCCTGAGGTAGCGCTCTTCGGCGGAGCTGGTGAGTGGCGGCGCGGCGGCGGCTGGCAACGCGCGGCCCTCTTCCCCTGCCCCGCGCCCCGCGGCCTCCCGCCCTCCGCCGGCCGGGCTCCGCGCCTCCCTCCCTCGCAGACCGGGGCGCCCCCCGGCCTCTTGCGCAACGCCTCGGCCTGCCCGCGCCGCCTCGGCCGCCCGGGACCGTTTGGGCCGTGGCGGCGGGGCCGCCCGGCGAGGGTCGGGCCGCGGCCTCCCCGCCGGCTCCGCGCCCCCGCCTTGGGTGAGTCCCGCCGCCGCGCGGGCGCTCGGGCGGGGCGGCGCGGCCCGGAGGCCCAGCCAGCAGGCCTCGCCCTGGCGCTGCAGCTTCGAGCTTGGGGCCCGGGTCCGGCCGCGGAGCCGAGCGGGGTCCCCGCCGCCGGGACGCGGGACCGGCGCTCCATCCTCCCTCCCGCGGCCGCGCGCTTTTGTGGTCGGTCCCAAACTGTCGCCTCCTTTTGCATAGTTTGAAGTGAGGAGCCTGCAGCCTGGCCTTTGACTATACGTGTAATTTAATGAACCACTTGTCGACCCGTGGGTGTTAATGGTGCTAAATAGCTGGTCACCTGACCGGGGGGCGGGGAGGCCGGAGAAAGGGGGAGAATGCTGGTGCCGCACAGCGCCCCTGCTTCTCCCCAGCCGTGTATCGCGGGGTCAGAGGGTTCGTTCCCATCTTTGAGTTTTTAAATGCTGTTTTTCAAGACTCTGATTCGAAGAAGAGTGTGATTATTGGTGCTGTTCAGGAATCATTTGCATGATCTTGAATAGTGATTACTGTAGGTGGCAACAACGCTTTAATATCTTACCAGTCCTAATTTTCATTGCGTTTATTGATAATTTAAAATGAAGCGGAGGTAATTGAGCCTTCGCAAATACGATCTTTATCAAGTTATTTTAAGCTGATGGTGGGGGGAGGTACTTAAATACTACATTGTTTCTATTTAGTTACTGTTTTATTTTGGATTCAAACTTGTCTTCCCTTTTCTAAGCTGGTTGGGATCTTCCAAGACTGTGCTTCCATTATTCATTCATTAGCTACCATTTTTTGATTCTTGAATGAAGTGTTTGGGATTGTGAAAATGTTTGTAGATGTGTTTTTCTGGTAGGCGAGAAAGGAGTCAAAGAACCAGGAAATTTTTTGCAGCATTCTTCTGTTATTGAACTTGTATCTTCATTCCAGAGCACACATGGTGTGTTGTGAATATTTTTGTTTCAAGTAGTGATTTTTTTTTTTTTTTTACCATTATTACCTCTTAGACCTTTCCTTTATTATTTCTACCCAGTTCTGTTTATTGGTCGTATATAACGATAATGAATTTTCCCTCCATCAGCATCGTCGTCATCACTGTTATGAAATATATACTCCATTTCCTCATGATAGTAACAGGATTGAAGGAAGTACTTTTAACAGTTCTCATTGCGCTGATGAAACCAGAAACAGTTCAGTCAGTTCCTTAGCAGCAGAAAGACATCCACTCAACCGAGGTGAGCCTCTTGTTAAGTAGGCAGAACTACAACCTTAGATTTTAAGCTTTATTTGGTAGCTGTACCGGAGATTTGTGAGGAGATAGTGATGGACGGAGGAGCCTGATAGGCTGCAGTCCATGGGGTCGTGAAGAGTCGGACACGACTGAGCGACTTCACTTTCACGCATTGGAGAAGGAAATGGCAACCCACTCCAGTGTTCTTGCCTGGAGAATCCCAGGGACGGTGGAGCCTGGTGGGCTGCCGTCTGTGGAGTCGCACAGAGTCGGACACGACTGAA
Source organism: Moschus berezovskii (assembly GCF_049115385.1). Classification (NCBI taxonomy): domain Eukaryota; kingdom Metazoa; phylum Chordata; class Mammalia; order Artiodactyla; family Moschidae; genus Moschus; species Moschus berezovskii. The sequence goes on from NC_142469.1 coordinate 4,113,096, forward strand.
TCGACTTAGCAGCAACAGCAGCAGCAGTGATTGGACAAGTTTCCCCGTTTCATGCATGCTTTGTAGGTCCATTTGTTGAAGAACATGGAAATGTAAATAATACTGCTTTTGCATCCATTGGGAGGATCGTGAACTTCCTTAACGATCACACTGAATTAGTTACGCCTTCAGTGCTCTTGGGATAGACGTCAGATAACTGTCTAGCTGATCTGTGACATATTCATCTGTTGCATACTTAGATAAGTCAAATCTATGAGAAGTGGTTTGTGTAAATGTAGGTGAAAAATCACATTGGTTCAAAGCAACGTCCAGGATGGACAAATGGAAAGGAAGTTGTCTTTATAATACTTAAAACCGTAATGTTAAGATCATAATTGTTTTGAGTATTGGAATCGGGAAGGGTTGATAATTTAACTTTATAATAGCAGTTAATAAAACGTTTTGAAATTTATTTTTCACTGAAGGATAATTGCTTTCCAGAATTTTGCTGCTTTCTGTCAAACCTCAACGTGAATTTATCATAGATACACATATACACATATATTCCCTCCCTTTTGAAACTCCCTCCCATCTCCCTCACACCCCTATAGGTTGATACAGAGCCCCTGTTTGAGTTAATAAAATTATTTTTGATGAAAGTTAGTTTTGGATACTAAAATATAAATTTATCTTCCTTGACATGGTAACTTTTTACCTTTTGATATGTCTTAGTTTCTTAAATTTTTTTTATCTTTACACAGATATCTCATGAAATCTTTTTTAGTTAATATTTTTTAAGGATAATAATCTGGAAGTAAGATCTTTATTTAATTTTTTAATGAGGAAATATTGATTAGCCTCTCAGGTTTGTGGATCACCACCAAAGTGTCAGGGAGTGCAAGGTTCTTGAAGTGCTGACTTCTAAATGTTTTTATTCATCTACATTTCATCAGTTCTTTTGTACTTGTGGTTGCTGGATTTCTTTCCTGGAACAGTACATCTTAGGCTCTGTTTCTTTCATTTTTTAGAGCACCCTCTGAGAATCCTGTAATATCTTTTCAGAACTGTAGATATCTTACTTTTTAACTACAAAAATGACTTGGCAAATTTTTACATATTTCTAGCATTTGCATTTTTAAGAACAGTAAAAAAAAAAAATTCTCCTTTAATGTTGCCCTTTAATTACATAGGGAATGATATTGACAGTATTGATTTTATTCAAAATGTTTGAGACTCAGGTACTATTTGTATTTTCATGGAATGTAATCTAGGTTGAGAAACCAGATTCAGATGGGAGCTGTTATATCACTGAATTAGAGATAAAAGAGGAAGATATTTCAAGAGTTACAAAACACATTGTATGAGGAATTGCCAAATGTATAGACTGAACAGTTATTGCCGTGCATTGTGTATTTAATCTAGATCATTTTTAATGATCAGGATTTAAATATTTAGGATCATTTGTATAATGGAGTGACGGTGAAGAGAAACAGTTAAGCAAAAACTTAAATAGTATCCTGACATTTTATCTTTTGTCGCAGTCTAACTTTATTAGACAGAATTTTGAATGGCATAGTGGGTTGTACACAAAGGCTTAAGTTTTAATTCATAATTTGTGGATGGTTACATGAAAACATTCTAAAATTGTAGACTTTGAAAATAAATTATGAAGTTTGTGGTTCATCACTTACACAGTGATGATATACACACTAAAGATACCTGTTTTATTTTTTATATGTAGGGAGTGGCTAAGTGCATATTTCCCAGTTTATTTTGGAAGTGGGCATGTCATTTTGTTTTCAGTATTTTAAGGATTTCATTAATGATATCAAGATTGATATGTGTTACGCATATAGACTTCACAAAGTATAGTAGGTTAAAAGTGCAGGCTCAGGAATCTTGCTGCCTGGATTCCCGTTTGGGTATAGAGACATACCTCTTTTATTGTGCTTTGCAGATACTGGTTTTTTTTTTTTATTTTTTAACAAATTGAAGGTTGTGGCAATCATGTATGGAGCGAGTCTTGCCGCCAGTTTTTTTTAAACGTCATTTGCTCACATTGAGTCTTCTATATCACGTTTTGTTAATTCTCACATTTTAAACTTTTTGTTGTTATTGTGCTGTTGCTTTGTGATTGGTGTTGATGTTACTGTTGTCATTTTGGGTTACCGCAAACCACGACCCTAATAAGATTGTGAACTTAATGGTAAATGTTGTGTGTGTTCTGACGCCTCCACCGACTGGCTGTTCCCTGTCTTTCTCCCTCTTCTTGGGCCTCCCTAGTCATTGAGATGCTATAATATTGAAAGTAGGCCAATTAATAACCCTGCTATGACCTCTTAAGTTTCAGAGTGAAGAGTCTGTGTCTCTCACTTGAAATGGAAAGTTAGAAATGACTGAGGTTAATGAGGAAGGCATGTTGAAAGCCAGGATATCTCCCAAAGTAGGCCTCTTGTGCCAGACGGTTAGCCGAGTTATGGATGCAAAGAAAAAGTTCTTGAAGAAAGTTAAACGTGCAGCTGCAGTGAACATATGAATGAAGAAAGTGAGGCGACCTTATTGCTGATACAGAGAAGGTTTTAGTGGTGTGGATAATCAAACCAAACACAACATTCTCTTAAGCCAGAGTCTAATCTAGAGCAAGGCCTTAACTCTCTTCTATTCTTTGAAGGCTGAGAGAGATAGGGGGACACAGAAGAAGACTTCGAACTAGGAGAGGTTGGTTCATGAGGTTGAAGAAAGAAACTGTCTCCATAACATAAAAGTACAAATGTGTGAAGTAGTGCATGCTGATGTGAAAGCTGCAACAAGTTAGCCAAAGGATCTAGCTAAGATAATTCATGAAGATGGCTACCGTGAACAACAGATTTTCAGTCTAGTCAAAATAGCCTTTTGTTGGAAGAAGATGCCGTCCTGGATGTTCATAGCTGGAGAGGAGAAATCAGTGCCTGGTTTTAAAGGACAGACTGGTTCTCCAGTTAGAGACTGATGCAGCTGGTGACTTCAAGTTGAAGCCAGTGCTCATTCTCAAAATGCTAGGGTCCTTAAAAATTATGTTAAATCTACTCTGCCTGTGCTCTGTAAATGGAGCAGCAAAGCCTGGATGACAGCACATCTGTTTGCAGCCTGGTTTACTGAATATTTTAAGCCCAATGTTATCCTGTTGCTCAGAAAAAGGTTCCTAAGTGTCACTGCTCATCGACCTGGTCAGTGCACCTTGTAATCCAAGAACTCTGGTGGAGATGGAGAGGGGATGAATGATCTTCATGCCTGCTCACAACAACATCCGTTCTGCAGCCCATGGATCATGGAGTCACTTCCACTTTCAGGTCTTATTTTTAAATATTTTCTGTAAGGCTATAGCTGCCATAGATACTGATTCCTCTAAGGGATCTGGGCAAAGTCAGATCAACATTCAGAGGAGTTTGGAAGAAGTTGATTCCAATCCTCATGGATGGCTTGGAGGGTTTCAGAATTTCAGTGGAGGAAGTAACTGCAGGTGTGGTGGCAATAGCAAGGGAACTAAAATTAGAAGTGGAGCTTGAAAATGTGGCTGAATTGCTGCAACCCTGTGATAAAATTTAAGTGGAGGAGGTGTTGCTTCATCTATTGTTCCTTATGAATGAGCAAAGTCAGTGGATTCTTGAGAAGAAATCTACTCCTGGCGAAGATGCTGTATAGATTGAAATGACAATACAGGATTTAGGTATTACATTAACTTAATTGATAAAGCAGCAGCAGGGTTTGAGAAGACTCCAAATTTGGAAGAAGTTCTGTGGTGTGTAATGTGCTATCGATAAGCATGTCATGTTACAGAGAAATTGTGGGAGGAAGAGCCAATCGGTGTATAAGACTTCATTGTTGTCTTCTTGTAAGAAATTGCTGCAGCCACCCCAACCTTCAGCAGCCACCAGCATTGAGGAAGGACCGGCCATCTGCAAAAAGATTACAGCTTGCTGAAAGTTCAGATGATGCATTTCTTAGCAGTAAATTATTTTTAATGTTTGTACATTGTATTTTTAGACATAATGCTATTGTATACTTAGACTAGAGTATAAACTAACTTTTATATGCATTGAGAAACCAAAAAATTGGTGTGACTTACTTCATTGTGTACAATACTCACTTTATTGTGGTGGTCTGGGAATTACACTGCAGTATATTTGAGGAACACTTGTCCTGGGTACGTGACCAGGACAAGTTTTGTATTTTATCATTGTTTTAGTAGTGGTACTTTTATTTTTTCTTGCTGCTACTATTACCACCTGTTAGAAATTTGCTAATAGTGAGCATGTTTGGTGAATTCACAGCTTAATTGACCCTACATAATGGTCTGGGCCTAAGTTTACTCATTAGCAAAATAGAGGAATCACATCTACTGTTTCTCAGTTGTGAGAGACTAGTGAGATGCGCATGCAGTACAGTTAGCATAGGGCCTCACACATAGTACACGTGAAGTACGTGTTAACTTGGATTACCATAGTTTTGATGACGAGCTGCTTGTACTATTTCTGTGGTTAATCCAAAGTACTGAAGCTTCCGATAGTGACAATAGGGCATCATAGTTGTAAATTTTAAAGGTAATTTTCTCACTGAGGGCTAAGTAATTCTGCTTTTGTCGGTTTCAGCTTGAGGGTTCTTTTTCTAGGTTGTTAGGTCTTCTCTCGTCTTAGTATGGTAGTCATCTTGGAGTCTTAAATATTCTTTTTACCTGATAAATTCAGTAACAAAGTTATGATCCTTCTTTATTTTTTTTAGGTAGTCTTACACATAGATTCCAGCTAAAGAAACTGGACCCAAATTTGAAATGGGCTTGTAGAGCAGGTGATGAGGTTGCATTGTTTTGTGGAAAGGTGCTTTTTAGAATTATGTCATACCATACATATTAACCATTCAGTGATTTTTCTTGACTCTGTCCCGAAAGGACAATTTATTCTTCTTTAACATTGTTGTATTAATGGTGGTGAAGAACTGACCTTTGTGTCAGAGGCGGTTTGGGGTTCTGTTACTTACTTATTCTGTAATATTGGGTGTAACTTGGCTCAGCTTTAGCTCACTGAATTGTGTGGGTGTGAAGTTTAAAGACATTATATACTTAAGTTAGCTTGTTGCCTGGCACATGATAGTCAATGAATTAACTGTGAAGAGATAATACTCGGTAGTGGTTAAGTGTATTGACTCTTGAATGAAACATTTGGGATTCAAATTTCAGCTCCACCACTGACTACAGCGAGTAATTTAATCTCTCTGATTCCAATTTTATCTATTTCTGTATAATCAGTATTATAGCATTGTTGAGAGGATTAAATTAATAAGTGTAGAGCAGGATTTCTTAACCTCAGCACTGTTTTTTGGCTGGCTAGTTCTTTATAATGGTGCTTTCCTAAATGCAGTGTAGTATGTTTACTAGCTGCCAGTATCATGTGTGCCCTCCAGTTTTGTTGACCAAAAATATATCCGTACATGACCAAATACCCTCTGGAGAGGCGTAATTACCTCTGCTGGAGAACTGCGGATGTGGAGCACTGTCGACTAAAGCACATTAAGTTTTATATTTTATCATTGTTTTAGTAGTGGTACTTTTATTTTTTCTTATTGCTACTATTACCGCCTGTTAGAAATTTGCTAGTAGTGAGCATGCTTGGTGAATTGACAGCTTAATTTAAACTGTGGTGTAGGGGTTGGAAGGAACCCAGGGCCTTCACATTTAGGTCTTTACTTGAGATGTTCACCATTTATGTGTGGATCACTCCCTCATTTCAAGTTTTGGCTCATATGTTGCCCTTGTTAGCAAGGCCTTCATTTACTGTCATGCATAGAAGGCCTTTCTCTTCTCACCGCTATTACAGTGTTTAATTATTCTTCATAGATTTTATAATGTTGTGATATATGTTTGTCCCCTCCTCTGCATTCTTATGTGCATGCACACACACACAACTTGAATAGTTTTAGTGATTTATTGTTAAGCTTACTATGTGTATGTGTGTGATTTTTTTAAAGAAAATGTGATAAAATACATAATTTTATTTTGAGGATATTTCTGAGAGTTTGGGGTGGTTTTAATTCACTCTTAATTTAAAGGGAATTTTGGTAGGAGTGTAATTTTTTTCCATTGATGCTTTTTAAATCTTTTTGCATTTTGTGCGTTCAGGAAACACTTAGAGAACAATTTATGTTGGTTTTATCAGTGTAAACAAAATTCGGCTGCACTGTAATTCTCTGTTACAGATGAAACAAGTGAGAAATATCTTTGAACTCAGATTCAGCATGTTAGTACTAATACTTATTTTTGGTTGTATTCTTTCTAAGTCTTCCATTAGGACCAACTCTACCTTTCACAGTCAGCACCTGCTGTTCATCTGTTTGAAAGTAGTCCCTGGAACATTAGGGCCCAGCTCACATCGCCTACTTAGCCTTTCTTGGCCCCATGGATTTTACCTTGCTCTGTGGTACCATCTGAGCCCTTCAGTTTGACACTTTCATATTTTGTTGTGATGTTTGCCTGTTATATTTGTTTATATGTCTGTACTTTGTTTTGCATCATAAGTTCCTTGAATTTGAGAATAGGGTTTGTTTCATTGGTATACTTATGATAGTACTTTATAGTAGATGCTTGATAAATACATGAGTAGAGGAGTAATTTTGAATTATTCAATTCTCTGACTTATGCATCTTATTGTCATATTTGAGGTGTGACTGTGAATCCCCAGAAGTAGTTTCTGATTTTAATATATATGTATTAGTTAATGTTACCAATTTAATTGTATAAATACATTTCATTAGGGTCTTAAAATACATCCTGGATAGGTTTGTTATGTTTTAATTATTAAATTTATGATGCCAAATATAAAGATGCATTTAAGTACAATTTCAGTGTAAGAAACAGGAATTTGTCTATTTATTTATCTTTTGGCTGCACTGCATGGCTTGTGGGATCTTAGTTCCTCTACCAGGGGTCAAAACCCAGGCCTTCAGCAGTGAACCCTCAGAGTGTAAAATCTCTGGTCTGGTGTGTGTGTGCTCAGTTGCTCAGTTGTATCTGACTCTTTGCAACCCCACGGACTGTAGCCTCCCAGGTGTCTCTGTTCCTGGTGAAATAATGGAGTGAGTTGCCAATTCCTTCTTCAGGGGATCTTCCCCACCCAGGAATTGCACTTAAGTCTCCTGCATTACAGGTGGAGTCTTTACCACTGAGCCTCTGGGGAAAAAAAGGAATTCCCAGAAATTTGTTTAAATGAAGCAATTTGTTTAATTATAATAAAAGGGACACTGAATCATCTCTTAAATTTCTCCTTTATTGGATCAGTTATCTTTGTCTATCTGCATGGCTAGGTATTTCAGGACATTGTGTTTTATGTTAGTTTTTTTTTTGATCTTATTTTGGAGTAGTTTTAGATTTATAGAAAAGTTGCAAACATGGTATAGAATCTAGTTTTCTTGATAGTTACACCTGACATAATGCTGGTGTCTTTTTTTTTTTTTTCCTTCAGTGTTTGTTTGACTGCATTGGGTCTTAGTTGCAGCACTTCAGTTTCCCTGTGGCTCTTCGGCTCAGTAGTTGCAGCCTGGAGCTTTGTTGTCCTGAGGCCTGTGACATCTGAGTTCCCTGACCAGGGATCAAACCCTGTCCCCTGCATTGAAAGGTGGATTTTTTTTTTTACCATTGGACCACTCGGGAAGTCCTAATGCTATTTTCTATTTTTTTAAATCAGAACTAGAGATTAACATTACTACTAACTTAACTCCAGATTTTATTCTGATTTCACCAGTTTTTCCACTACTCTCTTTTTTTCTGTTCCATGATCCAGATCAGGATACCACATTGCATTTAGTAGATTGGCTATTTGTGTTAACTAAGTTAATATTTCTTTCTACAGTTGGCTAACATTTCTTTTACAGTTTAGCATGGAGAGTTTTTATTTTTGATACTAAGTACTTGGTACATAAAACTGATTTAAAAAAAATGATTTATACTTCCAATCAGTGTTACTTTTAAGACAATCCTGCCATATGGCTGTATACTGTGATTTTTTGGCATTGTTTGGAATTGACTCCAGTATCTGTTGGAACAGCTTATGAAAATTCAGTCTTATCAGTTTATAACAATTGCATAAAACACTTCTGTTGAAATTGTCTTGTTTGGATCCGTAAGTTCGGGGTGCTTTATACTGTATTTTTGTCTTCTAAGATCCCCAGTTGCCTTGGCACATTCAATATGTCTTGTACAGTGGTAACTGCTTAGTGATCAGTTGCTGAATAAACTAAAGATATTAAAGAAATGTAACTTTGCTATACTGGTTTTTTTCAACTTTTTACGCTGTTTTCCTAATCTGCTTATTTAATCCAGGGAAACATACTTTATAAGTTATACTAGTTTTGTCCAAAAAAAAAAAATTGGAGAGTTAGGTTCACCCATCTTATATACAGTGTGCTTTACTTTTTAAATTGATCTTTAAAGACTAAATATTGTCTGCTGTTGAAACTACCATGTATACAATAGATAGCTAGTGGGAACCTGCTCTGTAGTGCCTGGAGCTCAGCGCGGTACTCTAGAGGGATGGGGTGGGGGGGTGGGGTCCGGGCCCAGGAGGGAGGGGATTTATGTGGTTATGTGGCTGATTTGCTTCATTGTACAGCAGAAGCTAATACAACATTGTAAGGCAACCATGTCTCAATTTAAAAAAAAAAAAAAAAAAAAAGCGACTATGCCAGAGGTTCTGAAGGGACTTTTTAGTACAAGAGTTTGGGATGGTTCAATAGTAGTATCACTGAAAAAAATTACTGCTTGTTTAGAATGGGCTGGTCTTCCTTGTAGCTCAGTGATTTCGAGCCATATAACTGTACCTTCTGAATGTCGTGAATGTCCCCAAAATGCACATGACAGAAGTTGGTGCAACAAAGACTGACCTTGGGTGAAATTTGTAGAATTTCCCAAACTCGTGTTGCTATGAGAATGAGTGCATAGTTAGTAGATTCAACATATAAATTTTTAAAGAAAGGTAACTGTTTCTTGAATTGGAATTGCCTTTTTTTCTTTGTTTCACCTGGAATGCAACTCTGAAGAGGAGTATGTTTTGGCTTGTGATTAACTTTGGGTTTTAGCATATTCAGATAAACAAATTTGTTGGTAGTTCTAGCTAATTTTGTAAATATTTAGTATCATTTTTGTAAATTATTTTTAATTACCAGAAATTTATTTTACTAAAATTTCTTTGGAATCTATAAATATATTAGTGGAAGTATTGGGGGTGTATGATAATTGAACCTTTCTTAGGTACTGAGATCAGACAGCTTCAAGGAATTAAAGCTGTTCCTGACTTTTCATCACTATTGTAGTTTAGTTTTCTCTAAATGTTTTAATTAGAGAATGCATGCATTTTATTTGGGTGCTTTGTTAATATTTCAGTGTAGATAATTTGAAAAATTTGAGAAGAGATACTGAAGTCTTATATTTAAAAGAGGATCAACTTTTGTAAGAGGCAATTTTTGTCCTTTTCTTTAAATTTTAAATTGAGTTACAGTGAAACTGCATCCATTTAAAATGAATAGATTGGTGAACTTTGGTGGGTATGTGTACTCAGTCAGATTTCAGGACATTTTCATCATCCTTCAAAATACATTCCTGTTGTTTGCAGTCAGTCCCTCTCTTATCCAAGGCCCCAGGCAACTGTTGATTTGTTGGAAAATGTTTTTGAAAGAAGAACCTTTAGGGAGTCAAATCTAGTCAGCTTCTACGTTTGTAAAAGGCTGCCTTTCTACCAGTGTGAAAGGGTTATAGCAGTGGGCCATATAGCCTTAAAACCTGGGTTTGGATGTTTAGCTCTGACTTCAGGGAACATGTTTAAATGCTTTTTGTTTACAAAACCAGGATATTAATGGAGTCTGTTATTATCACTGGGAATAAGTGAATTAAAAATGTTTAGCAGCATATAATATATACCTAGTAAATTGTAGAGTGTTTTTGAACTTCCTCTCCTCATTTTTACAGGATAAAGAATTCAAGGACAGTTTGAGGAAAGTTTGGTAGAATTGGAACTAATGTTCGGAATGTTGAAATCCAAGATGTTGTAGGTTAATTAGTGGAATTTTCTAGCTAATTAAATATTACTAGATCTTATTTAGTTGACTCTTCCCTGTCACCCAAAATACATTATTAGTTCATTATTCTCTGACACCAATAATAATTCAGCTTTTGATAATTAAGGCTCCACTGGAGCTTGAAATGACCTTTGTTGAGCAATGCCTAAGTACAGTTTGAATAGGGGATTGGCTTGATATCTGTATAAACCCCATATAGCTCACTGAGACAAATATAAATCTCTGATACATTCTTTTCATGACATTTATTTTATCTTAAAAAGGATGCTCCCTCCAAGTGTGTGTGTGCCTGCGTGTGTGTAGTTTTTTTGAGTTTTGATTTGTTGGGTTTAATTAATAGTTTCTTTCCATTTTTTTTCTTATTGTCCCACAAAAAAATTTTTGTGTTTCTTTAAATAATTTAAATGCATTGTAAATAAAACAAGGGTGTTTACAGTTTTAATAAATATGGGACAGTACTTTAAATCATTTGATTTTAGTTCATTTATATGACCTTTACTAATAAGCAGTGTCTGAGTCTTAATTTATGAAGAGAGTGTGGTTAAAAACATACGGTTTTTATGATTTAAACCATGTAATTCTTTCAAATGTGTCAAGTTAATGGACTATATATACATAGTTTTTTTTTTTCTCTAAAATTAAGTGAACCTTTAATAGGGTCTCTGTTAAAATGAAATTCTACATGCATGATGGAGAAACATTGTTTAGCAAAGATTCGTTCTACATGTCCAAATGTATATTCTAAAAGCAGTGAGGATTTTTTTAAAACAATTTAGAAATAACCTAAGTGTGTTCATAGACTCAAAACTATTAAAATAATTTGGTTTTAGGTGATTATCAGTTGATAGCTTTATTTCTTATGGTATTTTTTTTGTCTTTCTATAGGGCTGAAAGACACACAGAAGTCTTCATGGATATAGTTGATACATTTAATCATTTAATTCCTACTGAACACTTAGATGATGCCCTATTTCTAGGATCCAACCTGGAGAATGAAGTCTGTGAGGATTTTAGTACAAGTCAAAATGTCTTAGAGGACTCGCTGAAGAACATGCTCAGCGATAAGGATCCTATGCTAGGATCTGCAAGTAACCAGTTCTGTTTGCCTGTTTTGGATAGCAATGATCCCAATTTCCAGATGCCTTGTTCAACAGGTAATTCTTACTTTTTTTTTTAGTCTGCAATTTAAAATAAAAGGAATTTTCAGCAGTTTTTTTTTTTTTTTTTTTGATGAGGGTAGTACATTTAGGATTCTTTCCTTTGGATTTAGAGCTCCTTTTCTAGTCATCAGAATTAGAATTTAAATTTTCTTCCAAAGAATGTGGAGTTATCTTTGAGGATGTTGTGGATATAGATAGGGTAACCGTGTAATTTATCATCCAGAATGGGATGCCTTTTTTGAGAATCATAGGGGGTGCTGTTAATAATTACATCATGACAACAGGTATAAATTGGGACTCCTAGCAGATAGCGATTGCCTCATCAATTGCGACATGATGTCAAACTATGTCTGTTGGAGTCAAGGGAAATGGCTGAATTGACCTTTCCCAGTTCCCATCCTAGCTCTTATTGTGTGTTCCCATTTCAAGTCTTTTAGTATTTTGTGATTGTGTAATATCTCAAAAACCAGAGAAAGAGCTCTAGGCCTGTGCTGTCCAGCATAGCAACCACTATCCACTTAACTGTTAACCCCCTGAAATGAGTCTTTCTTAGTTGAGATGTGCTGTAAATTGCACATTTTATTTTAAACATTCAGTGTGAATAAAAAGATTGTAAAATGTTTCATCAAGTTTTAAAAATGTAGATTACATGTTGAGGTGATATTTTGGGTATTTTTGGTTAAATAAAATGTTTATTAAAATTAATTTCACCTGTTTTTAGTTTTTTTTTTGAAGTGGTTCCTTGAAAAGTTAAAATTACTTATGTGGTTTGCGTTATATTTCCACTGAACAGATGACACTTCTTTCAGATCTATAGTTGAAGTAACTGAAAGTAATTTTCAGAGGATAACTTTCTGTACTGCTAATCAAATTCTTAATAAGAGATTACTTCAGAGATCGTATTAATATGTGGAAAAATATGTAGGTTTTTTATTTTTTAATAAAGCAGAGAAGATATTGCAACAAACTTTGGAGCAATTAGCTATTCTGTAAGCTAAAATTAGACAAAGGAAAAGCAGCTTCACATGGAGAAGTTAGGCTTTTAGTTCAGGTTTATGTGGTAGTGTTCTGTTTTTCAATGACTCAAGACTTATGCACTACAGTTTTTCAGTAATTTTCATTACTTTTTTAAAATTTCCTACCTAATATTTTGATACAACAATACTTAAAGTTTGGATTAGGTGGCCTGCTATTCATTCGTAAATTTGTCAGATAACTCTGACTCAGCACTTTAGCTTCTAAGAATCTTTCATTTTAACGACTCTTTAATACTGAAGTCTTTTGAATTGCTTGCTAATAATGGTGTATCTCTGAATTATATACATTGTGTTGTGTTATTGCATAGGTTTACATTGTTTTTTGTTGTCATTGTATTCTTAAATGTTTTAAAGCTTTTGAAATTTTGTTTCATGTATGCATTGTTCCTGTGTCAGTACAGTATATTTAATTATTGTCAAGCACTTTTGACACTGGTTATATGCACAAAGTTTCGAGGCTTAGTCTGATTTCAGGAAGAACGATTACTGAATACTTATATGCTTATCACTAGAAGTACAGTTACCCTTAAGGATGTTCTATTAGGCCTGGAACTGGCAAATTTATCTTTTAGTCCCTGAGTAATACTGGTGTTCTTACAGTCTTTTTTAAAAATTTCTGTTGATGTGAAAAGTTTTTTTTCATATGAAAAGCCTCTGGCTGAATATTTCTTTTGCTAATAGAAGACTTAGAACTCTATATTGAAATAGTTAAATTTTTTTGAGTTCTGGTTAATACTTGTTTACAATTTCATTGTAAACTTTTAACTTTTTTATTAAGAATCTACAAACAAATATTTTCTAAATTTTCCTGTTTTAAATTTGTTTGCTACAATTATTTATCTTGGTTTTAAAGCAAAACTGTGCTAATATATGTGGTGTGTATCCATACACTTTGAAGATATGTAAGGAAATATGTGTGGGGAAATTTTAAGATTCTAAAGCTCCTTGTAGGATTGCTTAGATTTCATTGTGCCACAAAGCAGTGGATTTATCTTGGATTATTTCAAAATTTCTTTAGTCCTTTGGGATATTTGGTTCAGTAAAAGGCCAACATATTTTCTAATGATAGCAAAGTGGAAAACATTAAAAAATTTTTTTTTTGTAAACTATTTAGTGAAACCCTATTGTAACTAAGCTGTTCACAGACTGCTTCAGCTTTTTGTTATAAACTAAAGAGCGTAAGGTTCTTACCCAGACGTTTGTACCTGGCTCTCTAGGTTTTTACTAATTGTCTTGACTAAAGCTTTGCAGGATAATGGTTCTTTAGTATTCCTCGCCATTGAAAGTTATAGATTATGGTTATTTTGTATCTGTGGTTTTAACAGTGCAAAAGATAGCAAACAATAACTGCTGTTTTGTCCTCATGCTGACATAGGTTGGTTGCTGTAGTTATTAAAGAATGATTGTTGAATGTCTTCCATTATATTTCTTATATAAATTTTTCATTATATTTCATCGTCTCCAGAAATCCTAGAGAAACTTTAACAGTTATTAAAATAGGAAAGACATATGGAGGATCACCTTTAGTGCTGTCAGATGCTCAGAGTTAGGATGCTCACTGTTTAATCTTGAAACATAACCAGTAGACTTCTGATCCTCTTTTGGATGCTTTTGACTCTAAAAGTATTTATGTAAATGTAGCGACTTCACTTTCACTTTTCACTTTCACACATTGGAGAAGGAAATGGCAACCCACTCCAGTGTTCTTGCTTGGAGAATCCCAGGGATGGCGCAGCCTGGTGGGCTTCAATCTGTGGGGTCACACAGAGTCAGACGTGACTGAAGTGACTTAGCAGCAGCAGCAGTGTTTGCGTATGGTTTTTAGATTTGCCTGGTAATAAATTTAAAAAATATTCTAATAATTGAGGAAACCCTTTAAATCTGGAAAGTGTTTGATCTTGATGATCAAAGCAGTTATTTGTGTTCTTAAAAATTCCTGTTACCTTTAAAATAAAAATAATACTTTCCCAAGTAATAGGTTCAGGATATTGACTATATTGGTTAAATATACTACATTAGGAATGTATTAAAAATCATTGAAGTGCTATTTGAAAAACTGACATTGTCAGTGTAATAAAAAATGTTAATTTTATCTCTTTACAAACAACCATAATTCATAAGTGTGAAACAAATCTTGTATTTATGAAACCATTTCTTTACGTGGTAGAAGAGAAATGTTCAGTGGCTGTAATTTGGTTTATTTCCTTGAGACCAGGAGGAGGAGGGATGTGCTCTAGATAATATGGATATTCAGAGTAGCCTTTATAGCTACTGCATTCTTTAGTGAAGCCAGGGTGTCCTTTCCAGGCTATATCATTGCTTAAAAAACCATCATTGACTGAATTTAAAAAAAAGTCCCTAATGTAGCATGGTTTTGGAGAGTAAAAGCATCAAACAGTCGTTGAATTCAGTAACTTACATATTTGCCAAGAGTGTGGTTGATTGATTCATATCAATTGATTCATATCGTGTGGTTAGGTGTTTTTTCAGTGTAAAGAAATTCATATTATATAGTTTTTTCAGTTGTAAATTTCTGGTACCATACATACATGATAGTTGTTTCCTATCAAGAATGCCACTGGTAATTTATGACATCAAGTAGAATTGTTTAATAAGAGTTTTAGCTTAACTTGTGCTGCTTTTTTTCTGAGCAAAGTATTATTAATACATGTTAAGATTAGTTTTATAAGCTTCTCAGCAGTGTGATTTGGGCTTTTTTGTTTTTTTAGCACACAGATTTTTAACTTTTAAACATAGTTCTGTAGTTTGGGGCTCCTTCATCATTAAAGGCAGAATTCATCTGTGTAATATTAAAAAAATTATGGTACTTGTTCTGAAAAGATGATTGTTCTTTTTGCATCACTGAGATTTGTTTAAAAGGTATTTACAGCTTTTTATGGCTTCATGCTACTCTTGGACAACATTTCCAGTCAGTACATTGAACTAAACACTGATGGACCCCTGGTTCAATAAGATTCAGTTGTCAGGTAGTAGTTTTTGTTTTCCTTATTTGTACTTTGTAGGTGGGGGCAGCAGACGGTGCTGATTTATTGCATTTGCAGATCCAACTTCACATATGCATTCATTACATATTTGTACTGGGGTCTTTTTTCCACTAATATTATTTTTCTGAATAGTAGTGTTCATTGATTTTTTTTTAAACGTCTGTGCTTTAGTGAACCTTTCTTTGCCATTGGTCTTATTTTTGAGAGTTACACTTGAACAATAAAATACAAATTTAGTACGTGTAAACTAGCTGTGCAGGTGAAATGACAGTGTATTGGTTAAGACAAAGTGTATACCCTTTAGTTGAATGTTAGTAAAGTGTAACTGATCAACCTTGTAAGAACATTCATAATGCCTTCAAGAACAGAGATTTTTTTCTGTGAGATTGATGATTAGTATTATATGTTTTGAGTTAGAGGGGTTTCAGTGAAAGTCGGGTGTGTATGCTTGCTGAGTCATGCCTGACGCTTTGGACCCCATGGGCTGTAGCCCGCCAGGATCCTCTGTCTGTGGGATTCTCCAGGCAAAAATACTGGAGTGGGCTGCCCGTGCCTTCCTCCAGGGGATCTTCCCAACTCAGGGATCGAATCCACGTCTCTTTATGTCTACCTGCATTGACAGGGGGTCGTTCTTTACCACTAATGCTGTCGGGAGAACAAACAAAAGAAAGGCAGACACACTGTACAATCAGTGGAGAAAAGGAAATATTGGAAAATGGAAACAGTAGGACAAAACAGCAGCCATAGATTTTTGAAAGTTTGTCACTTGGACAAGAGATTTGACTCTTTTACGAATAATGGGAAAGAGGGGGCAGAGTTTGATTGGCTGAAAGGGAGAACTTGGGATTCCCTCAAGATAGAATGATAGGTTCCCTGGGGTTATGGGATTTATGCCTTTGCTGGGTGTGACGCCCTTGGCCCAGGTATTTCATTGGGGAATTTTGTCCCATAGGGTTTCTCTTAGGTGACCTTTCATGGCCAGTGTCCTCCGTCATTGTCTGTCCCAACATAAAGTGCCTGTTATTTCTTATTAAAAATTAAATTATGTTTACTTTAATACTAAATCTTATTTGTAGGCTTAATGTATTTCATTGCTTCTTTAAATTATTTGAAATACAACTTGAAAAGCATAGTGATAACTACTTTTATGTAAACAACTTTCATTGCTCTTAATTCACTGTTTCTTTCCATCTTATTTCTTATGCTCTCACTGTATGCAATTTAGACATTTTAAATATATAGTTCTTCACGAACATGTATTTTTTTATTAATCATTGCCACAAGTCATCCTACACTACCAAAATGACAGAATTGAACTCAGAGATAAAACAAATAAGCCCTTTAACACAAACATTAAAATGCCAGTTTCTAAATTCAGAAAATGAAGAGAGGGAATTTTTGGCCCAACCAGAGTTTTCCAGTTTACGGTTTTAGTTGGTATATTTTGTGGCCTTTCTGTTTTACCTCTGTTTGATTCAGTTGACTTTTGCTTTTCTTAGTTTGATGTAGTATAAAGCAGAACATATTTTAATTTTACTTTACATTGACTGAGCATTTTTCTGTCTTTTTAATTTAAAATGTGAATAAAATTAATCATGTATTCGTCACTGTATTCTTAATATCTTTCAGTTTCTTCCTTTCCTCTGTTACTTAAAATTTGCTCTTTGTTATTATTATTTTTAGTTTCTGGCTGTCCTGGGTCTTTAGTGCTTCACACAGGCTTCCTCTGGTTGCAGTGAGCGGGAACCGCAGCTGTGCGCAGGCTGCTCTTTGCGGTGGCCTGAAGCGTGGCTCCCGGGTGGGGGCTTCAGTCAGGGCTCTCAGTCTCTGTTAGTTGCAGCTTGCAGAATCTAGGATGGGGGCTCAGCAGTTGGGGTACGCTGGCTTAGTTGTCCCTAGGCGTGTGGAATCTTCCCAGACCAGGGATTGGCAGGCGAATTCTTTAACACTGGACCAACAGGGAAGTTCCAGTATAATTATTTTTTAGCTTACATTTCTGAACTATTATATAACAGACTTCTTTACCCACGGTCATGGGCATACTTCTGAGTTTACTGAAACTACCTGCTCCCAGCGCCCTCTGTCACTGTCTTGTTCTGTCTGCGTTTGCCGTGCTCCAGGCTTGTATATCTGTCATCCCCGAGTGTCTCTGCTCTCCTTGAGTGAAGCTATTGTTTTCCTAGATGTCAATTTCTTTAGCTATGCTCTCTGTACTTAATGACATCCTTAGTACCTTTCTAATAATATTACACTTGACTAATAATTTGCTTTTATAGTAACAAAATTGAATATCACTTTCCTTAAAATTTTGTAACTGGTATTCCTGATGGGTTGGCTGCTTGGGTTTGTATAAATAAGGCTTGTTGCTTTGTTAGGTGGCCTTTTCTGTACCCTACCCTGCTTTCAGTTTATTTGCTCAGTTGTGTGTGACTCTTTACGACACCACAGACTACAGCCAGCCAGGTCTCCCTGTCTATCACCAACTCCCAGAGTTTACTCAACTCATGCCCATTGAGTCGGTGATGCCATCCAACCATCTCATTCTGTCGTCCCCTTCTCCTCCCATCTTCAATCTTTCCCAGTGTCAGGGTCTTTTCCAGTTAGTCAGTTCTAGCATCAAGTGGCCAAAGTATTCGAGTTTCAGCTTTAGCATCAGTCGTTCCAATGAATATTCAGGACTGATCTCCTTTAGGATGGACTGGTTGGATCTCCTTGCAGTCCAAGGGATTCTCAAGAGTCTTCTCCAACACCACAGTTCAAAAGCATCAATTCTTCGGTGCGCGACTTTTTTTAAGTCCAACTCTCACATCCAAACATGGCTACTGGAAAAACCATAGATTTGACTAGATGGACCTTTGTTGGCAAAGTAATGTCTCTGCGTTTTAATATGCTGTCTAGGTTGGTTGTAGCTTTTCTTCCAAGAAGCAAGTGTCTTTTAATTTCACGGCTCCAGTCACCATCTGCAATGATTTTGTAGCCTAAAAAAAGAAAGTCTGTCACTGTTTCCATTGTTTCCCCATGTATTAGCCATGAAGTGATGGGACCAGATGCCATGATCTTAGTTTTCTGAATGTTGAGTTTTAAGCCAACTTTTTCGCTCCCCTCTTTCACTTTCATCAAGAGTCTCTTTAGTTCTTCCTCGCTTTCTGACGTAAGTGTGGTGTCATCTGCACATCTGAAATTATTATTTCTCTCGGCAGTCTTGATTCCAGCTTGTGCTTCTTACAGCCCGCCATTTCTCGTGATATACTCTGCATATAAGTTAAATAAGCAGGGTGACAATATACTTGATGTACTCCTTTTCCTATTTGGAACCAGTCTGTTGTTCCATTTCCAGTTCTAACTGTTGCTTCTTGACTGCATACAGATTTCTCAGGAGGCAGGTCAGTTCTGGTATTCCCATCTCTTCAAGAATTTTCTACAGTTTGTAAAACTGTCAAAGTTTTGGTCCACACTGTCAAAGGCTTTGGCATAGTCAATAAAGCAAAAGTAGATGTTTTTCTGGAACTCTCTTACTTTTTTGATGATCCAACGGATGTTGGCATTTTGATCTCTGGTTCCTCTGCCTTTTCTAAATCCAGCTTGAACATCTGGAAGTTCACGGTTCACATACTGTTGAAGCCTGGCTTTGAGAATTTTAAGCATTACTTTGCTAGTGTGTGAGATGAACACAATCGTGCATTAGTTTGATCACTGTTTGGCATTGCCTGTCTTTGGGATTGGAATGAAAACTGACCTTTTCCAGTCCTGTGGCCACTGCTCAGTTTTCCAAATTTGCTGGCGTATTGAGTGCTGCAGCACTTTCACAGCATCATCTTTCAGGATTTGAAATAGCTCAACTGGAATTTCATCATCTCCACTAGGTTTGTTCATAATGATCCTTCCTAAGGCCCATTTGACTTCACATTCCAGGATGTCTGGCTGTAAGTGAGTGATCACACTGTCGTGGTTATCTGGATCATGAAGATCTTTTTTGTGCAGTTCTGTGTATTCTTGCCATCTCTTCTTAAAATATCTTTTGCGTCTGTTATGTCCAGATAATTTCTGTTGTTTATTGTGCCCATCTTTGCATGAAATATTCCCTTGGTATCTAATTTTCTTGAAGAGATCTCTAGTTTTTCCCATTCTGTTGTTTTCCTCTGTTTCTTTGCACTGATCACTGAGGAACGCTTTCTTATCTCTCCTTGCTCTTTGGAACTCTGCATTCAAATGGGTATATCTTTCCTTTTCTCCTTTGCCTTTTGCTTCTCTTCTTTTCATAGGTGTTTTTAAGGCCTTTTTGCATTTCTTTTTCTTGGAGATGGTCTTGTTCACTGTTTCCTGTACAGTATCACGAACCTTCGTTCATAGTTCTTCAGGCACTCTGTCAGATCTAATTGGTTAAATTAGATCTCTTTGTCACTTCCACTGTATAATCTGTAGGGATTTGATTTAGGTCATACCTGAATGATCTAGTGATTTTCCCTACTTTTTTCACTAAATCTGAATTTGGTAATAAGGAGTTCATGATCTGAGCCACAGTCTGTACCAGCTTTCATATCTGCTTTAGGATGTTCTTATCTTTTGGTGTTTAGTTGTTGATTTATTTTTGCTGGCACTTGGTGGGCCTTTTCATTTGAAGAGTGATCCCTTTAGTTCTGGGAAGTTTTCTCGTTTTTTTTTTTTTTCCTGTAAACTCTTAGTAGGTGGTGGCCCTTTTGGATTAATTGCCCTTTTTTCTTATCTCTTACTTGCATCTTTTCCATCGTTTTGCTTTATGTCTTTTCAGAGACTCACTGACATAGTTTCCATCTCTTTGAATATTTAATATTGACAGTTACTGTTTCTGAGAACTCTTCTTTTTATCTGTACCGTTTTAAAAAGGTGCTTTGTTGTCATAGGTGTGTAGTGTGTGTCTAACTCTTTGCGACCTTGTGGACTGTAGGCTTCTCTGTCCATGGGATTCTCCAAGTGAGAATACTGGAGTGGGTTGCCCTTTCTTTCTCCAGGGATAGGATATAGTAAGAGTTTCTTTATAGTCTGAATTTGTTTTTTCTATTTGTTTAGTTTGATGTTTCTCGTAGTGTTGCATACTTCCCCTAAGTGATTATTTTTGGTTGCTCGTTGTTTAAAATGGGAGGAAATAGAAAATTAATGTTAAATTTTGCTGTGGGGTAAGTGGGCTTTGACTGGATAATCCTATGGTTCTTTTGAGGAATCTTTGAATGCCAGGGAGAGAAGCTCCTTATTATTAGGAGGTTGTGGTCTTGTTTCCTGCAGCTTGTTCATTCACTTTCAGTTTAGGGTTAAGAGATTTCCTTGATTGGAGTTGAGTGCTTGGCTATCAGCTCTAGTGGGTGCTGAAGTCAGGGAAGGCGTGAAGTTGACCTCTCAGTATTTAGTCCTTAAGTTAATTCCTTATTTCTGGCCTAACTCACTGTCAGTACCCTCTTATCATTCCATAATGGATATAAAATTTCTGATACTCAGTAATTCTTACTAATGGATTTCGGAATCCTGTGTATTGCTCTCTAGCTTTTGTCAGTGTTGAATTTTATGTTGTTTGTTTCTTCTGTGGTCAGTTAGCATTTGTTCCCTTCTGTTCAAAATTTCTTAACCTGTAAGTTATATTACTAGTTCTGTTAGTAATAAACCTATTAACAGACTTCTCAGAGTTAGCAAATCTCTGCTACCTCTCATCAGATTTTACAGAGAAAATGGAATGTGTGTGTATGGAGAGCACATGAGATTGCTTGCTTCACTGATTGAGACTTGTTTATCTTAAGTTTTATATAATTGTAGAGGCTAGCGAGCCCACACCTGCAGGGTAGACTGGAAACCCAGGGAAGAACTGATGTAGCAGCTTGAGTTTGAAGGCAGTTTGGAGACAAAATTCCCTCCTACTTGGGGAACCTCTACCTTTTTTTCTCTTAAGGCCTTCAACTGATTTGATGGGGCCCACCCACTTCTAGAACTAACTCCCAAAAAAGATGTCCTTTTCATTATATGGGACTGGAATGCAAAAGTAGGAAGTCAAGAGATACCTGGAGTAACAGCAAATCTGGCCTTGTAGTACAGATTGAAGCATGGCAAAGGCTAACAGAGTTTTCCCAAGAGAATGCACTGGTCATAGCAAACACCCTCTTCCAACAACACAAGAGAAGACTCTACACATGGACATCACCAGATGGTCAACACCGAAATCAGGTTGATTATATTCTTTGCAGCCAAAGATGGAGAAGCTCTATATAGTCAGCAAAAACAAGACCGGGAGCTGACTGTGGCTCAAATCATGAACTCCTTATTGCCAAATTGAGACTTAAATTGAAGAGGGAAATCCACTAGATCATGCAGGTATGACGTAAATCAAATCCTTTATGACTATACAGTGGAAGTGAGAAATAGATTTAAGGGATTAGATCTGATAGAGTGCCTGAAGAACTATGGAAGAAAGTTTGTGATACTGTACAGGAGACAGGGATCAGGAACATCCCCAAGAAAAAGAAATGCAAAAAGGCAAAATGGTTGTCTGAGGAGGCCTTAAAAACACCTATGAAAAGAAGAGAAGCAGAAGGCAAAGGAGAAAAGGAAAGATATATCCATTTGAATGCTGAATTCCAAAGAATAGCAAGAGGAGATAAGAAATCTTTCCGCAGTGATCACTGGAAAGAAATAGCAGAAAAAAATAGAATGGGAAAAAACTAGAGATCTCTTCTAGAAAATTAGAGATACTAAGGGAACTTTTCACGCATAGATGGGCACAATAAAGGACAAATGGTATGGACATAACAGAAGCAGAACATATTAAGAAGAGGTGGCAAGAATACGCAAAAGAACTGTGCAAAAAAGATCCTCAAGACCCAGATAATCATGATTTTGTGATCACTCACCTAGAACCAGGCATCCTGAGATGCAAAGTCAAATGAGCCTTAGGAAGCATCGCTACGAACAAAGCTAGTGGAGGTGATGGAATTTTAGTTGAGCTGTTTCAAATCCTAAACGATGATGCTGTGAAAGTTCTGCACTTAATATGCCAGCAAATTTGGAGAACTCCGCAGTGGCCATAGGACTGGAAAATGTCTGTTTTCGTTCTAATCCCAAAGAAGGGCAGTGCCAAGGAATGCTCAAAACTACTGCACAATTGCACTTGTGCAAACACTAGCAAAATTCTCCAAGACAGGCTTCAACAGTACGTGAACCGTGCTTTTCCACATGTTAAAGCTGTAGTTAGAAAAGGCACAGGAGCCAGGGATCAAATTGCCAACATCCGTTGGATTGTCGAAAAAGCAGGAGAGTTCCAGAAAAACATCTACTTTCCCTTTATTGACTGACAAAGCCTTTGACTGTGTGGATCACAATCAACTGTGGAAAATTCTTGAAGAGATGGGAATACAAGACCACCTGACCTGCCTCCTGAGAAATCTGTATGCAGGTCAAGAAGTGACAGTTGGAACTGGACATGGAACAACACACTGGTTCCAAATCAGGAAAGGAATACATCAAGGCTGTATATTGTCACCCTGCTTATTTAACTTATATGCAGAGTACATCATGAGAAATGCTGAGTTGCATGAAGCACAAACTGGAATCAAGATTGCCGAGAGAAATATCAATAATTTCAGATGTGCAGAAGACACCACACTTAAGTCAGAAAGCGAAGAAGAACTAAAGAGCCTCTTGATGAAAGGGAAAGAGTGAAAAAGTTGGCTTAAAATTCAGCATTGAAAAAACTAAGATCATGGCATCCGGTCCCATCACTTCATGGCAAATAGATGTGGAAATGGTGAGAGACTTTATTTTTGGGCTCCAAAATCACTGCAGATGGTGCCTGCAGATATGAAATTAAAGGATGCTTGCTTCCTTGGAAGAAAAGCTACGACCAACCTAGATAGCATACTAAAAAGCAGAGACATTACTTTGCCATCAAAGGTCTGTGTAGTCAAAGCTATGGTTTTTCCAGTAGTCATGTATGGATATGAGTGTTGGACTATTACGAAAGCTGATCACTGAAGAATTGATGCTTTTGAACTATAGTGTTGGAGAAGACTCTTGAGAGTCCCTTGGACAGTAAGGAGACCCATCCATTGCATCCTAAAGGAAATGAGTCCTGAATATTCATTTGAAGGGCTGATGCTGAAGCTGAAACTCCAATACTTTGGCCACCTGATGCGAAGAACTGACTCATTTGAAAAGACCCTGCTGCTGGGAAAGATTGAGGGCAGGCGGAGAAGGGGACAACAGAGAATGAGATGGTTGTATGACATTACCAACTCTATGGACATGAATTTGAGTAAACTGCGGGAGTTGGTGATGGACAGGGAGGCGTGGCGTGCTGCGGTTCAATGGGTCGAAGAGTCGGCCACGACTGAGCAACTGAACTGAACCCACATTATGTACAATAATCTGCTCCACTCATACTCTGTTGTTTTAAATCTCATGTGAAAATACCTTCACAGTCACATTTAGGCTGGCACTTCACTAAATATCTGAGTACTGTGGCATAATCTAGTTGATTCAGAGCATGATATTCTTTGAACTTTTACAGTTAGTTTATATGTGTTGTCATGAAGCTAGTTTTAATCTCAAGGTTTTTGGGAATGTTGTTTCATAGGGAGTTTGCAGGAAGAGTCAGCTTATATGGTCCCCAGGTCTTTTCTCTGAGGGATTATATATAAACGAAGTAGATAAAATAGTTAATACCATGTGGATGTTAATGAGCCAGGTACTGTATAAAAGTACTTTGCCAGTGTTATCTCTTTGCTGTAGATAAGTAGAATTAATACCATTTTATAGCTGAATAAACTGAGATTTTGAGGTAGTTAAGTAATTATAAGTCATAGTACTTGAATAGATTTTCTTCCTGTCTTCAAGTACATGAGTGCTCTTTAGATTAAGACTAGAAAAATTAGAAGATTTTTTTTTTTTAAGGTTCTGTTAAAAGATCAAAGGAGGTGTTAGTAGATAATCAGTAAATTTTTTAACTGGAAAAAAAGAAAAAGAGTACAAAGAAGGGAGAGAAGTAGGGCTACTTTGTGGGACCAGAGATTAAAATAGTAAATAAAGTACTGTCTGCAGGTGGGGCAATGCTTTGGCTCTCAGATTTTTCAAAGTTGTTGAAGAGAGCAGTGTAGGTGAAAACAAATCCAGTGCCCAGGGAAAGGGAAGCTATTTCTGATATTAAAAGTAGACATTTCATTCACAGTTCTGTTGTGATGTGATATAATAAAAGAAAATCCTTAACATAATTTTCAATGAACATAGGACCTTTTCTTGTGGTATCCCTGACTGTGTATCCCAGTAGAATTACAGGGACTAATAGAATGGTCTGACCTAATCCTCGGTTAAATATTAGGTTATTTTTCAGACAATTCATCTTGGATATCATTTTCAACATCATCTTTGTCTGAGAACTGTTGGGAATGCAATTATCTCTTACCTTCCCCCTTCTTTTTTGCCAGCTAAGTGCATAGAGAAGCTTTATTTATAAATAAACTGGGCTGTGATGGGGTATGAAAATTTAAAGGCACTGGTCGTGACATCTTTGTGAATAGTAGGAGGCTGCTCTGCCCTCCCTGTGGAGAGGAGGACAGAGTCAAGATTTTTCTCAGAAAATGATTTTGGATTCTCTAACACGTAAATAGGAGAAGCCTAATTTCAGACATAAGTGAAGATCATTTTATAGCCCATGTTTAAACTGGTAACTTGTTGAGTAAAATTCATAGTCTTCTGACTCCTTCAATTCCAGTTATTACTCTTGCAGTTTTCTTCTAGTCAGGCAGGATTGCAGAATCCTTTGTGGCCATTGTCACCGTGAGCATTGCCTGGATTCTGTTTGAATTGCTTTAACCCTCTCCTTTCTACTTCTGCCACTTGTACTTTTTTGTACTTATTTTCTTTGCCTTAGTTGAGAATGTTCTGAAAAGATTTCTGGACTGGAGCTACTGTTGTTGGTACTGTCCTTGGTGATTGCTTCTTCCCTAAAATACTGCTTTTCCTTAATTTTGAATCTTTTATCATAAACTTTTGTCTATGTCTCTAGGTCATGAATGATAATTGATTACTCAGTTTATATTTACATAGCAAAGAGGTAAATTGTCATGCTATGCTTAATTAGAAGTTTACTGAAATCAAGGGATCTAAAATAATGACATTGTTCTAAACACAACTTTACTCCTTTTACATGGTAAAGCTGTTTTCCTGTAACTAGAGTTCAAGATTAGGATGAGAGCAAATTACTGGTTGGCTTGTAAAACTCTAGTACCAGTCAGAGAATACAGTGTGAATGATGCCCCTTTGAGTGGATAGCAGCCTGGGATAGTTAAAAGGAGTGAGCATTAATTTCTATTTAGATATTTTAACTTAAAATGATGTCTGATAATTATTTGGTTGCAGTGTGGTAATTCAAATAGTTTTACGCTTTCTTTAACAGGAGAAAAGGTACATCTGAGCACTCTCACTGTAAGACTGCTGGTTTGGAAATGTAGTCTGAACTTTGATTTCTGTCTGTGATTATTGAACTTCTGCCTCCTGGTGGTGGTGTACAAAAAGAGAAAACTGTCACTTATATTTTAAGTCAGAAAGGCAAGGTATTGTTTTCTCTTGACAGAGCAAAAATAGTTTGATAACTTTATCCCTTTTGTCACAGTCTGGAAATTTTTTGTTGTTATTTGGAGATGTAGAATTCATAAAATATGGCTGGTACAATATTTTGAAGAGAATACTTGTCAGATTTTAAAGATATCTTAAATTGTATTTAAAATACAAGAAGAACATAACAGACATGAGTCAGTCTTCACTTCAGTCGCTCAGTCGTGTCCGACTGTTTGCAACCCCATGAATCACAGCACGCCAGACCTCTCTGTCCATCACCAACTCCCGGAGTTCTCTCAAACTCATATCCATCGAGTCGGTGATGCCATCCAGCCATCTCATTCTCTGTCGTCCCCTTCTCCCACCCCAAAACTTTCCCAGCATCAGAGTCTTTTCTGGTGAGTCAACTCGTCGCATGAGGTGGCCAAAGTATTGCAGTTTCAGCTTTAGCATCAGTCCTTCCAATGAACACCCAGGATTGATCTCCTTTGGAATAGACTGGTTGGATCTCCTTGCGGTACAAGGGACTCTCAAGAGTCTTCTCCAACACCACAGTTCAAAAGCATCAATTCTTCGGCTATCAGCTTTCTTCACAGTCCAACTCTCACATCCATACATGATCACGAGAAAAACGATAGCCTTGACAAGACGGACCTTTGTTGGCAAAGTAATGTCTCTACTTTTTAATATATTATCAAGGTTGGTCATAACTTTCCTTCCAAGGAGTAATCGTCTTTTAATTTCCTGGCTGCAGTCAGCATCCGCAGTGATTTTGGAGCCCAAAAAATAAAGTCTGACACTGTTTCTACTGTTTTTCCATCTATTTCCCATGAAGTCATGGGACCAGATGCCATGATCTTTGTTTTCTGAATGTTGAGCTTCAAGCCAACCTTGAAGATAGATAAATTTGAAGTTTCTCTTTAACAAGGTTTAGAATGGTCATATTTTCAGATTGGCTTTTCATAAGTTTTTTTAAGCCTGTTAACTCTGTTGTTTTAGAATGCTAATTCAGTGAGCCTGACCAGTGAGTCCTAGTTTTGTGCAGAGGTATGAAAGAGAAGTGTTTTTAAACCCTTTATCCTACAGTATTTAGAAAATAATGTGTTATGCTTCTTGTTGACCATCTTTTATTTTCTTAATTCTCTTACCTTTCTACATCTTCCTTTCTTCTCAGCTGAATTCCTTTCAGCCTCGTTCTTTATTTGCAGAATGTTTTTTTTCCCTCCAGAATTAATTGCTTATTCTATCTATAATGAAAATTAGTTTTTATACCTTATCTGTGATCATAGTTGAGAATTAAAACGTGTAAGCATATCACATTTGTATATAGCTAATTTTTCCCTTTTTTCAATGTTTATTTTTAATTATTGGTTTACAGTATTGTTTTGATTTCTGTAATACATCAACATGAATTAACCGTAGCTGCACATATGTCACCTCCGTCTTGAACCTCCCTCCCACCTCCTACCTGTTCCCCCCTCTCTAGGTTGTTACAGAGCCCCAGTGTGAGCTCCCTGAGTCCTACGGCAAAGTCCCATTGGCTCTCTGTGTACATATGTTAGTGTATACGCGTCTGTGCTGCTCTCCATTCATCTCACCCTCTCCCTCTTGTTCCCCACCCTTGTCCGTAAGTCTGTCCTCTGTGTCTGCATCTCAGTTGCTGCTCTGTTAACTTTGTGAATACCATGCTTCTAGTTGCCATAAGTATCCTAAACAGTTCCGCAACTATTTGCATTATTAAATTTTTTCTTTTGTAGGTGATTTTGCAAGTAATTATGTTGGTACATACTAACATAGTGGAATGAAAACGTTTTATGGCACTGTATGTGGGTAATGGGTAGTATTCTTTGGGCAGAAAGGCTAGTAGTCTACGATTTTGCAATGTGATAGACTAGGGTTCTTAGTCTGATAATTGTTTAATGTGGTACCAAATGATAGAATATACTTGTAGTTGCTGCTGCTGCTGCTGCTGTGTCACTTCAGTCGTGTCCGACTCTGTGCGACCCCATAGACGGCAGCCCACCAGGCTCCCCCGTCCCTGGGACTCTCCAGGCAAGAACACTGGAGTGGGTTGCCATTTCCTTCTCCAATGTGTGAAAGTGAAAAGTGAAAGTGAAGTCGCTCAGTCCTGTCGGACTAGTAGCGACCCCATGGACTGCAGCCCACCAGGCTCCTCTGTCCATGCGATTTTCTAGGCAAGAGTACTGGAGTGGCTTGCCATTGCCTTCTCCGATACTTGTAGTTATCAAATATTATTCCATACTAGATGAGCGAAAGTTGGTACTTAGCTTATTAATCAACATGAATGGCTTATAAACAACTTGTTAATCTTTAAAGTGGTGAATTATTCTGCTTTGTAGTTTGAAAATAATTTGGATATAAAGAAAACTAAAAATCCTTGCTTTCTTTATCTTGATTTTGATTTTCTGTTCCTTTAATTACTCCGATAATTTTATTCTAATTTTTTTCCCCATCAGGGAGAAAATTGAATTATGAAATCTCTAAACTCTTTACTTTGCTATCTTTTGATAGTGAAAAAGGAATTCTGATAAAAGAGCTGCACCTGCAGTTCTTATGAGATCGACAGAACTGTTTGACTGACTTTTATTGGTCAAAGAGAGAGATTAGCTTGTTTAGGGCCCTGCTCCTAGCCTGCCCTTCCTATCCTGGAGATGAGTGTACCTGCCAGCCAGAGGAGTTGAATTTCATAATTGCGTGGCAGTGGCTGCAGCTGCTACGTCGCTTCAGTTGTGTCCGACTCTGTGCGACCCCATAGGCGACAGCCCACCAGGCTCCCCCGTACGTGAGATTCTCCAGGCAAGAATACTGGAGTGGGTTGCCATTTCCTTCTCCAATGCATGAAAGTGAAAAGTGAAAGTAGCAAATCCCTGCTATTAAAAAGTTAGGAAAATCTGGTTACCTGGATTTTTCCATATCATAGATCCAGGCAGCCTCGGTCTCCTGGCTGACCCTAGAAGTGCTTTATCTGTTCAAGGCTTTCTGTTCTTTTCCTGGTCTGTTGCTGTCATAGATTTGATTCTCATGGATTGTAACTCACTGGGTCATCTTGATGAAAAAGTTTTGGCCTTTTGGCCTAGGTTTAGGTTCAGCTGGGAGTGACAGAAAACTTCTAAGTAACAGTAGTAATAAAGGAATGCTGCCAGCAGAGAACCCACTTCAGTATTGCCTTTGTGATGGAGTTGCCTCACCCAGAGTCACCCCCTCTTCCCAGGGCAGTCTGCATCCAGTGTCTGGGTGCTTTGGGGGTACAAAAGCCTGGTGCCATTGTCACAACTTATGATGACTCAGCTGAAGAAGTGATGATTGAACTCAGGAAGATCCCCCTCAGCTTCTGAGCTCCCCCCAGGGCTGGCCGAGGCCTTTGTTCCTGCTGTACTACATCCCAGCTTTTCCTTTGCTCCAGCCCTGCTTCTTCTCTTCCCTTCTGCAGACGTCTGTCGCATGAGCACTCCCCAGTAAATCTTTTGCATGGCATGCTGATCCTCCCTTTGTCTGGCTTACTGGCATAGAGTTAAACACCACCATCTGTGTTAGATAAGTGCATCTTGAAAAAAAAAAATTATTTTGTTATGAAATAGAAGAAAGTAGCCAAGAAGTGATGGGGTACCGCAGTGTCAGAGACTTAAGTTCCCTCTTCCTTGCACTATCAGGTGTGATCCCTGACTCTAGAGTCACTTCATAGTTTGTGATGGCTCTTCCAGCTGTCAGGTTGGTGCCTGGCCAGTAAAAGGGAAGGTGAAGGCATGCCCCCTTCCTTTACGATCACCTCCTGAGAGTTGCATGTACCATTTGTCCTTTCATTTTGGTGGTTGTTACTTGGACAGCGGCCAGATCTGATAGTAGGGTAGATTGAAAAGTGTAGTCTTAATTTGGATGACCATGTGAAATAACAGGAATTCATGAATGAGGAAGGAGGGCTGAATGGACACTGAGCAGCTGCTAGCCAGCGGTCTCAGGCACAGTTTCTTTAGTTCACTCTGTGCAGGCGCTGAGATGAGGACCTGTTTTTCCTGGTAGGTCTGTGCCAGCTCACACATCTACCTGGGTTTAAATGTTTGACCTGTTTTCAGAACTGAGCCTGCTATATTCTTCAGAGAGTTTTCTAGGGTGAGTGTATGTTTTTCACTCCTAACTAATAGAACATGGGTCTTAGTTTGTAAAACGACTTTCTAGGTAGCTCAGATGGTTAAGAATTTGCCTGTAATGTGGAGACCTGGGTTTGATCCTTGGGTCAGGAAGATCCCCTGGGGAAGGACATGGCAACCCACTCCAGTATTGTTTGCCTGGAGAATCCCATGGACAGAGGAGCCTGGTGGGTTACAGTCCATGGGGTTGCAGAGTCAGACAGAACTGAGCGACTGACACAGTTAGTTTGTGAAGTTTAGGTCTTTGTTCATAGATCATCATCACTTGCTCATATAAAAAGTTTTACCCCAAGAATGATTCTTGTATTGTTGCACCCCGAAGAGGGGGTGGGTGTCAGAATTGTTGCTTCTGTACCGGAGGCTTCATTTCATTAAGGGACGGTATCCAAACCTTCTGACTATAAATGTTTATCAGTAAAACATTTTAAAGTGCTCATTCATCCTTATTTATGTGTTTATATACTTGTCCTACTTTGTTGTTGTTCAGTCGCTCAGTTGTGTCATACTCTTTGCGACCCCATGAACTGCAGCATGCCAGACTTCTCTGTCCTCTTCTGTCTCCCAGAGTTTGATCAGATTCATGTCCATTGAGCCAGTGATGCCATCCAGCCATCGAATCCTCTGCCACCGCTTTCTCCTTTTGGCTTCAATCGTTCTCAGCATCAAGATCTTTCCCAGTGAGTCAGCTCTTCTCATCAAGTGGCCAAGTATTGGAGCTTCAGCTTCAGCAGCCATCCTTCCAATGAATATTCAGGGTTGACTTTCTTTAGGATTGACTGGTTTGCCATCCAGGGGACTCTCAAGACTCGTGTCCAGCATCACAGTTCGAAAGCATCAGTTCTTCAGCACTCAGTCTTTATGGACACTCACTCACATCCATATATGACTACTGGAGAAACCATAGCTTTGACTATACAGACTTTTGTTGGCAAAGTATGTCTCTACTTTTTAATATGCTATGTATGTTTGTCATAGCTTTCCTTCCAAGGAGCAAGCATCTTTTATTTCATTCCTGTAGTCACTACCTAGAGTGATTTTGGAGCCCAAGAAGATAAAATCTGTCATTGTTTCTTCCTTTTTCCCCATCTATTTGCCATGAAGTGATGGGACCAGATGCCATGATCTTCGTGTTTTGAATGTTGAATTTTAATCCCACTTTTTCACTCTCCTCTTTTCACCCTTATCAAGAGGCTCTTTAGTTCCTCTTCATTTTCTGCCATTAGAGTGGTATCATCTGTATATCTGAGGTTGTTTCTAGCAATCTTGGTTCCAACTTGTGATTCCTCCAGCCTGGCATTTCATGTGATGTACTCTGCATATAAATTAAATAAGCAGGAACCTCGTCGTACTCCTTACCCAGTTCTGAACCGGTCTGTTGTTCCATGTCCAGTTCTAACTTGTTTCTTGACTTGCATACACATTTCTCAGCTTAGGTGGTCTGGTACTCCCATCTCTTAAGAATTTTCCACGGTTTGTTGTGATCCACACAGTCAAAGGCTTTAGTGTAGTCAAGCAGAAGTAGATGTTTTTTTCTGGAACTTCCTTGATTTCTCCATGATCCAGCGGATGTTGGCAATTTGATCTCTGGGTCCTCTGCCTCTTTGGAAACCCGTCTTGTATGTCTGGAATTTCTCGGCTCATGTACTGCTGAAGCCTAGCTTGAAGGGTTTTGAGCATGGAAATGAACACAGTTTTATTTATTTTAAATTTATTTTTTAAATGCGAAAAATTGCTTTACAATGCTGTATTGGTTTCTGACATAGAGCAACACTAATCAGCCTTAATTGTGCATACATCCTCTCCGCCTTGAGCCTCCTCTCCCCTCATCCTAACCCTCTAGGTCATCACAGCATCAGGCTGGACTCCTTTGTTGTATAACAGCTTCCCACCAACTGTCTATTTAACACATACATGATAGTGTACAAAGTCAGTGCTACTTTCTCCTTTCGGTTCACCCTCCCCTTTCTCTGCTGTCCCCACACATCCGGACTTCACATCTGTATTTCCATTCCTTCCAAGCATGCATAAATTCATCAGTACCATTTTTCTAGATTCCATGTGTATGTGTTAATATATGATATTTATTTTTCTCTTTCTGACTTAGTTCACTGTGTATAACAGGCTCTGTTTCATTCACCTCATTACCACCGACTCAATCTGTCAGTGGATATCTAGATTGCTTCCATGTCCTGGCTATTGTAAATAGGGCCGCAGTGAATTTTGGGGTACAAGTGTCTTTTAGATTTGTGATTTTCTTAGGGTACCTGCCCAGTATTGGGATTGCTGGGTCATATGTTAGATTAAGTTCTAGTTTTTTAATAAATTTCTATACTGTTTTCCGTAATGGCTGTATCAATTTACGTTCACAACAACAGTGCAAGAAGTTTCCCTTTTCTCCTTATCCTCTCCAGCATTTATTGTTTGTAGATTTTTTGATGATTGCCATTCTGACTGATGTTGATTTGCATTTCTCTAATAGTTAGTGATATTGAACATCTTTTCATGTGTTTATTGGCCATCTGTATGTCTTTGGAGAAATGTCTTTAAATCTTCTGCCCATTTTTTGATTGGGCTGTTGGTTTTACTGATATTAAGCTGTTCAGTTCAGTCGCTCAGTCGTGTCCGACTCTCTGCGACCCCATGAATCACAGCACGCCAGGCCTCCCTGTCCATCACCAACTCCCGGAGTTCACTCAAGTATGAGCTGCTTATATATTTTGGAGAGTAATCCTTTGTCAGTTGCTTTCTTTGCAATTATTTTCTCCCATTCTGAGGGTTGTCTTGTGTGTTGTTTCCTTTGCTGTGAAAAACGTCTATGTTTATTAGGTTATGTTGATTTTTTTTTTCCTCCGTTTCTCTTGGAAGTGGGTCATAGAGGGTCTTGCTGTGGTTGATGTCAAAGAGTGTACTGCTTATGATTTCAGCTTAAGGACTGTATAGTTTGTGGTCTTACATTGAATTCTTTAATTTTGAGTTTATTTTTGTTTATGGTGTTAGGAAGTGTTGTCTTCATTTTTTAACATGTAGCTGTCTAGTTTTCCCACAGTTCTTTTTGAAGAGGTTTTCTTTTCTTCATTGTATATGCCTCCTTTTTCAAAGATAAGGTACACATAGGTGTGTGGGTTTGTCTCTGGGCTTTCTGTCTTGTTCCATTCTTCTGTATTTCTGTTTTTGTGCCAGTACCATACTGTCTTGATGACTGTAGCTTTGTCATACAGTGTAAAGTCAGGAAAGTTGATTCCTACAGCTCCATTTTTCTTTCTCAAGATTGTTTTTGCTCTTTGGGTTCTTTACTGTTTCCATATGGGTCTCCTGGTGTGTCAGCTGGTAAAGAATTCACCTGCAATGCAAGAGACCTAGGTTTGATCCCTGGGTCAGGAAGATCCCTTGGAGAAGGGAATAGCAACCCACTCCAGTATTTTTGCCTAGAGGATTCCGTAGATAGAGGAGCTTGGTGGGCTACAGGCCATAGGGTTGTGAAGAGTCGGACACTGTAAAAATTTTAATAGTCATTTCCCATTTCATTAAAATTACTGCAAACAGTCTGTTTAAAAGTTTTTAAAAATATATGTAAAAAGAGCTACATTGATGACATGCCTAAGTATTGCAGAATGCTGAAGGCAAGCAAATGCCATTAAAGGTGTCAACTTTTTTCATTTTATGAAATTCTTTTCTCTCATTAAGCTAGTGAGGAATCATGTCAGTTTGATTAAGTTTTGGTAAAGTTTAATTTCTTTTTAGTTTTTAGCTCACAATATACATAGTAATATTTTCTTTCTGGACACACATTGATTTTGTATGCACCCCTTTAGGTCTTCTTAGGACACCACTGGCAAATGTATACTTAAGTCTAATGAAAACTGTCATACCAGGTGTCTGTTGAAAGAAATGGTAATGCGTTTTATTTAGAGGCAGTACTGTTTGAATATATAATAACTATTTCTTCATACCTTTCCCCCGAAGTGTTTTACCAAATGTTTTGTTAAGTGTTTTGTTTGCCTGACAAACTTTAAACTTCATTAATAATCGAGGAACTCCTAGTAAAATGTCAATATTTGTAGCGCATTCAGTATATTAATATAATCCTTGACCTCACCTTGGTGTCTTACATGTATTTCTCTTTTGCTTAATTTTTCTTACCTTTTTTCTTTAAGATATTAGCTTATATTGTATATCTTTTTAAAAGTCACTTTAAATCTGTTTTGAAAATAGATGGTCTATCAATCACTTATATGCTGTTTAGATATCTAATTAAGGACATACTTTCATCTTGGCCTTTTTTTGTCCTGAAACTTTGTATTTTGAAAATTGAAGGCATACTGAAGCAAAGAATAGTAGAATATACACACATTTACCCATCACCAAGATTCACCTCTTAATGTTTTGCTGTATTTTCTGCATCCATTTATCAATTTACTTATTTATCCAGTTCTTCTGCCCAATTAGTTTAACTTCACCATGTATTTCTAGAAAAAGGATTTCTACATAGCAATGTCATAACTACACTGAAAAAATAGTTTCCAAAAATCTCATACTTATCCATATTCAAATTTTCCATTTGCCCCAAAATACCATTTTCACTTGATTTGTTCAGATCAGTATGCAGTCAAGGTCCTATTCTTCAGTTCCATTTCTGAGGCCTCCCACACACTTTTCCAGTGATACTGACTTTGAAGAGATAAGACCAAAAATGTCTATAAGGATTATCCCAAGTTTTGGATTGTGTGTGTGTGTGTGATATCAGTTGGCTTGTTCCTCTATTTCCTCAATTTCCTATAAATTGTAAGTTAGGTTTGAAATTAAGCTTGATGAGACTCAGGTTAAATGTAATTTGGCAAGCTTCATGGATGAAACTGTGTATCATCCATCACATAGAAGTTTTACACTATTTAGTTTTGATGTTAAGTTTTGTTGCTGGGTTAAGGTGGTGGCAGCCAAAGCTCTCCATCCTAAATATTTGAGTTATTAGCAAGTGATTTGTAGGGGTATAACTTTACAATATGGAAATATTTAGTTCCTCAAATAGCCTTTATGGTTTTGTGTATCCGTTGATGGTAATTTGGTGGAATCAGTTATAGCAAATGATGATTTTCTAGTTCTGTCTTTTACATTTTTTGCTGTTATTGCCATTCTTCTGGTTAAGACAAGTTTTCCCCCTATTTTTTCTAGGTTTAACATTGATAGAAATGTTTTTAATGAAGTTTGATACACACAAGTCACAGGAAAATTGTCAAACAAATGACTTTGACTAATGGGCAAGCAGTGTTGTCTTAATACGGAAATATTCATATGATATTTTAGGAAAATAGTTATTGCATGTAAAAAATTTCCAAAGGAGCAGATAGTTTTAAAGCCGTTTTTTATTTTAACTACTTTGGATGGGTCATTTTCTAAAATAATTAGATAGCTTTTCCTTTTTAAAAGACAATATAATGAGCATAATTTAATTGTTGATTGCATTATCCTAGGAAATAAATTATTATATAATTCATTATTGGGGACTTCCCAGGTGGCTCAATGGTAAAGAATCCACCTGCCAATGCAGGACACTGCAGTTTGATCCCTGGGTTGGAAGATCCTCTGGAGAAGGAAATGGCAGTCCACTCCAGTATTCTTGCCTGTGAAATCCCACGGACAGAGGAGACTGGTGGGCTGCAGTTCATTGGGTCACAAAAGAGTCAGGCACAACGTAGTGACTGAGCACATCATTCATTATTAGTGTTATCCTTAGGTATTGTGTCAGTAGGTGGGGCTTTTGGTTCCTGTATTAATTGAATCTGAGACAAATACACCTGGAAATTTTTTTTAATGGTTTCTCTTTTTTTATATAATGTCTTTGGACCTCATGGTATATCTTTCTCAGACATACGGTGTATTCTGCCCATCTAATTTGAGAGTCTAGGAAACAGATTACTAGAAATGTGTGAAATAAATGTAAGATTGTACATGCTTATGAATAAAGATGTCTTACAAATGTAACATGTGGCAGAAGTAAACTGCAGTTTTTTCTCTCAGGATTTCTATTTACTTGATTTTCCTTAGAAAGGGTTCTAGAATTAGAATTTTAACTAAAATGAGCTTGGTAAAGGATCTGTCAGTCCATTACTGCTCACAGGAGCCCAGAGGGACTATTGAAGATAACAAAGTATTTACTGATGCAAACCTATATTGTAGAATGGAAGGAGATATCTTTTATGCTGTATAGTTGCTTGAGGCTAAATAAGTAAGATATTAATTCATTTTTTACTCATTATGACTCTTAACCTAGGTATATGTAAGTTTATGTACTACAGTTATGTTTATGAGAATTCATTTCTTATATTTTCCAAGTTATAGCAGTTCTCTTATGTGTTCTAAATTTACTGCAAATTGATACTTTTTCTTCAAGTTTTTAAAACTTTTCAGTTTTTCGGTGTAAGTGACATATAAAGTTGTATGGTATTTTAAATGCACACCTTGGTGATTTGATACACATTGTTAAAGAATTCTTCTAGAGGAGATCAATCCTGGATGTTCATTGGAGGGACTGATGCTAAAGCTGAAACTGCAATACTTTGGCCACCTCATGCGACGAGTTGACTCACTGGAAAAGACTCTGATGCTGGGAAAGGTTGGGGGCGGGAGGAGAAGGGGACGACGGAGAATGAGATGGCTGGATGGCATCACCGACTCGATGGACATGAGTTTGAGTGAACTCCGGGAGTTGGTGATGGACAGGGAGGCCTGGCGTGCTGTGATTCATGGGGTCGCGGAGAGTCGGACACGACTGAGCGACTGAACTGAACTGAACTGAACTGTTAAAGAATTCTCTCCATCTAGTTAATTAGTACCTCCATCACCTCATATATTTATCTTTGTGTGTGTATGTATGATAAGAACATTTAAGTTCATTTCATACTGTATAATTGAAAGCCATTTCAGTTATGCAGTAGAGTGCTATTGAATATAGTCACCATCCATGCTTTTACATTAGCTCCTTAGACCTTAATCATTTTACAGCTGAAAGTTTGTACCCTTTTACCAACCTCAGTTTCATTGTTTCCCCTGGGAAACTACCTTTTTACTCTTTCTAAGTTTGACTTTTTTTTAGATTCCACATGTAAGTGATAGCTGTGTAGTATTTGTGTTTTCTTTGTCTGGCTTATTTCACTTACCTCAATGTCTTCAGGGTCCATCTGTGTCATCCCTAATAGCAGGATTTCTTCTTTCTCATGACTGAATAATATTCTGCAGAGTATATATTCCACATCTTTGTCTAGTCAGCCTGTGTTAGATGAGGTTGTTTCTGTATCTTAGCTGTTGTAACTAATGCTGCAATGGATGTGGGAGTGCAGATATCTCTCCAATATCCTGTTTTCATCTCCTTTGGCTATACACCCAGGAGTGAAATTGCTTCATCGTATGGTAGTTCTAAATGCATGTTCAGTCACGTCCTACTCTTTGCAACCCCATGGACTCTAGCTTGCCAGGCTCCTCTGTCCATGGGGTTATACTGGCAAGAATACTGGAGTGGGTTGTCATTTCCTCCTCTAGGATATCTTCCCAACCCAGAGAAAGAACCCACATTTCCTGCGTTGTTAGGTGGTTCTTTACTGGGTCAGCAGTAAAGAATCTACCTGCAATGCAGGAGTTGTGACAGAAGTCGTGGATATCCCTGAATTGGGAAGATCCTCTGGAGAAGGAAATGCAATCCACTTCAATATTCTTGCCTGGAAAATCCCACGGACAAAGGAGCCTGGCAAGCTAGAGTCCATGGGGTCGCCAAAGAGTCAGGCACGCCTTAGTGACTAAAATAACAACATGGTATTTCTATTTTTAGTATTTTGGGGAACTTCCATAGCGATTGCAACAGTTTATATTCCTGCCAACAGTACAAATGTACTTTTCCTCCACATCCTTGACAACACTTACATTTCTCTTGTTTTTTTGAAGATAACCTTTCTGAGAGGTATGAGGTGATATTTCATTGTGGTTTTTATTTGCATTTCCCAGATGATTAGGGGTTGTTGGCACCTTTTCATGTATTTATTGGCCATTTATTTGTATGTCTCCTTTGGTAAAATGTCTGTTTAGTGCTTCACTCATTTTTTAATTGGATTATTTTCTTGCTGTTGAGTTGAATTAATTCTTCATATATTTTTGATACTAACCTCTTATCAGCTGTAGGATATGCAAGTATTTCCTCCAGTTCTGTAGGTTGCCTTTTCATTTTATTGATGGTTTCCTTTGTTGTGCAGAAGCTTTTTAGTTTGATGTAGTCACACTTGTTTATTTTGCTTTTGTTGCTTTTGCTGTCAAATTCAAAAAATTACTGCCAAGACCAATATCAGGGAGATTTTTCTCTTATGTTTTCTTCCAAGAGGCTGTATGGTTTCATGTCTTATGTTCATGTCTTTAACTCATTTTGTGGTGTTGTGTGTGGTATAAGGTAGTGGTCTAGTTTCATCCTTTACATGAGCTATTCAGTTTTCCCAACACCATTTATTTAAGAGACTACTACTTCGTGTATTCTTGGCTCTGTTGTCACAAATTAATGACAGTGTATACGTGAATATGTTTCTGGGTTCTCAGTTCTGTTCTACTGATCAGTGTGCTTCTTTTGATTGTTTTATGGTATGATGGTTATATGGTATGTATGATATAGTTTGAAAATGGTATAGCTTGAAAACAGGAAGTATGATGTCTCCAGTTTTGTTCTTCTTTCTCAAGATTGCTTTGGCTATTCAGGGTCTTTTGTGGTTCCATACAAATTTAAGATTGCCTATTCTATTTCTGTGAAAGAGCCATTGGAATTTTGTTAGGGACTGCATTGAATCTGTGGATTGTTTTGGGCATGTTATTAATAAATATTTTGTTGTTCAGTTGCTCAGTTGTGTCTGACTCTTTGTGATCCCCATGGATTGTAGCCCGCCAGTCTCCTCTGTCCATGTTATTTCCCAGGCAAGAATACTGGAGTAGGTTGCCGTTTCCTTTTCCATTATTAGCTATGTTCTTCTCCAAATATATAAAACATTAAAATGTAGCACAGGCAGTGAAGATTTGAATTTTGGTAAATTTCAGTCTTCCAAACCAATAGCTTTAATCTTTGGTTTTCTAAATTCTGACAGTCTCTTTCAGATAATCTTCATCTTTTAAAAAATATACGTATAATTATTTTTCCACTTGATGCAGTTTACTAGATACCCAAATTTTTCCTTTAGTCTTCACATCAGCAAGAATATCAATAAGAAGATGATTTAGCTTAGTTAAATTCAACCTAGTGAAACTGCTCCGTTAACTCTGTTCCAGCATCCACTTACAGTTATATATCCAAAAGGAATGAAAACAGGGACTTGAATACTTGTACAACAATGTTCACAGCAGTATTGTACCCAACAGCCAAAAGTTAACAAACAACTCAAGTGTCTGATCACTAAGCAAAAGCTGATTTCCTCCTTGATACAAAGCATCACAGAGCATGTCCACATCATTATTTAGTTTGGACAGAAAGAAAGAATATTCCTGAGGAGATTCTGCCAACTGTTGTTGTACCAGAGAAACATCCTGTTTTAGTTTCTCGGCCACTGCTCCAGATTTCCATGGGTAATAATTCTTTTTTCCTATTTCCTTCTTCTAAAAATCGATAAGGCCTGTGAGTAGAATAATCCTTGGTATCAAAGGTATTCCTAGGATTTATCTGCTGAGATACTGATGGATCTGTTAGCATTTTCAGTCACTCCTGGGGCATCAAATTACTTTGACTAAGTACTTGAACCAAGTTTTCAAGCGGACAATTCATGTCCTAATGCTTTCTCAGTTCAGTTTCATGTGATAATTGTACATGTTCAAATGATGCCTTTTGCTTTATCAGTTGATTTAAAAATAACTTTTGTCTGGCTGTGTAATAGTCTTGTTTACTCTGCAGATCAAATCTCCTTTTCCAACTGGCATATTCAGTAACTGGACTTTTCTTTTTACCATAGCAGGCAAAATTTTGTCTTTTATATGAATGATTTGTTCGTCAAGTATCAGAACTTCACTGTTCAAGCTAGAAATTTTAGCCTCCAGATTATCTTTGCCAAGAGCCTTGCTAGTGAGGCTATGAAGATTCTTCTCTGCCCGTTTTATACTTGATTTCAGGCTCAAATTATTTGCTTACAAGTTAATTAACTGATGTTGAGCACAAATGTATGTCAGTGGCAGTCCATAGCAGCCCAGGAGATGACTTTTACTGATACTATACACAACATTAAGTAGAATATAAACTCCATGAGGGCAGGAATTTGTCACTGTTTTCTGATATATCTGTCATTCCTGTAACAGCAGCCGAAACATACAGTGAGTGTTCAGTCCTAAGCACAGCTTGGATAGACAAATGCATGAATATATACAAAGATTCAAGGTTTCCAAATTTTGATCTCAAGAGATTAGAAACACCTTGTAAATATGACGCCAATCACGGAGTTACCATGAGTAAACAAAAGAAACAGAATAACAAACCTCTACTCCATACCACCATTCAGGTATGACCTAAATCAAGTCCTTTGATTATACAGTGGAAGTGAGGAATAGATTTAGATAGATAGAGTACCTGATGAACTGTGGATGGAGGTTCGTGGCATTGTAAGGAGACATGGATCAAGACCATCCCCAAGAAAAAGAAATTCAAAAAAGCAAAATGGCTGTCTGAGGGGGCCTTACAAATAGCTGTGAAAAGAAGAACAGCGAAAAGCAAAGGAGAAAAGGAAAGATATACCCATTTGAAAGCACAGTTCCAAATAATAGCAAGGAGAGACAAGAAAGCCTTCCTCAGCGATCAATGCAAAGAAATAGAGGAAAATAACAGAATAGGAAGGACTAGAGATCTCTTCAAGAAAACTAGAAGTACCAGGGGAACAGAGATGGACACAATAAAGGACAGAAATGGTATGGACCTAACAGAAGCAGAAGATATTAAGAAGAGGTGCTAAGAATACACAACTGTACAAAAACGATCTTCACGACACAGATAATCACAGTGGTGTGATCATTCACACTCACTTAGAGCCAGACATCCTGGAATGTGAAGTCAAGTGGGCCTTAGGAAGCATCACTACAAACAAAGCTAGTGGAGGTGATGGAATTCCAGTTGCACTATTTCAAATCCTAAACGATGATGCTGTGAAAGTGTTGCACTCAATATGCCAGCAAATTTGGAACACTCAGCAGTGGCCACGG
Organism: Moschus berezovskii; assembly: GCF_049115385.1. Classification (NCBI taxonomy): domain Eukaryota; kingdom Metazoa; phylum Chordata; class Mammalia; order Artiodactyla; family Moschidae; genus Moschus; species Moschus berezovskii. The sequence continues at coordinate 4,154,306 of NC_142469.1, forward strand.
GACTGGAAAAGGTCAGTCTTCATTCCAGTCCCTAAGAAAGGCAATGCCAAAGAAATGTTCAAACTGCAACATGATTGCCCTCATCTCACACACTAACAAAATAATGCTCGAAATTCTCCAAGCCAGGCTTCAACAGTACACGAACCGTGAACTTCCAGATGTTCAAATTGGATTTAGAAAAGGCAGAGGAACCAGAGATCAAATTGCCAGCATCCTCTGGATCATCGAAAAAGCAAGAGAGTTCCAGAAAAACATCTATTTCTGCTTTATTGACTATGCCAAAGCCTTTGACTGTGTGGATCACAATAAACTGTGGAAAATTCTTGAAGAGTGGGAATCCCAGAACACTTGACTTGCCTCTTTTGAAACCTGTAGGCACGTCAGGAAGCAACAGAACTGGACATGGAACAACAGACTTGTTCCAAATAGGAAAAGGAGTACGTCAAGGTTGTATATTGTCACCCTGCTTATTTAACTTACATGCAGAGTACATCATGAATGCTGGGCTGGAAGAAGCACAAGCTGGCATCAAGATTGCCGGGAGAAATATCAATAACCTCAGATATGCAGATGACACCACCCTTATGGCAGAAAGTTAAGAGAAACTAAAGAGCCTCTTGATAAAGAGGAGAGTGAAAAAGTTGACTTAACGCTCAGCATTCAGAAAACTAAGATCATTGCATCCGGTCCCATCACTTCATGGCAGATAGATGGGGAAACAGTGGAAACAGTGTCAGACTTTATTTTTCGGGGCTCCAAAGTCACTGCGGATGCTGATTGCATCCGTGGAATTAAAAGACGTTTACTCCTTGGAAGGAAAGTTATGACCAACCTAGACAGCATGTTAAAAAGCAGAGACATTACTTTCCCAACAAAGGTCCGTCTAGTCAAGGCTATGGTTTTTCCAGTAGTCATGTGTGGTTGTGAGAGGTGGACTGTCAAGAAAGCCGAGTGCCAAAGAATTGATGCTTTTGAACTGTGGTGTTGGAAAAGACTCTTGAGAGACCCTTGGACTGCAAGGAGATCCAACCAGTCCATCCTAAAGGAAATCAGTCTTGAATATTCATTGGAAGGACTGATGCTGAAGCTGAAATTCCAATACTTTGGCCACTTGCTGCGAAGAACTGACTCATTTGAAAAGACCCTGATGTTGGGAAGGATTGCGGGCAGGAGAAGGGGACGACAGAGAATGAGAAGTTTGGATGGCATCACCGACTCAATGGACATGGGTTTGAGTAAACTGCTGGAGTTGGTAATGGACAGGGTGGCCTGGCATCCTGCGGTCCATGGGGTCTCATAGAGTCGGACACGACTGAGCAAGTGAACTGAACGGAACTCTGTATCACAGTAGCATTGGCTAACTCCTTCCAGAACTCAGAGTAAGAATGCTTATAGTTTTTAAAAACCAGAGATTAGAAGGAAGTATCCCAACATGAAACAGCCAAACGACAGAAAAGCTGCCTGTTCAGAAAGTTACAATTAGTAATGCAGTAATGCATCAGAGCTAAAGCTGCATTACAGCAGATAAATGTTACTATGTAAAAGAAACTTTGACATTACATAGAGATGGAAAACAATCTTAATTGAACCAAAAAGAATAAAATACCCAGGAATTATATTTGAGTTTTTGTGCAGTTAGATTGTTTTCAATCTGCTGATATTAATAGGAATTACATTGGTTGTTATAGGAGTTACAGACATATCAGAAAACAGTGTCAAATTCTTGCTCTCGTGGAGTTTATATTCTATTTAGTTTTGTGTAAAATATCAGTAGAGTCTTGTCACGGGGTGCTATGGGTTAAGGATGTTAATCAGTCTTACATACTGAAAAATATGTAATCCTCTAAGAACTTTTTGCTTAGCCTCATTTGTCTCTGGTTTTCTTTCATGTTTGAATAAAAGCAAACAAAATATCATAGAATGAAGTGCCTTGTTGGGATCTGGTTCACTGCCGTGTGAAAATAAATAAAGGTAAGATCCATGTTATAGGAGAATTAGTCACCTTCTTTTCGCCCAGTTCCTGTTTTATGGTAACATTCTTATTGAAATGCATTCCTAGCACCCGCAGCTTACAGCATGTGATTTCACAGTTGTACAGTGTAATGATTTGGCAAAAAAGTGGTTGGTGCTCTTTGTTCATTTAAGAAATAGTTGCTGGAGGATACAGTTGTGTTTGAGACAAAATCCCTGTCCTGGAGCTTCCAGGTAGAATGTAAGGTGATAGTGACTGTCTGGTTGGTTGGTTGGTGGCCAGCGCTGTCTCACAGAGTTGGGCTGGTCAGGGCAGGTCTGTGTGTGGAGGTGACCCAAGAGAAGTAGTGTGCTTGCTTGGACACATGTAGTGCCCAGCCATTCCTGGGTAAGGGAAGAATATTCCTAGTAGAGAAATAAATAGCAAATGAAAAGTATACTTAAGTGGTTGTTAGTTAATCCTCTTGTCAGATTAAAATAATCCAATGTTAATAAGTAGTTCTATAGTTGACCCTTGAACAGTGTGATTTAGGGATGTCAGCTTTCAGCACAGTCAAAAATCTTGAGTATAATTTACAGTCTGTCTTCCATGTCAGAGGTTCCTTACTGTTCACTGTTCCTCGGTATCTACGGTTTCAAGTTCAGAGATTTAGCCAACCATGGGTCATGTGATACTGAGTATTTACTGTTGGAAAAAAAAGTTGTGAATAAGTGGACTCCTGCAGTTCAAACCTGTATTATTCAAGGGTCAATTATCTCCTTGTGTTGTGCTTATCAGTCAGTTCAGTTTAGTCGCTCAGTAGTGTCCAACTCTTTGCGACCCCACGAATCACAGCATGCCAGGCCTCCCTGTCCATCACCAACTCCTGGAGTTCACTCAAACTCATGTCCATCGAGTCAGTGATGCCATCTAGCCATCTCATTCTCCGTCGTCCCCTTCTCCTCCCGCCCCCAACCTTTCCCAGCATCAGAGTCTTTTCCAGTGAGTCAACTCGTCGCATGAGGTGGCCAAAGTATTGCAGTTTCAGCTTTAGCATCAGTCCTTCCAATGAACACCCAGGATTGATCTCCTCTAGAATGGACTGGTTGGATCTCCTTGCATTCCAAGGGACTCTCAAGAGTCTTCTCCAGCACCACAGTTCAAAAGCATCAATTCTTCGGCGATCAGCTTTCTTCACAGTCCAACTCTCACATCCATACATGACCACGGGAAAAACCATAGCCTTGACTAGACGGACCTTTGTTGACAAAGTCACGTCTCTGCTTTTTAATATGCTATCTAGGTTGGTCATAACTTCCCTTCCAAGGAGTAAGCGTCTTTTAATTTCCTGGCTGCAGTCAGCATCTGCAGTGATTTTGGAGCCCAAAAAAATAAAATCTGACATTGTTTCCACTGTTTCCCCATCTATTTCCCATGAAGTGATGGGACCAGATGCCATGATCTTCGTTTTCTGAATGTTGAGCTTCAAGCCAAACTTTTCACTCTCCTCTTTCACTTTCATCAAGAGGCTTTTTAGTTCCTCTTCACTTTCTGCCTTAAGGGTAGTAATACCTTAATATTTAGTTTTTCGGCCAAGTTGAGTCTGTAATTAGTGGGTTATGTAAATCAGCTGTTTAAGACAATGATTTCCAAACAACCAAGGAGCAGATTCTGAAGCAACTCAATACTCCCCAGTACCCACTTAACACTCCAGTTTGTATTAATGGTGTTTACTTGGCTACTGTTAAATTTTCTGGAGTTGGCTGGGTTGGTGGCCAAGTGCCTCTTCTCTGTGCTGCTTAGAATTATGGAATGGAGCTAATTCAACTGAAAAATTGTTATGTACATTTTGATATTTTACTTAATTTCATAATGTTGCCTGGTAGTTAAAAAAAAAACTTTGGTACATTTTTTTGCCCTTATATCCTTTCAGTTCAGTTCAATCGTTCAGTCATGTCCAACTCTTTGCAACCCCATGATTCACAGCACGCCAGGCCTTCCTGTCCATCACCAACTCCCGCAGTTCACTCAAACTCATGTCCATCGAGTCGGTGATGCTATCCAGCCATCTCATCCTCTGTCGTCCCCTTCTCCTCCTGCCCCCAATCCCTCCCAGCATCAGAGTCTTTTCCAATGAGTCAACTCTTCGCATGAGGTGGCCAAAGTATTGGAATTTCAGGTTCAGCATCAGCCCTTCCAATGAACGCCCAGGACTGATCTCCTTTAGAATGGACTGGTTGAATCTCCTTGCAGTCCATGGGACTCTGAAGAGTCTTCTCCAACACCACAGTTCAAAAACATCAACTCTTTGGCACTCAACTTTCTTCACAGTCCAACTCTCACATCCATACATGCCCACTGGAAAAACCATAGCTATACTTAGGTACATATTTAGATATTCATGAAATCAGACACTTAGGTATTTATGATATTAGGTTTTCGTGTTTTCTGATTAGGTTTCCTTTTTTAAAAACTTAATTAATTAATTTGACTGTGCTGGGTCTTAGTTGTGGCACAATCTATTTCCTTCACCAGGAAACAAACCTGGGGCCCCCTACATTGGGAGCATGAGTTTTAGCCACTGGACCATGAGGAATGTCCCCTCTGATTAGGTTTCTGTTTTCTGTTTTTCATGGATATGATCTGTAATTAACATGGTGGAATATCTCTTTTTCTCTGTGCTTGATAGTAGTCCGAAAGACTGTCTATCTGTCTATCAAACTTGACTGTTTCTCTGTCAAGGTCCTTACAGTTGAATTTCAGTGTTAGCCACATATCATCTTTTATATTTATTCATCAGAATAGTTCTCTTGCCCTGTTCTTTTTATCTGTTTATAGCAAACTCCTGGAAAGAATTTTAATGCTCTTGTCCCCAGTATCTTTTCTCCACATTCTGATTTTGTTCTCATTAGCTGCTCTGGGTTGCAAGCCGTGTCACTCTGCCAGATGCAATTTTTGGTTCACCATTCCTGGTTATTCTCTTACCTTCCTGTCTTCCTCTCAGTTTCTTCTGATTCTCCTCTTCATCTTCTTGACCTCTAGGCGCTGGAGTATTTCAGGGTTCAGATTTTAAGCATCTTCTCTATTTCTACTCACTTTTATGGTGATGTTGTATAATTTTATGAATTGAAAAGTGAAAATGAAAGTGAAGTTCGCTCAGTCGTGTCCAGCTCTTTGCGACCCCATGGACCCTGCCAGGCTCCTCTGTCCGTGGAATTCTCCAGGCCAGAATACTGGAGTGGGTAGCCATTCCCTTCTCCAGGGGATCTTCCAAACCCAGGGGTTGAACCCAGGTCTCCCATATTGCAGGTGGATTCTTCACCCTCTGAGTCACTGGGGAAGTCCTAATTTTATGACGTAAAACACGCTTTATAATTCTGCTCTTAAATGTATATAGTCCAGACTCCTGTATTTACTTCTTTGGCTGTCTCTTGGGCATTTTAAGCTTAATGTCTGACACTGAACTCATGGTACCTGCTTCCCATCTCCCAGCTCTCCTTGTAACACTTTATGCCTGCAGTCTCCCTCATTTCTAGAAATGTTAACTTCTTTTGAGTTGCTTAACAAAGAACATTGAAGTCATTTTTATTTCTTTCATGTTCTGTATTTACTTGATCCTGTTTGCCTTGTTTTCAGAATATATCCAGACTCTGGTATCTCATACAATCGCACTTCACTGCCACTGTGGTTTTGGTCATTACCATTTCTCATCTGTATTATTGCATTAGCCTGGAAGTGGTTTCCCTGCTACTGCCTCTGAGGATTCTGTCCCATATGTTCTCAGAACAGCATCTAGAGTAATCTTGGAGAGTTAGATCCTATCACTCTTATTCAAAGTGCTCTGGTCACTTTCCATTTCACACAAAGGAGAAAACTAAAGTTCTCCTGGCCTACAAGACTGAGCCTAGCTTGCCCCTGTACCTTTCTGTTCTTCTCCCCCTTTTTGCTAATCTGGCCACGTAGACTTGCCCCCAGTCTTCTGTTCTTCCACCTATTCTGGGCATGCTCCTGCCTCAGAGTCTAGGTACTTGATGTGCCTTCTAACTAGAAAGCTACTCCCTCAACTTGTTCTGCTTTTGCTGAAAATTCACCTCGGCATTGCCGTCCCCAGGCTCTTTCTGGCCTGAGCAGTGAGCTTTCTCCTGGCCTAGTAGCTCTTGCGCAGGAGACAACCGGTACCAGTATCCCCGGCTCTCCCTGGCCTCTCAGTTTAAAATTATAGACTGTTGTTTGTTCCCTTCTTTGTACTCCCTGTTATTCTTCCCTTTTGTTTATACGCTATATATCTTTTTTATTTGTCTCATCCTAGTTAAAAGGAAGCTTCATAGCAACAGTTTTTAAAATTTTTTTCTGTTTTATGGAAAACATCAAAGCAGTAAGACTAGTATAATAAATGAACCCTCATCTACCTTTACTTATACAGTTAGTCAACATTAATAGTTCTTTTTCCATTTAAACCCCACTCACCTCTCCTTCAGTACAGTTCAATCACTCAGTCGTGTCCAGCTGTTTTCGACCCCATGGACTGCAGCACGCCAGGCTTCAGTCTTCCTTGCCTCCCCTCAACCAAGATTATTTTGAAGAAGAGCTCAGAAATCATATAATTTCATCTGTAAATATTTCAGTATGTATTTCTAAAATAAAAGAATTCTTTATTTAAAAAAAATCGCATCAATATTACCCTGTCTAAAATAAAGATACTTTTTAATATTTCCAAGTATGCAGTCAGTGTTCATTTACTTACCCAATTACCACACATTTTTCTTTTTATGGTTTGAATTCGAATTGAAATAGGTCAGTAGGTTCATATGTTCATTTGGTTGCTATGTGACTTTAGTATGTGTTAGTCTATGTAAACGCTTACCCCCCTTACTATTACTAAATGGCCTCTCAGCTCCCTCTTGCCAGTGCAGGAGGTCCAGGAGAAATGGTTTCAATTCCTGGGTCAGGATGTTCCCCTGGAGAAGGAAATGCAACCTACTGCAGTGTTCTTGCCTGGGAAATCCTATGGACAGAGGAGCCTGGAGGGCTGTCACCCATAGGGTCTCAAGGAGTCAGACACAGCTGAGCGAATGAGCATGCACACACGCTTCTATTTCTAATCCCTGACTTCTTCACATTTAGCGAAGAAGCCAGGTTGTTTGCCTTGAGAGTTCTGTCATTGGTATCTGGAGTAACCTATGCCAGCATGTGACTTATAGCAGGTGCTCAGTATTTTTGAATGAATTACTATAAAGGTATATAATTTATGATATTTTAGGATGGAATCATCATGCTCAAAAGTTAGGGAATGATTACCACCTCACTTTTATAATAACGTGATAGAATCATATTGGCAATAAGAAATAATTTTGACAGTTGGGGATGGCTCGCAGTGAAGGGTACTAAGGGCTACAGAAAATGGTTTGAAAAATAATTATACTATCTGCTAAGATATTGTAATGGCCACTCTCTTGTGTTTTCAGTCAAGCATGCAGTCAATCACTTGTTAGGATAGTTTTTACAGTAGTCTTTCAGTGGAGGGAGATAATACCTACATTTTCCCAGTGAACTAAGGTTCAGTGGGGGAAGCAGAAGGAAAGTGAGTGGGTGCTGAGCATTAGTGTTTTTCTTCATAAACTTTATAGAATTAGGCACAGTTCTTTAAAATCAGGTACATGTATAACTTTAAAAAGGAAAGATTTAAGAAGTGGCACTGGTGATTATGTATTTTTTGGGAAAATTCTTTTTGACAAAGTGTTTTTAATATGAGATGGATTAGAAAGAATGAATAAGAAGGAGAAAGCTGGTTTCTGAAATAACTACCGTTGCATTTTGGTGTATGTTTTATTGGTATGTGTGTGAGAACAAAGTTTGGGAAGCAGTTTTACCATGTATACTTCTTTCCCTCATATAATATACCTTTAACATGTTGAAGGCGCTAAAGAATTGCAGTGAAGAAACTGCTTTAACTTCATTTAACCTAGTGTCATTTAGATTTGTTTGATAGAAACTCTCTTTCTGTGAAATATTAATCAGTTTTTCCCAAAGTATGAATTGTTTGACAAAAGTCGAAATATTTGTGCATGTTTAAATATAAGACTTTAGAATGTGTTAAATTTCAACAGAAAGGATGGATAATTTAATCCTGTTGGAGTAACTGAAGACAGTATTCTGAAGAAAAATTAAGTTCGACTATGAGATAACACTAAAATAAAGGTAAACGAGGGAAAATACTTGCATTAAATAGGTAATGCAGATATTTCCCTGAGACAAACTCATTAAGACTAGCCTAGAAGAGAAGGCAGAACTAAAAAAACACAGGAAGGCAGTATGTATGTCAGGCTTATAGTAACTGTGTTTCTTTTAAAAATCTGCAACTCAGTGCTAGTAAGTTCTTAATTGAGACTTAATATGAAACTTTTTGCACTGTAAATTGTTTATACTCTATCAAAAGTCATGTGATGAGATTGAAAAATAGTGGAATATATAAATGTGCCTTCTTTGACTCAGTAAACTTCTGTTTTTAAATTTATTGTAAAGAAGAAATTTAAGAGGGAAAAAAGATAGTAACATTATTCGTACTTTTAAAATTAGAAACATACCAATATTTAAAATGATAAATTCACCCCCAAATGATTCATTGTGTATATTACACACAAATTGATGTGTGTCATAATGTAGACTCTTTTTGCAAGGAACGTGTGAATCATTCATAAAGGAAACACTTTCTGAAGGGAGGCCCTTAGAGGCTGGGTGGTGGTCTGCTGCTGTGTTAGAGGAGAAACCTGAGGGGGCTCTGTTAAGAGGATGTATCTGTGGAACTTTTTATTTTACTTCAGATCACAAACTCTGAAATAGATACATAACCTTTATCGTCATGACTTTGCAAAGAGACCATGCTGTTTAAGTTTTTCTCAAGTCTGATAATTAGGGCCAAGTTTCATAATAGAGGAGATGAGTTCCTAGAAGCAGTGGAGTTTGGCCTTTGTACTGCCAGCATGAGTTAAGGCTTGTCAGATGTGAAGTCTCTGCAGTACTATGGTTCTCCCTTCTGTATGGTATAAAGTGACTTAAACTTATGCCAGTTTTGAGAAATTTAACAAATTTTACCTTAACAAGGGAACATTTCACCTAAAAATGGGCACAATAAGGGACAGAAACAGTAGAGATCTAGTAGACGCTGAAGATCAAGAAGAGATGGAAGGAATACACAAAAGAACTGTACGAAAAAGATCTTAATGAACTGGCTAACTACGGTGGTGTGATTCTGGAGTGTGAAGTCAAGTGAGCCTCAGGGATCACTGCTGTGTAGCTAATGGATGCAGTGAAATTGTAGTGCAGTTCAGTTGCTTAGTCATGTCGGACTCTGTGATATGGTGGACTTCACCATGCCAGGCCTCCCTGTCCATCACCAACTCCCGGAGCTTACTCAAACTCACGTCCATTGAGTCGGTGATGCCATCCAACCATCTTATCCTCTGTTGTCCCCTTCTCCTGCCCCCAAGATTTCCCAACATCAGGGTCCCAATGAGTCAGTTCTTCGCATCAGCTGGCCAAAGTATTGGAGTTTCAGCTTTAGCATCAGTCCTTCCAATGAATATTCCGGACTGATTTCCTTTATGATGGACTGGTTGGATCTCCTTGCAGTCCAAGAAACTCTCAAGAGTATTCTCCAATACCACAGTTCAAAAGCATCAATTCTTTGGTGCTCAGCTTTCTTTATAGTCCAACTCTCACATCCATACCTGACTACCAGAAAAACTATAACTTTGACAAATGGACCTTTGTTGGCAAAGTACTGTCTCTGCTTTTTAATATAACTTTCCTTCCAAGGGGTAAGTGTCTTTTTAAATTTCATGGCTGCAGTCACCATCTGCAGTGATTTTGGAGCCCCCCAAAATAAAGTCTCACTGTTTACATTTTTTCCCCATCTGTTTGCCATGAAGCGATGGGACCAGATGCCATAATCTTATTTTTCTGAATTTTGAGTTTTAAGCCAACTTGTTCACTCTTCTTTCACTTTCATCAAGAGGCTCTTTAGTTGTTGTTCGCTTTTTGCCATAAGGGTGGTGTCATCTGCATATCTGAGGTTATTGATATTTCTCCCGGAAATCTTGATTCCAGCTTATGCTTTATCCAGCCCAGCATTTCACGTGATATACTCTGCATATAAGTTAAATAAGCAGGGTGACAATATACAGCCTTGACATACTCCTTTCCCGATTTGGAACCAGTCTGTTGTTGCATGTCCAGTTTTAACTGTTTCTTCTTGACATCCATAGAGATTTCTCAGGAGGCAGGTAAAGTGGTCTGCTATTCCCATCTCTTCAAGAATTTTCCACAGTTCGTTGTGATCCACACGGTCAAAGACTTTGGCATAGTTTGTAAAGGAGAAGTAGATGTTTTTCTGGAACTCTTGCTTTTTCGATGATCCAGCAGATGTTGGCCATTTGATCCTCTGGTTCCTCTGCCTTTTCTAAATCCAGCTTGAACATCTGGAAGTTCACGGTTCACATAGTGTTGAAGCCTGGCTTGGAGAATTTTGAGCATGATTTTACTAGTGTGTGAGATGAGTGCAATTGTGCAGTAGTTTGAGCATTCTTTGGCATTGCCTTTCTTTGGGATTGGAATGAAAACTGAACTTTTCCAGCAGTAGGATTTCCAGTAAAGTTATTCAAAACCCTAAAGGATGATGCTGTCAAATTGTTGCACTCAACATGTCAGCAAATTTGGAAGACCCAGCAGTGGCCACAGGACTGGAAAAGGTCAAGAAGGGTAGTACTAAAGAATGTCAGACCATCGGACAGTTGCACTCATCTCCTATGCTAGTAAGGTCATGCTTAAAATCTTGCATGCTAGGCTTCAGCATTACCTGAATCAGGAACTTGCAGATGTCCGAGTTGGGTTTAGAAAAGTCAGACGATCCAGAGACAAATTGCCAACATTCCCTGTATCAGAGAGAAAGCAAAGAAATTCCAGAAAAACATCTACCTCTGTTTCATAGACCACGTTAAAGCCTTTGACTGTTTGGATCATACAAATTGTGGAAAGCTCTTAAAGAGATTGGAATACCAGACCATCTTACTTGTTTCTTGAGAAACCTGTATTTGGGTTAAGAAACAGTTAGAACCATGTATGGAGCAACAGATTGGTTCAGGATTGAGAAAGGAGTATGACAGAGCTGTCTGCTGTCACTCTGTTTATTTAACCTGTATGCTGAACACATCATGAGAAATGTTGGGCTGGATGAGTTACAAGCTGGAATCAAGGTAGGTGGGAGAAACATCAGCAACGTCAGATATGTGAATGATACCACTCTAATGGCAGAAAGCGAAGAGGAACTAAAAAACCTCTTGATAAGGGTGAAGGAGGAGAGTGAAAGAGCCGGCTTAAACCCAAATATTAAGAAAGCTAGGATCATGGCATCCAGTCCCATTTCCTCATGGCAAATAGAAGGGGAAAAGGTGGAAGTAGTGACAAATTTCCTCTTCTTGGGCTCTAATATCAGTGCAAATCGTGACTGTAGCCATGAAATCAGAAGATGATTGCCTCTTGGCAGGAAAGCTATGACAAACCTACAAAATGTGTTGAGAAGCTGAGACGTGACTGCCGACACAGGTCTGTCTGGTCACTGTGTTCTCCCAGTGATCACTTATGCTGTGAGAGCTGGACCGTAAAGGAGGCTGAGCGCCAGAAGAGTTGATGTCTTCGAGCTGTGGCGCTGCAGAAGACTCCTGAATGTCTGTTATACAGCAAGGAGATTGAATACTGGTTGGAAGGACTGCTGCTGAAGCCTGAAGCTCCAGTATTTTGGCTACCCAATGTGAAGAGCCGATTCATTGGAAAAGTCTCTGATGCTGGGAAAGATTGAGGGCAGAAGGAGAAGAGGGCATCAGAGGATGAGATGGCTGGATGGCATCACTGATGCAGTTAGCATGAACTTGGGTAAGCTCCAGGAGATGGTGAGGGATAGGGAGGCCTGGCGTGCTGCAGTCCTTGGGGTCGCAAACAGTGGAGAATGACTGGGTAACTGAACAACAACAGCAAGTATTAGTGTCAGGAGGATTTCATGGAGGCCTGACTCAGCAGATTTAATGAGGGTCGTTTTTAGGTGAGGAGGGAAAGAATTTCAGTGATCTAAATTCAGGCTTAGGGAGATTTTGAGTATGATTATAGGCTTTATGCCAGAATTTCAAAATGAGAATGACTGAAGTATGGGAGGGAAGAAAATCATATTGTTTTTCTACATTATGCATGGCTGTCCACTTGCCTCATACAGAATTCAGGCCATTGCTATTTTTTTTTTGTTTATAACCCCAGATTGCCTTTTTAGTGGCTGTATTGAGGACTTATAGAAACTTTGGTTATCAAATACTGAATCTTAGTTTGCCTTTGGCAGTGGAAGGGGCAGATTTTGGAGGCCTCTGAGAATAAACAGATTTGAAAAGAGCACAGATTCTATGTCACTGCTTTCTATTCATTTTCTTAGTGGAAGCTGTTGGACTGAACTTTCCAAAATTTAAGTATCTAAGTGGATGGGTTTTACAAGAGATTGTTCATTCTGTGCTCTGATTTACTTTAATCAGACAAATGGAATAGAAGAAAGAAATTTCAGGTACGTTTTTAATGGAAGATTTGTTCTGTGAGGGGAGTTGAGGGGAAAAAGAATACATAAATTGTGATGGTGGGGTCCATGATAGGGGAGACTGTGAACCAAAGTCCACAGTTTCTAGGTGCCAGATTCTGTTCTAAGCCCTGCACTCACATTGACGTAATCATCACAGCGCACCGCTGACCACTAGCATGATCTCTGCGTCATAGGGCAGCTTGAGGCACAGCAAGGTTAACCAGATGCATTGGTTTTCGGGGGCCTACTGCTTGAGAGCCCTGGTAATGTTGGAGACAACCTAGAGCTTGATTTTTTTTTTTTTTTTTACTTCCCGTGTTATGGAGAGACCAGTGTGACTGGAGCACTGTGAGTCAGTCGTTGAGAAATCAGGAAAGTGGGTGGGGGCTGCTCTTCTCTGGATCCTGGAGGCCCTGGCTGGGATTTTGAAAATGTATCTCAAGTGTGTGAACATACATCTGTATTGGTAAGGTTTGGAGGATAGAAGAATGGTAACATGATATAGCTTTATATTTTGGAAGAATCTAAGATAGAGTTATGACGTCTGGAAAACAAACTGTGAGTATGAGTGTGTGTGTGTGGCGGGTGGCCGTGGAGGATCCTGGGACACTAGGGGGCTTGATGGGAGATGATAGTGGTGTGGGGAGAAGGTGAGCTGTGGGAGTGGTTAGTGTTGATCAGACAGGTGATGTGTTTTGTAGATAGAGCTAGCAGGTTGAGCTGACCCTTGAATGTGGGATATGAGGAGAGAGACGCTGGGGATAGTTCTAGAGCTTTAGCATTGAGCAGCTGGGTTCCATTACTGGGACTGTCTTCAGTTCAGTTCAGTCCCTCAGTCGTGTCCGACTCTTTGCGACCCCATGAATCACAATATGCCAGGCCTCCCTGTCCGTCACCAACTCCCGGAGTTCACTCAAACTCATGTCCATCGAGTCGGTGATGCCATCTGGCCATCTCATTCTCTGTCGTCCCCTTCTCCTCCCACCGCCAGTCCCTCCCAGCATCAGAGTCTTTTCCACATCAGAGTCAACTCGTCCCATGAGGTGGCCAAAGTATTGGAGTTTCAGCTTTAGCATCAGTCCTTCCAGTGAATACCCAGGATGGGTAGAATCGGTATTTCTTTTCTATGTTAGCCTTGAGATACCTGTTTGACAACCTAGTGGACATGTCAGATCACACCCTTAGGAGGTCAAATGTGAGCTTGGGGCTGGGGAAGATGGGAGTCAAGCGAGTATATATGGACTGGATAAAATCATTTAGGGAGGAGTGAGTGCACATAAAGGGGAGATGGGAAGACTGAACCTTTTAAGTCCTTTGGTGTGTAGTGTCTGCAAGAAGAGATCTATAAAGGGTGTTGAGAAGTAGCCAGTGAGGGAGGAGTGTGTGATGTTCAGAAATCAAGTGAGAAAAAGGGGTTCAGGACGGGGAGAGGGGTCAGCTGTAGCTGCCAGGAAAGGGAATAAGGTAAAACCTAATAATTGACCTCTGGATTTGTCTTTGCTAAATCCTATTGATCCTGCTGTGCAGCATAGCCCTAAAATTCATATTGCCCTTTTATAATCCTGCCAATGAACACTGTTAATCAGGTTTTAATCACTTTTCTCCTGGACTGTTTTTTGAATTATTAGTTTCTCTCCTGATTACAATACAAAATGCATATTTATTATAGAAAATATACAGTGATTTAAACCCCGCTTCCCCAGTTCCTTACTCTATCTTACCACCAGATAGTCACAGATAACCTTCCTTCCCCCATCCATTTCTATCTCTTCATACATGTATGCATATAATGGTTAACTTTTGCTTTTTAAAATAAACATGGTAGAACTAATTATCTGATGTTAAAGATTCTCTGAGAATGTGTATGAATGTTTGGCAGCATCCATCATGGTGGAGTAACCTTCTAATGGAACTCCCGTTTCCCCCAATTATATCTTAAATGAGTCCTGGTGAATTTTCTTAAGATAAATTCTTCTCTAAGTCTTTAGAACATATAGCATAGTGATAAAAATCATGGACTCTGTTTTTGAGAGTAATCCATGCATATAGCAGGAAATGTGGAAAATAGGGGAAAAGTATATTATTTTGTAGAATAATTGTTGTTATAATTTTCATCCATTTCTTGCTGATCTTTTTTTTTTTGGTTTGTCTAAATGTGCATGTACAACATTTCGTTTGTCTGTTACTAACAAGGATCATACTTTGTTTTCTAGCCAGCATTTTTTCTAATTTATTCTCTTTTCTATACTTATATAATATTTTGGTCGAAGTATATAAGGAGTTTCATAATTCTGTTTGTTGTCAAATTGCTCTTCAAAAGGATTGTACCATTTGAAAGTATATTTATAAAGAATTTTGTTCTCTTTAAATTTTTAGGATAGACCACTTTCTTGTTGAACTCTTAAATGAAGTTCTACTTGGATACAAAGATGAGGACTAGATAACTTCTTGAGGTTCCTTCTAACCCGTAGGATGAAGATAATAACTAACATTTGTGTAGTGCTCTAAAGTTACAAAGTGAGTTCTCATACATCATCTCACTTGATCCTCACAACAGCCCTGTGAGGTAGGTAGGACAGGTATTGTTGTTCTCGTTTTAGAGATAAAGAAACTGGTAGAGAGGTTAAGGATTTGGTCAGGTTTTATTTAAGTGTTTTAACAGGGACCTGAATCCAGGCCATATGACTGCAATAATCACATTATTTTCACAAGATTTTATACAACTGCACATTTAGAATTGCTCTATGTCAGCTAGTAAAATGACATTTGTTCGGTACAGAAATAAACCTGTTGATAATATAAATACAGTGTCTTGCATTCCTTTTCCATGCCTCCTCCCCTGCCGTTAAATGAATGACTCTCTTTTGATTAGGGGAAGGTAACTTAATTATATAGTTATATTAAACACCTACTGTTTTCCCCAGCTTGTGGGGGGAGGGGGAAGTTACATTGTGTTTTTCATTCTGTGTGTGTGTGTGTTTGCGTGCGCATGCACTTGATGTAACTCAAAAGTATATCCCATTACTTAGTCTCACACGTGTAGCATAAAAGTCTTCAAGGAATAGATTACAACTAGAGCTTCAATTTTTTGGTTCTAGCATGATCCTAGAATTGCAAGATTTTCAGGGTGTTTTTGTACTTCTTTAACCAAAATTGGGATTAACTAAGTACTCCAGGTGTAGCTGCTTACGATGTTTACAGAGGTACAGTGAGTGATAAGTGAGAGTGTGTGACAGTGGAGGGCAAACCAAGAAGAATCACAGCCAGTCTTCTCTTTGACCAGTTGCCTCATAAGGTAGAAGTTTGTAAACTGAATTTGGAGCTTGTTAGTGGCATTATCCCATTTTAGGAAACTGTCTCACAGTGTTTTTTGTACTGCCTTTAAACACTTAACATCACCAATATTTTAAAAAAAATTTTTTTTTTTTTTCCTAGTTGTTGGTCTTGACGATATTATGGATGAAGGAGTTGTTAAAGAAAGTGGCAATGATACCATTGATGACGAAGAACTGATTTTACCTAACAGGAATTTGAGGGACAAAGTAGAAGAAAATTCAGTGAGATCACCAAGAAAATCACCTCGTTTAATGGCACAAGGTAACTCTACCAAAGAGAACTAGCTAGAAAATCAAATGTAGGGACAGATGTGATAGAGTGTAAACTTACTGAGCATTGATAGTATTTTCTTGGTGTTTGCAAACCTGAGGCATTTGGATCATCAGTTTTGAGATTGCATCAATCTGTTGGTATGATTTTTTAAAAATTTTTGTTGAAATTACACATGATTCAGAGAGTTGACTAGTCCTATGAGTTTTCAGTACTTGCCATCCTACTGCTTTTTTTCCCTTTTCTCAGGGGAAACTTTGTTTTTATTAATTATTGTTACTTTTTTGATATTTCATGTCTCTTAAGTAACATATGTATATTGCTACTTCTTGACTATTCTGATGATTGTATTTATTGATTTCCCACTCTGGATGGTGAATTTAGCACTCTTTTCTCCTCTTGTTCCCCCATGAAACAAAAGTATATTTTCTCATTTTTCTAATAGATAATTTCATAAGATTATTTCATAAGATCTTATTTTATAAGATCAGTAGGAATTACTTACGTTATTATGAGTCAGTATGCTGTTAGTGATGATCCTTTTAATAAACTGTTCTATACAACTTTGTCTTTCTGATTTAATAATTGATCATTTGCTTATTAGTTTACATGTTTGCACACACAGCTTTTAATGTACATATCAGTAATTATACCCCAACTACTCTGCCAGTGGTCTGAATCTTTTTTGAATATATTTGTGCATATCAGGCATTCTGTCATTTTCCTTTTGCTGAGGAAAGTGTCTTTGGGGACCTCCTGATCTGCTGCTGTGTGCAGTGCTGTATTAGCCCTATGTAAGCTAGAGGTGTGGCTCAGAGCTCTCTTTACTAGTCTTCTGAGGATTCTGTTCTGTATTGCAGTTCCTATTTCCTTTTCTTTGGTTTAGCTCCTTCGTTGTGGTGACATACCTCTTCTAGTAGTTTTGTGAGGAAAAGGACTATGTGTGTGTGTATATATATATATATATGTATATATATATATATATATATTTTAAACCTTGTATGTTTGCAAATGTATTTATAATCTGTTTTCACATTGGAATCATAGTCTGATTAAATATAGAATTCAAGGTTGCAAATTGTTTTTCCTCAGAAACTTGAAAGTGATGCTCTATTTTCAGTCTGGAAAAAATCTCTTGAATTATTTCACTGGTTATTTTCCCCTTTATTTTCTCAGCTCTTGTTTCCTAAAACTCCTATCATTAAAGTATTAGATAGTAGGGACTGGCTCTTCTATTTTCTTCACTTATCCACCTCCATCCTCTTCTTACTGAATTTTTCTCATGTTTATCCATCAACTTTTTCATCAAATTCTAACTGTTCTTTTTTTGTTTTGGGAATAATGCTTTTCGTAGCATTTTGGCCTTGTTTCACACATGTGGTATCTTATGTTGTCTTTCATAAGGTACTTAACAGTGTTTTAATCTTTTAAAAATTTCTTTTCCTTTTTTTTTTGCTTCTGTCTTTCATGTTAAGAGACTTTCCTAAAATGTCTGATCATTGGTAGTTTGCTCAGTGTTTCATGTTTTGTTAACTGTGAGCATTCTCTATGGTAATCTGGCTGTGTTACTTTTTGGAAGAATCCCTGATATTAGAATTTAGATTGTTAGATTACTAGCATACATGGAAACCCTTTAGGGAAGCTGACAGGGGCATCTCAGCTTTCAGCACATAGAGATTCACATAATCTTAAAAATTTCAGTGTACTTTACTGCTGCTCTTATTTGTGCTTAATGTTCCTTAGTCTTGAAACTGTTTTTATATTCCTTAAAGAGTAAGCCTCCGGCCTTGGATAAGAAACTGGGAAGAGCAGTTGCCCAATAGATGGAGCAGAGGAGAGGGAGCTTGGTGTTTTTTGGCCAGCACTGTTTATCCTGGGGGGGTTTTCTGCATCAGTGTTTGATCATCTGTTGTTTGGCTTCCTAAATTGTCCCTGTCTTTTCTTATTCTTCCTTTCATTTTAGATTTGTAGCTTTTGGATAGTTTTGATGTGGGGTTTAAGAAGTGAATTAACTGAGATGTATATATTTACTTATCTTTTCCTCACTTTTTTTTTAATTGGTTATTCGGTAGATATTTGTTACTTTGAGAAATAAAAGACTAGAATGAACATTACAGACAAATAACAATAAATGTTTGGCCTATGTAGCCCGACTTCAAACTAAGGCAGTTTATAGTTAGAGGAGATAGTTAAATTATCGTTTGCTAATTAATCAATTACTATTAGAAAATAGCTTTTTGTTTAAATACCTTCACAGTTTGAATGTGCTGTTCATTTATCGACCACTTAGATAATGGGTTTTAAAAGTTTTTCATTTATTTCAGGGCAGATAAATATAGTAGAGTTATAAATTATTACAGACTGCCTTCAAAACTTTAAAAATCATCAAAATATTGATAACAAACCATAAAAATTTTAGTTATTTAAAAACATTCATGTATCTGAGCTTGAGTGGTTCATAATCTAGTAAATAATTTTTTAAAGTTGTTGGGTACCTACCTGAAGACTAGATAGTGTACCAAGTCTTGGGGGGATTAGGAAGGGTCTCTAAGGTTAGGATGACCATATGATTTATAATCCAAACGGGGACACTTTAGTGTCGTGACTGCAGGTGTTTCCTAGGGATGTTAGAGATGGAGGAGGACATGTAAAAGACAGTCACAGCTCAGGGTCAGTGATACATGACAAGTTAGGAGAATGTTCTAAATATCAGTGCATTGTAGGGTTTTGTGTTAAAAAGGAATGAGGCTTGGGGTTTTGTGTTAAAAAGGAATGAGGCTTTTTTAAACTGGTGACTTTTAGTTTTCATGCAGAGTTGATTCAGAGGTATTGATATGCGTAGGCTTGGATATGTAGCTCCTTATTTTGTACTTCAGTTTGTGGGTTGTTTTTCTGCTTAGTGAATTGTTATATTTTTTTCTTAGTGAATTATTTAGCTTTCTTTCCAATTTCTTTTCACTTTGTGTTTCTGTTTTCCTTGGAGGATGTATCCAGTAAATTATTTTCATACGTTCCTCATTTTCCCTTCTGAAACATTTTCTTGGTTTCAGTCTTTTTAAATATAGTTTCCTTTTTGGTTGATCTGTGTCTAGTACTTCAGTGTATATTTGACTTCTTGGAATATTTAAACTAGTTGAGGAATAGATTGAATGCTAAAATAGAGATACAATGGAAGTACATTTATAAAGTCATTAGAATTCTTTTGAGGCTGTAATGAAACTTACACAGATCCTATTGTGATAGATGGTTTAGTTCACATTTAATTGGCACTTGAATTTGTTTGGTTTTATATATTTAAAAGTATTTAATATTTAAAACTGTATGATAACCTTGTTTGAGATGAGTAGTAACATAAGGGATCTTAATCAATTTTAGTCCCAACTTATTTTTATAAAAAGGAAACTTGATAAAAATATTTGTCTTATTGTAAAGTATAATATCAGTCTGAATTTTATAGATGTTTTTTTCCTGCCTCAGAATTGATAGAATTTTGATAAGTGTAAAATTTAACATATCTAAAATATTGTCCATCACGAGTCATTTTCATTGAAATGGGAAAATAAATTTTATAGCTCAGAATAAATTGCACTGAAATAAAAACACATGGCAACATAACTAAGTTATTTTTATTTATTTTTTTCCCTTGTAATAGAACAAGTAAGAAATTTGCGACAAAGCACTATTGCCAAGCGTTCAAATGCAGCACCTTTAAATAGCACAAAAAAGGCATCTGGGAAGACTGTGTCTGCCCCTAAAGTAGGCGTGAAACAACCAGAAAGGTGTCAGATTAAAGAAGAAGCTGGTACATCACCGAAACCCGAACACCAAAAAGAGAGCAGAAGGAGCAACCGACACAGTGGACAGGTTGAAGCAGCAGTTTCATCTTGTCTTGAAATGAAGGATGAAGCTGGATTAGATTCTGAGCAGAAGTGTAATAATCAGGGAGAAGCAAATGTGCCATCTCATGAGTTAAATTGTCCACTCCTTTCAGAGACTTGTATTAATATTGAAGAAAAGAATAGTGAAACTCTGGAATGTAAAACCAAGTCTGTTAGCCCATTATTTAAGTTTTCAGATAAACAAGAAAATGAACGAAACGATTCCATTTCAGGTAAAATGGATGAGACTATTGTTGAAGAAATGAAGGCAGAAGAAGTTGAACAAGAATCAAAGGAGACAGTTAAATTACCCCACGAAGATGACAATGTCATTAAGGAACTTGCATCTTCTGATGCTTTCTCTGACAGTGCTGCTTGTACAAACCCAAACAAGACAGAGAAGAACTTTGTCAGTTTGTCTGGTTCTGTGGATAAAGTAAATGAATGTAGTTTGGAATTACAAGATAGCATGGAAGTTGCTGATAAAGCTAAGAACTCCCCTCTGTTTCAAAGAAATGAAATAGAAATGGCTTATTGTAAAGGCATGGAGTCTAATGATAAGCAGTTGGAGGGCACGAGATTTAATAAATCAAACTTGGAGGTGGTTAATACTGGTGCTTTTGAATCAGAAAGTAATATTTTAGAAAATGCTATTTGTGATGCACCTGACCAAAATTCAGAACAGTTGAATATTGTTGAAGGTATTAAAATGGATTTTCATGAAACAGCAACCCTTCAGGATGATAGAGATAGCCAGTCAAGTAGTGTTTCTTCCTTAGAATCAAAAAACATAAAATCTAAACATAAAAAACCTGGAATTCATCCTCAGCAAACCTTGACCATAGATACTCAGAAAAAAGTTGCTACAGCAAAGCATGAATTAATGCATAACAAAACTAAAGGTAATGTCAAAAGTGTGAAGCGGAATGCTGATGAATCAGATTCTAAGCAGAATTTTCATAGGCCAGTCAAAGTGAGAAAAAAACAAGTTGACAAGGATTCAAAGATTCGGAGTTGCATTTCTGGGGTTAAATCTATGAAAAATCAGGCTCATTCTGTATTCAAAAAAACATCACAGGATCAAAATTTAGTACAGATTTCCAAACCCTTAACTCATTCTATGAGTGATAAACCTCATGGTCACCCTAGTTGCTCTAAAGAACCTCACCATGTACAAACTGGACACTCATTGCAGGCCAGCCAGAAACAGTGCCATAAGCCCCAGCAGCCGACTCTAGCTGCGAGAACCAATAGTCATGTGAAGGAAGAGCTGGAGCATGCAGGTGTTGGAGAACATTTAAAGGAAGAGGATAAATTGAAATTAAAAAAACCTGAGAAGAACCTACAGCCCCGCCAGAGAAGAAGCAGCAAAAGTTTTTCTTTGGATGAGCCACCGTTGTTCATTCCAGACAACATAGCTACTGTAAAAAGGGAAGGCTTAGATCATAGCTCTTCATTCGAATGCAAATATATCTGGACTCCCAGCAAGCAGTGTGGGTTTTGCAAAAAACCACATGGCAACAGGTGTGTGTGTGTGTGTGTGTGTGCGTGTGTGTATGTGATATGTGTATTAAAGAGAAATTGCTGTTTTTAGAGTGAGATTAGTGTGAGAACTTTTTATAGAAAGATTATTTAATATGCAAAGACTTTTGCAAAAACAAAAACCCCTCCTCAGTCCTGGATGATAGAAAGATGGAGCCACTGAGTACATCAGTATTCTAGAACACTTTAAAATACAGTCTGACCAAAAACTGATATATATGGAATTGTTTTGTCATTGTAATCAGTTAGAGACTGTAACTTAGTCATTGCATCTTAAAAAAAAAAAATCAAAAATTTTATAGTGCTTTGGGGCCTGTAAGTTATATATTATTTTGTTTGGCTTGAAAAGGACTAGTAATAAAATGTGAAGGGCATAATGGAAATTTTATATATATATATACACACACACACACTTTTGTTTATTTTTAATGAAGCAGTTACTCTGACTTAATACTGCTACTTTATAACTATCAAACTTGACTTTAGAATGAAATTTGATAGCTAAAACAACTGTTAAATTACCCAGCAGAATTTTGTATGTAACATGGGATGGAATGAAATTTTGTTTTTTGCTATTTTAGTGATTTGGATTTCCTGTGAATTCTCCTCTTTTAGGAGGTGATTTTATAGCGCTGCCCTTGACATTCTTTCCACAGGACTCAGTGTTATCCTTAGTTTTATGACACTGCCATTCTCTCTGCTCCCCCTCTGCCCCCCTGTATTTTTTATTTGCTAGCTTTTTCAGAAAAAGAGAATAAGAGATGAAGTGGAGTTTTCGGCTACAAGATTATCCTGTTCAAGTGTTGAGATTGCTGTTGGAACTTCTATCAACATTGATATAATAAAAGAGCATTGTAACTTGCATATTGTAATATTATCTTTACTCATGATAGTGAATGTTAGTATGAAAATGAAACTCTTTAGGGAGGGACAGTTTAGTACAGTGTGCTGTAATATATTATTTTGTGTGGAAGGTGGTGGTTGGGAGTTGCTGGGGCTATTCTATAAAAAGAACTTTTATGTCAGGTTTCTTCATATAGCCTATTTTTAGTGTCAGCGGTTACTTTAGAACAGCACATTCCCAGTTTTTAAAACTTCTGACTTATTTGAATATAGTGCTACATTTACCCTCACTTTTGTGCTCTTTATGCTTTTTTGTTTGCTTGTTTAAAATACCTTATTAAAATATTCTAAAGTGGGCCTAAGAGAATTAAGGGCTGGATGGTTCTTGTGTCTTTTAAGGAAGACCTTGTTTCTTTGCAAGCTTCTTCTAAAAATGATCACATTGCCATGTTGTCAGAGTAATCAGATAGAAGCCTTAAAGTGAATGAGCTTCTGAAATGCAACTTTGGCCTAGAGTTGGAAGCCATGGTATAAAGTAGCTTTTTTGAGATAACTTCTGTTATGATGGCCTAGTCCTCAGAAGTTTGCCCAGACTTTTGAATGAAGACTGTCACTTCACCAACATCAGTTATTTTCCTAAAATGCAGATTTAGTGTTAAGTCCCATTGTTCTTTTACCTAAAGCTGCCTTTTGGATCTACCCTATAAAACCTAGAGTTTCTTTGCCTCCATCTGGGAAATGATCTAATATTCTAATATTAGATGTGTAGGGATTTTGAGTTTACCCTATGTAATGGAAATGAATATTATATTGGAAAATCAATTTTGGAAGCAACATTTCTCATTACTTCAATTATGTGAATAAAGAAGCCTAAGTTATTGTTTTTTTCTTTACATGTTAATTAGCCTTCACTACTTCTTTGAAGCATTCTGCTTGTGTACACTGAGGTTACGCAAATGCAACCGCCATGCACCATGTAATTTTCCTAGTTTAATCCATGTGTAAGTATATGGATTTATTAGGAAGGACATATGTGGAAATAATTTTCATCCATTTCTTTGATCTCATGCACTAGCTACATTCATTGAAAACTATTTGATAATGTGACTTTTTTTTTAAGCACTTGTGACATATTTATTCCTATAAAGGTTATTTTATTACTTCAGCATTTTATATATAATGCAGCTGAGGTTAGCTTCTTGTTTATGCTTCCATTTGGAAATTATATTTTTATTTTTTTTGAAATTATATTTTTAAATACAGATTTGTTCATGGCATGGCCAAAGGTAATATTTGACCTTAAGAAACTTCTGTGCATGTCCTAAAGGCAGTAGGCATCGACTGCCTTACAGTTTACGCTTCATCCTGTTTTGGCTTCCATTTATCTTCCAGATTCTTCTTACAGCTAAGGCATATTCATTATTGTA
This sequence comes from Moschus berezovskii, assembly GCF_049115385.1. Lineage (NCBI taxonomy): Eukaryota > Metazoa > Chordata > Mammalia > Artiodactyla > Moschidae > Moschus > Moschus berezovskii. The sequence goes on from NC_142469.1 coordinate 4,178,162, forward strand.
AAAACCAGACTATTTAATCTTTTTTTTAAAAGTTACCTTTGAACTTCTTTTAAACATAAGCTAGTTGGCATTTTGAAAGGACGAAATCTTAGTCTTTTCATAATACCTGTGTTGTAGTTTCTAGTATTCCCTCCCTCTCCAGGTGACATCTGCATCTTCAGTTTGTATTACACTTTCTTGTCCAGTTTTAAAAGATTAGTTCATTGGATGAAATTTAGAAACAAAAAAGTCTACTTAGCATAACGGAGTCATAGCTTTAAGCAAGAAACCTTTTTCTTAAAAGGAATTTTTCTCTTAGTGATTCTGGTTTTTCTCAGGAGTTTACAAGTTTGATAGATAAATATTTTTCTCTGCAGATTAGATTGTTAGTGACAACATCAATGATTTAGTGTTTATGTGGAAATCATTTCATCCTAGGGAAGAGTGAGTACATGTCCATTCACAGCAATACAGTCTCAATTACTTTTATACTTAGAACTTGATGGCTTATCTTAAAATAGCTCTGTTAGTGAGTTTGTGACTTTTTAAGAACAGGAATTCTCAATATTGCCTTTGTGGTTTGCTCTGAAGAAGCATGAAAATTTTCTAAGAATATGTTTTAATTTGTGCCAAAAAGATTAGAATTAGTGTTACATTTTAAATTATTTAAATTATAGTAGGATTTACAATTTTGTGTATGAACATATAACAGTAGTAGAACACAACAAATATTTCTAAACTTTTCCATTTAACTGATTTCATGCTGACTTGGTCCAATTAATTCAGAGCTAAACTTCACACATTAATTATTTTTGGTGAAATATTTAACACCCAGGTTATAGTCTTTTCTTTGAGTGATTTTGCCTGTTGGTGATGAGAATTTCAAGGACAGAGCAGAAAATGGGAGAGTATATTAGCTATTTGATCCATACTCTGTCTCCTTTTTTAAGCCCTGAGGAATATCATGAAAAGGGAAGACAATGTATCTTCTCTTTTTTGAAAAGCCATTTAAAAATACATATATGGTTAATAAAGTTTGTAATACTGCTAATTATTTCCTGTTTTGAAATTCTCCAGTTTCATTTTCAAGTCAATTACATTTTCCCCTAGGACATGGTAACAATTTTCGTCAGTGTAATTTTTTGGTTTCTCAGAATTATATTTAAGTGTATTACTTACATAAGATATAAATCATTAAGATTACATCTGTGGTTGGCACCATAGTTTTGAGATTTGTTTTTCAGAGCTTCTCAAGTTTGAGGAGATATTTCCAGAATAAACTTGGGGTATGGTGATATAGTGAATACATTCTACATCATAAAGTGACTCTTCCCTGGTCAAAGATTTGAAATTTCCCAATATGTGCTTTATAATTTGTTAGGTTTGGATTTGGGACAAAAGCATAGCTATGGTCATAGTGAAACTATTCCAGGCTGGCTTTGAAGAAATTGTTAGTATAGCTGTGATGGGGAACACATTAACTTTCCTTAAATATTTCAAAAGAATCAACCTAGATAGTTATTTTCAAGAAATGGGAGTTCTTACAACTTTGCAGTCTGAAATAGAAGAACTTTACTATTTTTTAAGCTTTGTATTTTTCTGTTGGCTATATGATCTGTATCGTTGAAACATGCAATAGACCTAAAATCTTCCACACCTAGAAACCATTTCTATCTTGCAGACAAATACCACATTGTTAGAAAGTTTTCTCACTAGGGCTGTGAATCCAAAATATGTATTTTTACTTAAGGCATGAGTTTTTTGTTTTTGTTTTTTTTTTTTCAATTTTTTTTTTTTTTTTTTTTTAATGAACCATTGAAGAAATGGTGACTTAACCCTAAAAGGTTAGCATAAGCATCACTACTTCGGTGAATTACAGACATGAAAAAACAAAGTTTCCTTAGTGCACAGCAGTGGTTGGTCCACAATATAGACAAGGGCACACGAAATGGAAGAGTGGAGTGGTCTGCAGTCAGGGACTTGATTTCAAGACATCCTGCAAGGTTTGAAACTCAGTGCTCTGAATTTTATAGTCTCTGTTAAAATAGGACCTCTGATATATTTAGAGAGAGTCGGCTATATCACCCAGCATATTACCTTTAGCATCTTACTGGACAATAGGTTTTTAAAAGGAGTTTTACACTGGTGTCTGTCGCCACCAGCTGCTTTATTTTACCATTTCAGTTTATGGGTTAATATGCAAGTCTGTTGTGTTTGAAATGTCTGTGATTATATGTTTGTAGGGCTTTTGTAAATAGGCATTTGATCTAATACAGCCTTTTCTATGGTTAAGTAGAGTAACAGAAAAAAAGTTTTGTTGTTGGTGGCACTATTAAAATCAGCACAAAGTTTTTAGATCATTAAAGAACGTATTTAAATTCTCCTAAATCTTTCAGGTATACCGTGAATTACTAACCTGAAGAAGAAAAAAAATGTTAAACATGATTAAGTGAGCTTTTGTCATTTTCTTAACAATGGGTTGAAAAGTATGTGAAAAAAGATAATTTCACCCTCAAATTGCTGTTTATGCATCTGTTTTGGTATTTTAGTCTAAAGTAATTCCAGATATTCTAAGTTAGAAAAACAAACTTTTTAGAGTGGTAAATATTCCCTTAGACTTTAATTGGCTAGTGAAATTATTTCTTAGATAAAATGCAGTAAAGGGGAAATATAAGGAGATTGTTTGGAAATTAAAGAAAACTGAGCCTGAATAGTAATATCTTCATGTTGATACACTATTGGTTATTATTTGGAAAAACAGGTTTATTATCTGAAGTACAAGGTCAAGTAGTAAGCTCACACTCAAAAGTACGTAAAAAATTCTTAAGCTAAATCAGTGTGACGTGATAAATCAGAATATTTTGAGCTCTAAGAATAGTTATACAGTTAAGGTGGTTAATAAGGAACAGTCAGTGAGGCTCCGTTAAATTAGTTTTTGAGTTGCATTTTGCATCTGGTTTTTCTTTTTTGTCGTTTAAATTAGGTGGGTAAGTGACTCCAATTTTATGTATAAATTCAGGTCTATGTGGTAAATGGGTAAATGTAACTTGGATAGGTTGAATGTCAGAACTTAAAACCCTTCTCAGTGGAGAAATATCCTTATTCTATATGTTAATTATGTAGACAGACCAGTTGCCCTTTGTTTTTATCTTTATGTGCTCCACCCGCCCGCCCCGCCCCCCACCACAGTGTGTTCTCACTTACATTAGAGGGGAAATACTGACTTCTTTAAAAAGTTTCATTTTCATACAACATTCTTTTCTTGGGGAACTTTCACAATGTTGAACTGATAGAATGTGTAAGGACAGAAAAGATGCATAATACCACAACACAAAAAATTCAGTTTAGGTTCACTTGGCATTGGTTTTTAAGAAAATGTATCAAATCAGTCTGTTCTTTTTTCTTTCCAGGTTTATGGTTGGCTGTGGGAGATGTGATGATTGGTTTCATGGTGATTGTGTTGGGTTAAGTCTTTCTCAAGCACAGCAAATGGGAGAGGAAGACAAAGAATATGTGTGTGTAAAATGTTGTGCTGAAGAAGATAAAAAGACTGAAATAGCCGATCCAGATACTTTGGGAAACCAGGCTAAAGTTGAAATCCATAGTGAAGATAAAGCAATGGAATATGAAAAGCTTGGGTTACCAAAGCACACTACAACAAATGACAAAACCAAATATGTAGATGATACAGTGAAGCACAAGGTCAAAATTTTAAAACGGGTGAGCTTCTCATTGTGCATTCTTTTTATTTAAGAACTTGTGTGGACTGACTGAGAATTTGAGATTTTTTAGATTTCACTGTTGTAGTGTACATTTTCACATTTATTTTTCCACAAAAATGAAGGTTTACTTAAAATGTTTTGTTAGTTTTGGTGAAACCAGTTAGTGACATCTTTGAAATATGCAGACTTATTCCTTAAGTCTTTGTGCTCTGTCTAGTCTCTAGTTTGGTATTTGGATTTTCAGTGGTAGAATGTGTATGTGATCTTGTGGGGCTGGGTATAAATTGTGCTTGATGAGAAGTTTTTCTAAAAAGCTTTTCACTCCATAAATATCTGTGAATCCTTAAAACCACATTTGGAATTACTATTTTCAAGTGCAAGAGTTCTCTCTGTAAGGAAATGTTATCTTAATTCTTTTGATTTTTGTTGCCAGTATTTGCTTGGAAGCCTTACTTCACAATTCCTCCGTTATAATGTGGTGTCTTAAAAAGTTGGTTTCCCTTCATCTTTCATTTTCAACTACTATATTTTCTAAATAGAAATTTTAAGATATTTAGTCAGTTACAGGAGAAGTGGATAAAGGACACAGCCTTTTATCTAATTAAGTTTTATTTTCATTGTCTACCTTTTTTTTTTACTATGATTTTTTTAATCATTGGTTATTCTTGTAGGTAGCTCTATGGAGGAAACACTGGTAACAAATATATATGGATGGTGAAATATAATAATTTCAAGATTGAGTGAACACAAATTATAGAGTTGGAAGGAACCTTGGAAATCTTTTAGTCTGACCATTCAGATTGAAGAACATAAGCAAGTTTTCTCTAAAACTTTCTCATTTACAAATGAAGTTCTTCCCGACACTCCTTATGTGACAAATCTGGATTAAGTTCCAGTTTGCCAAATCCTTGTGGCATCCAACATTTTCCGTCTGCCAAGGCTTTCTGAGAATTAGATTATGTCCTTCTAATATTTGCTATTTTTCTGTTGATTTGATTAGCACCAAAGTAATCGATAATATAGAACTGAGAGTGCCGTTGCAACGTTTATAGGAAGCCTTTGGAAAGGTTCTTTTAATGTTTAATCATCGTTTCTTGGGGACAATTTCTTGGCCACTCAGAAATATAGTTGTTTTGTCATGGATAACCTCCATCTTGTCTAAAAAGACATTATAAAGCATTAACACTGAGTGTTTTAAGAAACCCTCTAGCCAGTCTTACCAGATAAGGAACTGAGGTTAGTCTGATTTTGTAAATAAATACATGAATAAAGTAATAAAGTGATTACTGCTTCCTTTTCTTTTCCATGTTGAATTGTTGAATCTTCTTTGAACTACTCTGAGTTTAGCTTATGGAATATGCTTTTTAAAGATCACTTCTTATGATTTTATGTTGAACCATTTATTGGGTTCCTGCTTTGTGCCAAGCATGATACCGGATTTGAGTATGTATCATGGATTGAAATATGTTCCTGCTCTCAACTCCAACTAGTTGGAGAGGTAGAAAATAAGCACAAGTAAATAAGAGGATTCCCAGTCCAGAGAAAATCAGTTTTTTTTGTATATACTGTCTTCCTAAAAACTATGATTTTATTTCTATACATAATGTTCTTATTAATATGTTATTACTTGTTTGCAAGGGTCTCCAAATTCTGGTTTCATTTGTAGTTCTTTGTGGGTTATAATTATAGCTACACTGAACATTTGATGCTTTTATAGGTAAATATGACTTTGTTTGTTTTAGATAGTAGTAAAGAAAAATATAGATAATTGATATCTTTGCAATTTCTCCCTGTCCTTTTTTTTCCTATCCACAGCTGATGAAGGGAAATATTATATTTAATTTTCTTTCTAGTACAGTTATTGGGATTATAATCTCAGTGTTTTTTAGTTCCCTTTTATGGACTACTGTGTGTTCTGCAGAAAATAGGTGCTTAACAGGTGGGTTTTGGATGAAAGGATGAAGGTCCTTTTTGCTGTTGAGAGTTATGTATGTCTTCACAGAACAGTTACTGGGCCAAAGAATGGGGTATGATCTTAAAAAGGTGTCATACTAATTAGGTTTGTTTCATCTACATACTCATGAAGCTTGCTTTGTATTTTAAAGATAGTTTAGTAGTTTTCATTCTAATGAATTAAATACTATTTTTTCTAGGAATCTGGTGAAGGCAAAAACTCATCAGACTGTAGGGATAGTGAAATTAAAAAATGGCAGCTAGCACCTTTTCGAAAGATGGGACAACCAGTGTTACCTCGGAGATCCTCAGAAGAAAAAAGTGAAAAAATGACAAAAGAGTCTACAACTGTTATTTGCACAGGAGAAAAAGCTTCAAAACCAGGTAGTAAGAACAGTAGAAATTATTGTGTACTAATGTTTTCATATTTTAATGTCAAGAAAAGTAGTTTAGGTGATTTGCTTTACTTGATATAAGACATTATTGTTCGGAATTCTTGGGAAGTACTAACGACCTCAATAAGATAAGACCCCTGCCCTCATGGCATTTAAATACTAATGGGAAATGACAGATAATAGGGAGACAAATAAAATAATAGGGAGACAAAATTAGAGAATTTAGGCACTGAAGAAAAACTTGAATAATGGAATAGAGAGTCAAGGTCAAGGAGAATGGGAGGAATTTGTTTCAAAGAAAATGGAGGCAGTGGAATCTGAAGGAATGCAGAGTTGTTTTGGAGGCAGGAATCCACAGAGGGCACAACTGAGCTGAAGGCTTTGAAGTGGAAGCAGTCTGCATTTGAGGAGCAAGAAGGTCCCTGTGGAGTGGTTAGAATGTTACAGATATGTGAGGGATAGAATGGTGGCAGAAGGTGAATTGAGAGAAAATTATATAGAAACTCTGAGTCCATGACAGGAGTTTATTGTTTATTCTGAATAGAGTGGGGAGCCTTTAGAGGAATTTATACGAGGGAATGCTGGCTCACTGGTTTTTTTGTGGAGACTGGACTGTCCGGGAATAGGAGAGAAGGAGAGTAGACTGGTTAGGAGTCTACCAGGATCTAGGAGAAAGGATGGTAGCCTGAAACAGCACAGTAAAGGTGGTGAAGGTGGTCAGGTTCAGATACATTTTATAGTAGACTTGGCAGAACTTGCTGACAGGTTAGATGTAGGTAGGTGAAAGAAAAAAGAGTCTTAGCAGATGATTAGATCAGTGTTGGTGTTCTTTGTGGAGATGAGAGATTTGGGGAGGAGAAATTGAAAAATGTTTTGGATATTTTGAGATGCTTACTAAGAGATCCACAAGGAGATATTTAGAGTAAATCTTTGGCTGATGAGTCTGGACTTTGGGCCGTGGAGTATACATTTGGGATTTATTGGTGCATAGTCGTTACTTTAAAGCATGCACTTAAATGTGAAGAGCTACATAGCAGAGTCTGAGGATGAAGGAACAGAAGCAGAGGCCTCGGGGCATGTCAGCATTTAGAACTTGGGCTGGAGAGAGGCTCCAGCAGAGGAGATCAAGAGATGGCCTTTGATGTACGAGAACTGAGAGACCATGGTGACCTGGAGGCCAGGTTAAGTTCTGAGAAGAAGGTGATGATCAACTGTCAGATGCGGTCTAGATAGCTATTTGGGCTTCCCTCATACCTCAGTTGGTAGAGAGTCTGCCTGCAATGCAGGAGACCTGGGTTCGATTCCTGGATTGGGAAGATCCCCTGTAGAAGGAAATGGCAACCCGCTCTAGTATTCTTGGCTTGGAGAATCCCATGGTCAGAGGAGCCTGGCAGGCTACGTGGGGTCTCAGGAGTCAGACAGGGCTTAGTGACTAAACCATCCAACCAACCAGTGGGGACAAAAGCCAGTTGTAGTGGCGGATGGAGGAATGGAGGGTGAGGAATATCATTCCTAGGAATTTTGCTGTTAAAGGAAATAGAAATCTAAGGGAGATTGATCCTGGGTGTTCATTGGAAGGACTGATGCTAAAGCTGAAACTGCAATACTTTGGCCACCTCATGCGACGAGTTGACTCACTGGAAAAGACTCTGCTGCTGGGAAAGGTTGGGGGCGGGAGGAGAAGGGGACGACCGAGAGTGAGATGGCTGGATGGCATCACCGACTCTGGACATGAGATTGAGTGAACTCCGGGAGTTGGTGATGGATAGGGGGGCCTGGCGTGCTGTGATTCATGGGGTCGCGGAGAGTCGGACGCGACTGAGCGACTGAACTGAACTGAATGACCTGAGTATCTTGAGGTGGATATGAGGTCAGGATTTCTCTTTAAGGAGATAACATGTTTATAAGTTTAATGGGAATGATCCAGTAGCGAGATGAATTGATGAGGTAGGAGAGAGATGATGGTTGAGGTTCAAAGTTCTTGAAGAGATCAGAGGGGATGGGTTTCCCCTGGAGGGGTTGGTCATAGGAAAGGACAGCTGATGCCCTGTAATGGTAGGAAGGCTGCATGCAGAAGGAGCGGGGATGTGTGAATGAAGTTAGTAGGTTTGGTGATGGGAAAATAGGTGACGTTTTTATTTCCTTAGTGAAATATGAAGTAAGAAAGTCAGCCGAAGTTGAAGTTAGAGAGGCAGGTATTGTTGGTTTGAGAAGAAAGAGGAAAAAGCCTAAAATACAAGTTTTGGAAAGTGGGAGAGCAAATTTAAATTCTAGGATGTTTTAATAGGATTAGGGCAGTAGATTGAGCTATCCACTTGAGATTTTTTGGTTATAAATTTAAAGTGAGATCTGTTAGCACCAGTGTTTGCTTTCTCTAGTTATCTTTAGCTGTTTGTAGGCTATTTGGGTGAAGGAGAAAAGTTAGCTTTCACCAGGTTATTGTTTTTACCAATGTAGATGTTTAAAGAAGAGAGAATAAAGATGCTAAGGCTGCAAGGGAAAGGTACATTTTGGGCTGTCCGATCACATTGTGTGGATATATGTAAATAAATAAAATGAACTTCCCTGGTGACTCAGTTGTAGCAAATCTGCTTGCCACTGCAAGAGACATGGATTTGATCCCTGTGTCAGGAAGACCTCTGGAAATGGCAACCCACTGCAGTATTCCTGCCTGGAAAATCCCATGGACAAAGGAACCTGGTGGGCTGCAGTCCATGGGGTCGCAGAAGAGTCGAACAAGACTGAGTGACTAAACAATAACATATATATTCCCTTCTCCAGGGGAACTTAGTTTCTAAGTAAAATTCATTTAGAACTTTTGTTTTTTAGGTATAATTGCCATATAACATTAGTTTCAGTTGTACCATATAATGTTTGGATATATGTATATATTGCAGAATGATCCACTGCAATAAGTTTAGTTAACATCTGTCATCATACATAGGTTTGAATTTCCTTGTCAAGAATATTTCAGTATGGATTCTGATCTAGTGATTTTAAAATAGTGATTTTTTTTTTTTCTTGTGGCATATGGGTTCTTTGTTTGCCAACCAGGGGTCAAACTTGCACCCCCTGCAGTGGAAGCACAGAGTCTTAACCACTGGACCACCAGGGAAGTCCCTAAAAGTAGTGATATTTAATCAGTCAACTCTGTTATAAACTTATATTGTGCATTAAAACGGAAAATATTTTTTTAAAAGCAGATTAGTGAGTTTTGATATTTATTTAAATTAGGTGCTCATGAGAAGCAGGAGATAAAGAAGAAGAAAACTGAAAAGGGACTGCCTGGTGTGCATCCTCCAGCCGTTCCTGCTTCCAAGCCTTCTGCAGACCAGATCCGACAGAGTGTCCGGCATTCTCTAAAAGACATTCTCATGAAAAGGTAACACACATTGATACTGTAGAAGATTGAATAGTGTATGCTTCATGTATTTGAAAAATAATTGAATTATTCAATTTTAAGACTTACAGACTCAAATTTGAAGGTACCAGAGGAAAAGGCAGCAAAAGTTGCCACAAAAATTGAAAAGGAGCTTTTCTCTTTTTTTCGGGACACAGATGCTAAATATAAGAACAAATATAGAAGTTTGATGTTCAATTTGAAAGATCCTAAAAACAATGTAAGTATATTTTGTTCATATCTGGACATTTGTGTTCCCAGCTTTTCTACTGAGTACATACACAATACGTAGGGGTTTATAATTTAACACAATAGATCTACAATTTATTTCTTGAAGTGAGACCAGTAATTTTAATAAAGTCTTTTGCTACTGAATTGAGTTACAAATTCTGCACAGTGGTGATTAGTGTTATACAGTGTCTTTTAAAATATAAAATACTAAATATGTGTTAACCTGATTTATATGAATTCTTTCCTTTATGTCTTTTGTTTAATCCAGTTTAAAAAATTCATTCCTATGTAATCTTCAAAAATCTGTTAAGGCAAAATTCATGACACTATAATTAATACTTTCTGATTTAAATTTGAAAGTAGAGCTACGCTGCTTAAGAAAATAATGCACATTTTGATGAAAAGATAGCTTTTAAAATATTGATATTAATTTAAAAATGACTTTAAAAATCTTTTAGCAATGGAGTAAACTTAAATTGAATACCTAATCTTTTTCTAGGGTTTTTTATTTGGGACTTAGAGGCTATGGGTGTAGATTCAAACTCCTTAAATATTTGCTTAAGTTTTACAACGTTTTCACATGAGTGCAACAGTTTGTGTAATGATACTTGCTGTAAGTGTGGTATGAGATATTTTCTTGAAGTCTTCTAACAACTTCTTAAGAAAAATCTTCATGTAAATTCTGTTGTCATGGCCCAGGGGATCAGATACCTTTTGAATTATATAATCTGAAAACTTTTCTTCAAGTAAATATTTATTTCCTTTAGATTTTTTCTTGCAATTGATTGTTTGCTTGGGAGTTCCCTCCAAGCCTGTTAGGATTCTAAGATGCGAAGTTTTAAGAATATGAAAGACCGTGTTCAGTGAATTCCCTTTAGGCAGTAGCTTTTATGTGGTCATGGGTTGGCTGTTGTGATCGTGTGTGTCCCTGGGAAGACTTAATACGATATTGGATAGGTGTTGCAGTAACTTCACCACCATACATACTTCTCCATTATGTGTTGATTCTTATACAAAATGTTTATTTTGCTGCCTTATATGATGTTTTTAGAACACAAGGCTGTCATTTATTTTCTTTGCAGTAGGTGATATGTGAATCATTAAACATTTATAAATCAGGTTGCATCTTTATGATAAGTTTCTATACAGCAGCTTCTCCTTCTTTTAAACATGTTTTTCTCTCCTTCCCATTTTTAAATACCTCCAGATATTATTTAAAAAAGTGCTGAAAGGAGAAGTAACCCCTGATCACCTTATAAGAATGAGTCCAGAAGAGCTAGCTTCTAAAGAGTTAGCTGCTTGGAGACGAAGAGAAAACAGACATGTAAGATTATCTATGAATATGTGTTTGTCTATATTAAAACTTACATTTTTTAGCCACAGAGAAAAGGTATATACACTGAGGAAAATAAACTCAAGAGTGCACAGTTACAGACCTTTTGTTCTGTACTTCTCATTACTCATCCTCCATTGCTGATGCCGCTGCTAAGTTGCTTCAGTCGTGTCAGAGTCTGTGCGACCCCATAGACTGAAGCCCACCAGGCTCCTCTGTCCATGGGATTCTCCAGGCAAGAGTACTGGAGTGAGGTGCCATTGCCTTCTCCTCATCCTCCGTTAGCCTGTTCTTAAATTTTTTCTTTTTTCTTTTATGTTTTTTCCTCATTTTCTCCAGTTATCAGGTTACATAACCTTATATTTTGTAAATCAGAAGGATGGAAAAATTGGTGAATCTATTCTCACTCACATTTGCACATTTCAGAAGCATCGTTTAGAGATTATGAATTTTGGTAATTCGTGGAGCCAAATTAAGTCAGAATGAAAAAGTGTATGTTCATAACCCCATAAAATTCAGTTTCAAATACCAGAAGCTTTGAAAAATAAGGGCTTCTTTTTCCCCTGTTACAAATTTATTGATAAAATGTGATCCTGAAGTGTCATGTATGAAAGTTCATATTCACAGAAATACTTGGTTAAGTGGCGATGTTCCAGACCTAACTAGTGTATTATATAACATATGTAGTATGTACACCATATTGCATTTTGAAACTGAAAAATCCTGAAAGTCACCATGCCAAGGGTTTTCAGTTGGGGTTTGTGAACTTGATATACCTTTGAAGGTGAGGTGAATATGTGTCTTTGAGTTACTGTGACAGCAAGATAGCCACATTATCCCATGTTTTTTATTATACTAAATTTAGAGTAGTAGCCCTTTATTCTAGAAAATACTGGTTCCTTATAGTTCATATTAATTGTCCATAATATACTTGATCTTAAGCCTCCAAATTGATTTTCTACCAAATCTGGTTCGAAGTGCAAAAGGTCTTAATTTGATAGATTGCACTCATTCACATCATTCACATATTTCTTCATTTTCACGCTGTGTAATTTCTCTTATTTTGCAAATAGTATCACCGTTTCCTTTTTTCCCTCTGAATCCCAAATACGCACATGCCTTGCTTCTGCTTTGAATCTATGCCTACAAGTATCATCTGCGTCGGAGACTTCTTTCTTTAAAGGAAAATTTGCACTTAACAATGGCAAGACAAGTGACTGGACCTATGTTTCCACTGTCAGCTTCCTTTTACTAGTTCTTTCTGCGATTACTTGTTTATTATGTTTTACTGCTGAGTTTGTTCCCTGTAACCAAGTATGTTCTGTCAATAGACCACTGATGGGGGACTGCCTGTTTTTGTCATTTGAGTAAATTACTGTCCTGGGGAGTGTTAGAACATCAGGTTAAGAACCTACGAGGAACTTGTTCTCATTTATTTCTCTGTGGCAGCTACTAAAATAGTAGATCAGAAAGCAGATTTTAAATGTAAATATTATGTTTCATCACTTTGCAAATAATGTTGCACTTCAGTTGCCTCCAGTTACTATACATTGACCTGGAGAAGGAAATGGCAACCCTCTCCAGTACTCTTGCCTGGGCTGCAGTCCATGGGGGGTCATAAGAGTCGGACACGACTGAGCGACACACACACACACAGACACACACACACAGACACAAAAGAAACCTTTCTGGGCTGAGATACGTGGTCTCATTCTTAAAACCCTAGCACTTAAAACAGCCTGACATTTGCAAGTACTCAGTATATACTTGTTTTTTGACAGACAAACTAAAGGTTAGAAATCATCTATGATTTTAATTGTAAAGTATTTCTTTAAAATATTTCCTGTTAGACCATAGAGATGATTGAGAAAGAGCAGAGAGAAGTGGAAAGACGACCTATCACAAAAATAACACATAAAGGTGAGATAGAAATTGAGAGTGATGCTCCAATGAAAGAACAGGAGGCAACCATGGAGATTCAGGTAAATTATGATGATAAAAATAGCATGTTTTATAGTACCCAAAACATGAGGATTCAGAACAGGTTTATTTGCCTAATATTCTTAAAGCAGAAAAAATAATTTTTTAAACTGTGTGTGAGTATGTTTGATGGTTTTTTTGAGAGTGTTTAAAGTATTGTTTCTATGAAGCGTACAGACCACCTGTATCACAGACACAGTTAAACACTTGATAATATAGATTCCTAGGGTCTTTATGACTTAGAAATTTTCTTAGTAGGCCTTAACTCTGTAGGTGCTTCTTAGGCAGACTGTACTTTGAGATCTGGTGTGACTTTTCTTACTTTAAAATATCAGTGAGGTAATAATATGAAATCTTATTTGAGGCCTTGGAGAATAGGAATGTTTGAGTTTTTACTCCATTTTATGTCATAATTAACATCTAGCACTTATTTTTTAAAGAAATAGTGAGAAACAGCCTATGAATGGGACAGTTTCATTTTGGGGAAAAATAGCAGTATGAAATACAAGTTCATAAATAACTGAGGCCAAATTTTTCTGTTAACCTCATTTTTACTTTCACTTTTGTTAGGAACCTACAGCTAATAAGTCAATGGAGAAGACAGAAGGATCTGAAAAACAAAAAGGAGAGGTTGACTCGATGTCTAAAGATACCACTAGTCAACACAGACAGCATCTTTTTGATCTTAACTGCAAAATTTGCATAGGTAATTGGAATTATTTCTTCCTAAAATGTTGCTTTCATTTTGAAATGTGGACACTTGTGATTTAAGTTGGTTTTTGTTTCCCTAGTGTTGGTGTGAGTCAGTCTATGACTTAAAGGGTAGTAGTGAAAGCAGTTTTGGAAAAGGCAATGGCAAGCCACTCCAGTACTATTGCCTAGAAAATCCCATGGATGGAGGAGCCTGGTAGGCTGTAGTCCATGGGGTCGCTAAGGGTCGGACACGACTGAGCGACTTCACTTTCACTTTTCACTTTCACACATTGGAGAAGGAAATGGCAACCCACTCCAGTGTTCTTGCCTGGAGAATCCCAGGGAAGGGGGAGCCTGGTGGGCTTCTGTCTATGGGGTCACACAGAGTCGGACACGACTGAAGTGACTTAGCAGCAGCAGCAGTGAAAGCAGTTTAGTGAGTAGTGACTAGCATTTCAAACAAACAAAAACAGAAAATGGGAAACATCGCAGTGAATTGCACTGATAAAGATAAGTGCAGTGTTGAGAGACTATGTTGTTCAGTCACTCAGTTGTGTCTGACTCTTTGCGACCCCATGAACTGCAGCAAGCCAGGCTTCCCTGTCTTTCACCATCTCCCAGAGCTTGCTCAAACTCATGGCCATTGAATCGGTGATGCCATCCAACCATCTCATCCTCTGTCTTCCCCTCTCCTCCTGCTTTCAGTCTTTCCCAGAATCAGGATCTTTTCCAGTGAGTCAGCTCTTTGCATCAGGTGACCAAAATATTGAGTTTCAGCTTCAGCATCAGTCCTTCCAATGAATATTCAGGACTGATCTCCTTTAGGATGGACTAGTTGGATCTCTTTGCAGTCCAAGGGACTCTCAAGAGTCTTCTCCAACACCACAGTTCAAAAGCATCAATTCTTCAGTGCTTGGCCTTTGTGGTCCAACTCTCACATCCATACTGGACTACTGAAAAAAACCATAGCTTTGACTATATAGACCTTTGCTGGCAAAATTATGCCTCTGCTTTTTAATATGCTGTCTTGGTTTGTCATGGTTTGTCTTCCAGGGAGCAAGTGTCTTAATTTCATGGCTGCAATCACCATCTGCATTGATTTTGGAGCCCAGGAAAATAAAGTCTGTCACTGTTTCCATTGTTTCCCCAACTATTTGCCATATTACAAAAAACTCCACACATGCATACATATATGTATTACACACATCACAAACACAGGGGTATGTGGAGTGTGTATGTGTGTGAGTTAAAGATCATGATACAAAATATACTTTACAAATTACAATGAAGACTACTGAAAACCTACTTTGGTAGGCTATATTAAAGATTTTAGTCTTTTATCTAAGAGCAGTGGATAGTGATTGAAGGGTGTTTAGCAGGGGAATGACATGATCAGATTGGAATTTTGAAGATTTCTTTGACTTTGAGTAGAGATTTTGGGGAAGGAACCTAAGTGGTAGACCTTTATGCACTGATACAAGACGGAGATGAAATGGTTTTATTTAAAATGGAAGCATTGGAGGTGGAGGTGAGTAAGCTTTGAGATACTCAGGTAATACTGAGAGAATGTTGAAGACTGACTGGATTTAGGGTGTAAGAAATGGGGATGTGAAGAAAAGAATGGAATCTGTTGAAAAAGAGTTTATATTCAGTTTATTGGTAAAAAACTCTTAGTTTTTTAAATTGACTCTAGAGTTGTTGCTCTCAGTTTTAATTTTTTTGCTGTGTATGATAAAGGAATACTGAACATATTTTGTTCAGTAAGATGAAAGATTCTTCAAGTTAAATCAGTATGCTACCCTCCATCACTATATTAGAGACTGAAATGTATTATAAATTTGATAACTTTCTGATAATAGAAATAACATGTCTTCTCAGAATGTGTGTTCATATTTTTACAATGTATACAATGGTAAAGACTTAAAGACAGGGTGTTTTTAAATATTGTTATCCCTGAAGAAAGCTATCTGTAGTGTCATAGTATTTTTTAGTAACTCATTAATTTGTTTTGTTTGGGAAAAATCTTAGTAATTTTTCTATTATTTTGAATCTATTAATTTCTATTAATTTAATGATTAACATAGTAACATTTATAATATAATATTTAATATTGTAATATCTCAGATTTAATGGTAGCCCA
The DNA here is from genome assembly GCF_049115385.1 of Moschus berezovskii. Classification (NCBI taxonomy): domain Eukaryota; kingdom Metazoa; phylum Chordata; class Mammalia; order Artiodactyla; family Moschidae; genus Moschus; species Moschus berezovskii. Next base: position 4,193,988 of record NC_142469.1, read on the forward strand.
CAATACATTTGTTAAACACTACTAGACTTGACCTATTTTTAGAAAGGTGGAATGATTTTTTCTTGTGGTTCTGTAGGTAAAACTAGTGTCATTTTCTAAACTTTACTAGTGTTTTTCATGCCTAGTAAATAAGTCACTTTGCAGTATGCGTATGTCATGAATTGCTGTTGTATGTAATACGATGTAGGATACAGATTTGTTTTACTTGGTCTTCACTTTACCTCTCAAGACTGTTGGAATTTGGTGTAGTTTAGTTTAAAAAATGTTTGCTAGGGGGTCAGACTACCTGTTTTAGGGTATGGTTATAATGTTTTCTTTTCAAAGCTTATCTGAGTTGTTTAACTTTCTCTTTTTCCACATCAATAAGAGAGGTGTGTTCCATAAATCATTGTGAGAAATGATGATAGTTAAAAAATACCCCAGGTATGCAGCAGTGCAGTCAGGGAAAGTGAATAACTAGAAAGTGAATAACTTTTCTAGAAGTGAAAATGGATAAAGTTACAGAAACTTCAGTTTGCAAAAATGGTCTATTTTGGTGTTTTCTGGCTTTAGGTCGCATGGCACCACCTGTAGATGATCTTTCTCCAAAAAAAGTGAAAGTTGTTGTTGGCGTGTCTCGTAAACATTCAGACAATGAAGCAGAAAGTATAGCGGATGCTTTGTCTTCAACCTCAAATATTTTGGCCTCAGAATTCTTTGAAGAGGAGAAACAAGAATCTCCAAAGTCAACATTCTCTCCTGCTCCACGGTAATTTCCCCTTATTTATAAATAAATTCTGATCTTTATGCCTCTTTGCTAGATTGTACTTGGAACACTTCAGAAATAAGTGACGTGTATCTTAAGAAAGGAGCCTTTCTTTTGAGATGGTAACTGTACCTTCCTATATTTTCAACTAATTGAGATTTTTAAAGACTCTAAAAGTTAGAATTGAGTATGTGCAGACTTGACTTTAAATCTCTCTTTCATTATATTAATCCTAAGAAGCAAGAAATAAGTCATTAAAGAAAAATTGCTTGCATTTCTCTGGACCCCATTAGTGCACCTAAGCCAGTCTAGAAGAAAATCATGTAAAACATGACTGTGTTAATATGAGTATGTTTTATGAAGTGGAAATATAAACTCTTTAATCATAGCTTTACGTACTTGGGCCTTTTTGATTCATTTATTTACTTCTGACTGTGCTGGGTCTCTGTTGCTGCATGTAGGCTTTCTCTAGTTGCGATGCATGGGCTTCTTATTGTGGGGGCTTCTCTTTGTTGGGAAACATGTGCTCTAGGCATGCAGGCTTCAGTAATTGTAGAGTGCTGGCTTAGTATTTGTTGTGCACGGTCTTAGTTGCTCTGCGGCATGTGAGATCTTCCCAGACCAGGGATCAAACGTGTGTCTGCTGCATTGGCAGATGGATTCGCAACCACTGGACCACCAGAGAAGTCCTACTTTGGCCTTCTTGACATGCTAAAGTAGAAATAATTGATGAGCAAGTAGAATATACATTTATCATGAGCAAATCTTTAGTCTGAAAATATCTTAATGTCATTTTTTTAGTCCAGAGATGCCTGGAACTGTTGAAGTTGAGTGTACCTTCCTGGCTCGATTGAACTTCATCTGGAAAGGTTTTATCAACATGCCGTCTGTAGCAAAATTTGTTACCAAAGCCTACCCAGTATCTGGTTCCCCTGAATACTTGACAGAGGTACTGTGAACTTTTCTGCTCTTCTGTGCCTGGGTTGATACATGTTTCTGAAGACAAAAGGCAAGGAAACAGCATAATAAAATAAAAATATTTATTTTCAATCATGGTGAAAGTATTTATTGACAGTGATTCAAACATTGAATTAATGTAATTATGCGTTCACAAGTAGCGTTTTAGAGCTGTAGAAAATTGTGCTCTGAAAGTTTTAAATCCACGTCTTGTACTCTTTCCAAGATGTACTCCCTATATCAATTAAAATTTAATGGATATTTTGCATGGATATCTAAGTTTTTCTTGAAATACAGACTTATATGAAAGATTAACATGTTTATGGCCTCCAGTGCTAGACTGTTGGGAAGACTTTTCATTGTTAACAAGTCTTCTGATTCCCCTATTGCTTATATTTCCACAGCTTCGTGACTGTGATTCTTACCTGCCCATTTCTGGGAATGAGATAAAGACCACAGTTGAGCCTTGAGTGACATGCGTTTGGACTACTTGGGTCCATGTATACATGAATTTTTTCAGTAGTGAATACCACAGTACCACATGACCTTCAGTTAGTTGAATCCTCAGATGTGGAACTGTGAATACAGAGGACGTCTGTGTGTACCAACTGCACAGAGGATGGGCACCCTTAATCCCCATGTTGTTCAAGGGTCAGCTGCCTAGTTGAAACTTTCCAGCTAGTTGACAGTACTGAGATCAGTGACCATGGTTGCTGCAATGGTGCCCTCGGTTGGTTTTATACCTGAGACAATAGGAAAGGACTATTAAGCAGCATTTATGGGAAATAAGCAGCAGCAGTACTATAGTATATATGATATTATTATCAGTAATACGTTAAATGAGAAAGCACGACTTTTTAAAATTCTTTTGAATAGTTTGTACTTCTCTGTGTTTATGCAAAAAGGAAAATAAATCAGTATATGTGTCCTATATTTTTGTTGAGATGATATTATGCTATTTAACATTAAGTTTTCTATCCATTCTCAGTCTGCTGACTATAAAGGCAAAGTTTTCAGTATTTTATAGGACATAAAATTTACATATGCCTGTTTTCTTTTAAGACTAAGATAAACTCTTCGTATTAGAATGAAATTAATTTAAGTCGGTGTAATATTGCTTATCTAATCTCTATCAGCTTATTTGTCTAGTATTTTTGATTAATAAACAATTATTACTTTCGCATATAGTTTGCTTGGGAAGTAATATTTTAGGAACATTGATTTTATAAGAAAAAAGTTCAGTAGACACATTATGCTTTTCTTATAGCATAATTCGTCTTCTAAATGTCTAGATCAGTCCACAGTGAAAATAACTCTTCTTTTAAATGAATAATTAAGTCCTCAACTATGGAAACCTTTTGATTTTAAACAAAACTATTATTCTTTTTTCTGAGCACATTTATATGTGGTTGTTTTTCAGAACTCCACCTCTTCTTCCTACTTATTTCTAGTTTGATTTGGACTAAAATTCCAAATAAACTATTTAAAGCAATTAATTATTTAATTGAATTAATATTGATTATGATTTTTCTGTCTTCATCAGAAAACAAATATACTGATTAAAGTTTCAAATATTCTTAACTACACACCTCATAATTGATTTTATGTATAGTCCCCTATTCTCAGAAAGATTGGGCCTTTAAAAAAAAAGAACCTTTTTTACATCATTACATTATTATAATTGTACATTATATACATTATTATATACATTGTATACATTATTATAATACACATACTGAACAGTTATACATTATTGCATTATTACAATAATATTCTCTTCTGTGCAAAAGTATACTGTATAGTTAAACTTGATAACTTCTGAAATTCAGCTGTTAGTGATTAAGGCATACCCCAGTTCACTATCACCAAAAAAAAAAAGGATGGGGGAAACAGTGCCCCCTAATATTCTGAAGTCTGCTGTACTCTTTCTGGGTTGTCAGAGTGGGATGCTGGCACTGCTGCTTTTTCTTGACCTGAGATTCTTTCTTAATTGTATTTGAGCATCCACCTCAGTCATTTGGAGTTGACATTTGAGGTAAAGCCTAAATGCTAGTCCTATATTTTTTTATATTCATTGATGTATTTTATAATCTTTTTTTAAATCACTTTTTCAAATTAGTCTTAGAGCTAAATTTGTGTGAAGTATAGATATTATAATGAAGATAAACTGTTAACATTGATTACCTTCATTTTTTACCACAGGACCTACCAGATAGTATTCAAGTAGGTGGTAGGATATCACCTCAAACAGTTTGGGATTATGTGGAAAAAATTAAAGCCTCAGGAACCAAGGTGAGGAGAACTTTTTTCTCTCTACCAGTGTGTGAAAATATATGAAAAGTAAACCACCGAGAGATTTCTTATGCAAGGTCCCCTAGAGAGGACCTATATTGAAATAATATGCCATTGGCTAAGGCTGAAACCCATTATTCCTTTAGTTTATTTTTCATTTTCCCACTTTTGGTATTGTCTCAGTAATTTCTATCATTGTTTTGAAAGGAATGTTTTAGAATAAGTATTGAGATTCATTCTGGAATGTTCCCTTGCTTTGATTATAGACATTTGTTTTGGTTGGGGGCACAGGCTAAGCTGTTGGGACAGAGATCCTAAAATACAGTGGCTCAAAAAATAAACTTTTCCTGTTACGTTAGGTAGGTCCATAGTTCAGAGTCTTTTAGTTGTTAGATCATTCATGGATTGGGCTCTTCTGTCTGATTGTTTTTAAGACTGTGGCCCTTGGCAGTCAAGCAAAGTCAGAGCTGATTTATCAGCTCCAAGTGGGGAAAAAAAGAAGAATGGCTATTGAGTTGTTTTAAAAGCAAGACCTGGAATGTGCGGTTTTCTTTTTACTTTCTCTAACTGCCATTGGCAAGAGCTTATACGCTATTAGGCTGGGAAGTATGATCTCTGTTGGATGGCCATGTGCCCAACCGAAGGTTAAGAGGGCTGTCTAGTAGGAAATGAGGAGGATAGATATTGGGATATAGTTAATAGCCTTTACAGCAATATTTCTCTCTTTCTTTTCTCTCTATATCTTCTATCATTTCTTTAATTCATAGAACACTGCTACACAGGAATATTTAATCATTAGAAGAAATCATTTTTCTCTCCAAGGATGTTAATACTCAGCATGTTACAGACATTCAAAAAATAAATCTTGAATAAATGAACATTAATTTTTTTCTCTTATGATCAGAAGTCTTTAGTAAGGTTAGTAATAATTCAAAATGGATGCTCTTCAGCTGAAAATAATTTTTTTTCCAATATAGATTGTAGAATTTAAACTGATACAGTGTTAGAATACAGATAAAGCTTTGAAGCACTATATGAAAAGTCTTATTTATTTGCTTTCACATTCTTATGATAGTGGAAGTCAGGAAAGTGTTGGGAAGTATTACTCTCGGACATTTGGGGAATTGCTCTTCATCTGCCCCTTTATTACCACAAATACGGTATAGTGTGCCTCCATCTAGAACTGACCAAGACACTGTCACAGTTGCTGCCTCCAGATAAGGGCATTCGAGGTGACAGATCTAAGAGTTGGAGCCTTAGTCCACCTCACTTGCTCTCCTCCTAGGGTCTTGCATCAGTTTAGGCTTTGTGGTTGACCTGCTGCTGCTGCTGCTGCTAAGTCACTTCAGTCGTATCCGATTCTGTGCGAACCCATAGACGGCAACCCACCAGGCTCCCCTGTCTCTGGGATTCTCCAGGCAAGAGTACTGGAGTGGGGTGTCACTGCCTTCTCCGGTGGTTGACATGACTCTCCACTATTTGATTGTATCAGTTCAGTTCAGTTCAGTTCAGTCGCTCAGTCGTGTCCGACTCTCCGCGACCCCATGAATCACAGCACGCCAGGCCTCCCTGTCCATCACCAACTCCCGGAGTACACTCAAACTCATGTCCACAGAGTCGGTGATGCCATCCAGCCATCTCATTCTCCGTCGTCCCCTTCTCCTCCCACCCCCAACCTTTCCCAGCATCAGAGTCTTTTCCAGTGAGTCAACTCGTCGCATGAGGTGGCCAAAGTATTGCAGTTTCAGCTTTAGCATCAGTCCCTCCAATGAACATCCAGGATTGATCTCCTTTAGAATGGACTGGTTGGATCTCCTTGTATACTTTCATGAAAAAACATGTTTTTCATTCTACCAAATTAGCACCAAATTGGGGCTTTTTTTTTTTTTTAAATCTGAAACAAAGCCAAGAACTCAGAGGCAAGCAAATAAGTTTCTGAGTAAGCCAAATGATTTTATAAAATTTATGGCCTATGTGTATTTGAGGTCATTTCACTCAGCCGGCTTTATTCCTCGATTTGGTTCCTCGAAGTTGGAGTATCAGTGGACTTGTGCACTTCTCTAGAGGTGTTTGTACATAGTGGGGCAGTGGTGGTGGCTGCTATTAATTTGCAGTGTACTGAGAATATAGATGGCCCTCTGTAGAAGTTATAACATTGGAAATAGGACATAGTATAGATATCAAGACATGTGGCTTTAAATATCTTCTTTGCCCCTGATAAGTGTGTCACCTTGAACAAATTAATTACTTTAGGACAGAGTTTCCGTGAAACACTTTCAGATAAAACAGATCCACCTGTGGATCAGTAAAGATCTTTTCCTAAAAGTTTCCTTATAGTATTCATATCTCATTTAAGTTGGTAAGCCATGTTATTACTTGGTAAGTGTCAGAAAACTCAATTGATTATTATAATTGAAAATGGTATTTAAAACCAAGCTATTGTTTAGTTTATTATTTTTATTATTTGTTTTTTTCTTGAACAGGAAATTTGTGTGGTTCGCTTCACACCTGTGACTGAAGAAGATCAAATTTCTTATACTTTGCTGTTTGCATACTTCAGTAGCAGGAAGCGCTATGGAGTGGCCGCTAACAACATGAAGCAGGTCAAAGACATGTACCTCATCCCTCTGGGCGCTATGGATAAAATCCCACACCCTCTCGTGCCCTTTGATGGACCTGGTAAGTATCTATTTAATTAATAGAATATGAATGAAATGGGGTGAGAGGGCCCGAGTGGGAAAGTTGAGCCTGCTTTCCTTCTTGGGACTTGGCCCTCAGGATCTGCCCAGACAGGAACAGGCACCTGTTTAGGAGACTGTAGTAAGCAAAATTTTACTCTTTATTATCATGATTGAAAATGACTCTTGATTAATGTTTTTGATTCTGTACAGGCCTGGAATTGCATAGACCTAATCTGTTGCTGGGCTTGATTATTCGTCAGAGGCTGAAGCGGCAGCACAGTGCTGGTGCTGGTCGCACAGCTGAGGTATCAGAAAGTGCACCGGTGACAGTGCCACCTGACAAAAAAAGCAAGACAGAAGTGTCCACAGAGGGGGCAGCAGAGGAGGAGAACGGCTTTTTTAATTCTTTTACAACCGTATTGCACAAACAGAGAAATAAGCCTCAGCAAACTCTTCAGGAAGACCTTCCAACAGTCATTGAACCGTTATTGGAAGTCACCAAACAAGAACCACCAAAACCTTTAAGATTCCTTCCTGGGGTCTTAATTGGCTGGGAAAATCAACCATCTACTCTGGAATTGGCAAATAAACCTCTTCCTGTGGATGATATCCTTCAGAGCCTTTTGGGCACCACTGGTCAAACATACGAACAAGCTCAGTTAGGGACAGAACAAAACACTCTTAAAGAAATTCCATTTATAAATGAGCAAGCTAATCCAAAAGCAGGGACGATAGATACAGAAGAAGAAACTGATGGTGAAGCCAAGGAAGTGAAAGTTAAAGGAGATAACCCTTCAGAATTGACAGATAATGCAGTAGGAGGAGAAGAGGCGTCTGCACTGGGGGTCTCTTCCATTTCTGCTGGGCCTTTGACAAGTCTTAGTCTCAGAGGTAAACCACCAGATGTTTCTACAGAAGCATTCCTAACAAATTTATCAATTCAGTCAAAACAAGAGGACACTGTGGAGAGTAAAGAGAGAGTGTTAAAACAGCTGCTACAGGATCAAGAGAATAATTTGCAAGATAACAGGACTTCAAATACTAGTCCTCCCTGTAGGTCTAGTGTAGGGAGAGGAAACGTAGATGGTAACGTGAGTTGCAGTGAAAATGCTGTTACTAACACGACAAGGGCCCCGCAGTTTATCAACCTGAAGAGGGATCCTCGGCAAGCAGCTGGAAGAAATCAGCAGGTGACTGCTCCCGAAAACAGAGAAGGAGAAGGCTGCCGTCATGGAGAGAAGCCGCCGCTGCCTGGCCCATCGCACTTAACTGAGCAGAGCAGCGTGGAGGAGAAGATACCTTCTGTAGAGAAAAGCCCCTGTGTTCAACAGAGTGATGATTCAGGGGCTGTACAAGACTCACCATCGGTAGAAAACATACAGTCTTCTCAAGTGGAACAAGCAAAACCCTTACAGGAGATTTTAATGCAAAATATTGAAACTGTGCACCCATTTCGAAGAGGATCAGCAGCAACAGCATCTCATTTTGAGGTTGGAAACACATGTCAATCCGAATTTCCTTCTAAAAGCATCAGTTTCACTTCCAGAAGCACCAGCCCCAGAACAAGTGCAAACTTTTCACCCATAAGACCGCAGCAGCCCAGCCTTCAGCATCTCAAGTCTAGCCCACCTGGGTTTCCATTTCCAGGACCTCCTAATTTCCCCCCACAAAGCATGTTTGGATTTCCGCCACATTTGCCACCCCCATTACTTCCCCCTCCAGGCTTTGGCTTTGCCCCAAATCCCTTGGTTCCCTGGCCACCTGTTGTCCATCTGACCGGCCAGCCACAGCGTATGATGGGTCCTCTCTCACAAGCGTCAAGGTATCTGGGCCCACAGAATTTTTACCAAGTTAAAGACATTCGGAGGCCGGAACGGCGCCATAGTGACCCTTGGGGTAGGCAAGACCAGCAGCAACTGGACAGACCATTTAACAGGGGTAAGGGGGATCGTCAGAGGTTTTACAGTGACTCACACCACCTGAGAAGAGAGCGCCACGAGAAGGAGTGGGAGCAGGAACCCGAAAGGCACAGGCGCAGAGACAGAGCCCAGGACAAGGACAGAGACAGGAAGGGCAGGGACGAGGGGCATAAAGATAAAGAGCGGGCGCGGCTGCCTCACGGGGAGCGCGGGGCGGATGGCAGGGCGGGCAGGGAGAGCAAGAGTGCAGACAGGAAGCCCGACAAGCCGAAGGGTGAGGACCAGGAGAAGGACAAGGAGCGGGAGAAGAGTAAGCATAGAGAGGGCGAGAAGGACAGAGACAGGTACCACAAAGACAGGGACCACGCTGAGAGAGCTAAGAGCAAGAGGTAAAGCTGGCGGGCAGCTGCAGGGGTGTGTTTAATAACTGTTTGATGTCGTGTCTTTGAAACTTCATGACTGCCTGCTAGGATCGTGCCATCTTTTGAATTTTTAATATTGGTGGTTTGCAGAAGAATAAATTGTGTGTGTTGGTGCAGAGTGCTCTGTGCCAGTGCTCATCATCCCTTCTTCATACCAACAGCCCTAGTTACAGGAATTTAATATTTTTAAAAATTTACATTGCTGTATATTCAAAGATTTGTTTTATTAATATGCAATAAAGGCTTAGAAAATTTAGTTTTATTCCTTAATTGGTAAATATGGTTAACTGTGGAATATATTTACGACCTCTAGTGAATGTCCTTTCTATAATGACTAATTTGAGAGTAATGTGTACTCTGTAAGTTTGTTTTAAATTGCACTGTTTTTAAAGAAACTAGAGGAGCAACAAAAAGCCAAGCAACTTCATAATCAGATTATATTAAGAATTTCGTTCGGCAGTTTTTGACCAAGAATCAGAAGCCCAAGGAGTACATGTATTGCTTTTAATCTGCACTCACTGAAGGCGTTTATTATTGTGCTACAGCTTTGTGGTAGTCCATTATTTTCCTTTTCTTTTTGGCTCTTCAGAAACTTGAATACTTAAGCTTGTACATGATCTTGTGTTTTGCTATCCTTTTTACTGTAAAATGTAAATATTTTAAGGGATATTTTGATTCTAAATATGATAAAAGAATTTCTCACCTATTTTGTGTGTGTGATTTCAAATTCAGTAGTAAAAGAGTTTCTTCTTTGAGGCTTTAAATACCTTTAGATATTGTTTTTCTCTTACTCAACCAAGAGCATATAGGCTGAGTAAGATGAGGGGGAAAATTATTTCTTTATCTTAGATTATAGGCTATTGAGATAAATCATATAGTTCTAATGAGACTAGAATTTAGAGCTACTGCAGAAAAACTGCAACTGTAATCCAGTTTATAGGTATGTTTCTGAAAACGTGCACCAAATTTGATACACTGACTAATCATTTTAAGACCATAGAACTTTTATTTAAGAGAAACTTGTGAATCTCTCTGTAAAATGTGTAATTTGCCCTAGCTTGTTTGGGGAGTAAATAACTATAATGTTGTATGCTCATTTTTCTTGAAAGCACAGGTAGGCTATTATTAACCCAAACCTAAATTTATTTCCACTCTAAATTACATAAAACTGTATTGATTGCTTTAATTTAAAGTAGTGGCTACCAAATGATTTGGTCCCTTGAGACCAAAAAGAGAGAAAGAAAAGCCAGTATTTTTATTTACCTGTATTAGTGAAGAAAAATACTCATGACTTCACAAAATTAGGAAGATAAGTTTGTTTTCCTAAAAAGTTTACAGATAATGGGTTTTGAAACTGAATCAGCCTTTCTGTTTTTCACTGGAGAAAAAATGAGTGGAAATTCAAAACCAAATCATTTAGTCTAAGTTGCAGCAACTTGAAATCCCTTTTTTGGTCATCCTTATCCTCTGAAATTTACCATCATGTGGAGTTTGAAACAGGCTTCCCTGGTGACTCAGATGGTGATGAATCCACCTGCAGTGCAGGAGACCTGGGTTCATTCCCTGGGTTGGGAAGATCCCCTGGGGAAGGACATGGCAACCCACTCCAGTGTTCTTGCTTGGAGAATCACCATGGACTGAGGAGCCTGGTGGTCTATAGTCCATGGGGTTGCAAAGAGTTGGACACAACTGAGGGGCTGAGCACAGCATACAGCACAGGTTCTGAAAGGAGGATTTGTATTTAAATAAAAGTTTTATGTTTTGTTTTTTTTTTTGAATTTGCGCCTTTTGAAACTAGCTTGTTAGAAAACAAATAAGTGCAGATTAAAAAAAAACTAAGGTCAGTCAGCTTTTGCATCATTATGAAGAAACTGTTATTAGGTTTTACCAAAAAAAAAAAGCCCCAAACCAAAGAAAACTTAGGTTTTTTATTTCACATACAGTCATCCCTTGGTAATCAGTGGGGAACTGGTTCCTGGATCCCCCCACTGATACCAAAATCCATGGATGCTCAAGTCCCTTATATAAAAGGGCATAAATTTGCATATAACCTGTGTACTTATATACTTTAAATCATCTCTATCCAGATTACTTACAATTTTGTAAGTCTAATACAATGTAAATGTTATGTAAATAGTTGTAAATATGAGGCAAATGCTATGTAAATAGTTTCCGGTGTACAGTAAACTCAGGTTTTACTTTTTGGAATTTTCTGGAATTTTTTCCCCCATCTGAAAAGTGAAAATGAAGTCACTCAGCCGTGTCCGACTCTTTGTGACCCCATGGACACCAGGTTCCTCCATTCATGGGATTTTCTAGGCAAGAGTACTGGAGTGGGTTGGGGTTTCCTTCTGATGTTGAATTCAAAGATGAAAATCCACAGGTGTGGAAAATCAACCATTTGTATCTCAGTAAATGTGCTTTCAGTGACAAAACTGATTAGACAACAGGTTTCTTCTGCAAGATACAAGTAAAGAAGAATGGGTTAACCAACTGAGGAAAGCCTTTAAGTCAGTTTTTGATTACTCTTAGCAAATAGTTTTTATACATATAACTGGGAAATGTAAAATTCTTTGTTCATAGTAGAATCATGGTAGTTTCCATATAACTCTCTGTTAGTAATGACCATCCTCTGGGATTGCAGGGCTGCTGAATGCTGGAACCAGGTCTCTTAACCCCAGGGACTGACTACTGTGGAGAGTAAGTATGGGTATATTGAGTATTTTGAGGCTTTTGTGAGGAAACAAAGGGAAAATGAGAAAAGTTTCCAGTGAGGAGCAGTAGCTCCAAAACCATTCTCATGCTTTGTCTCACCTACCAACCTCCTTACACAAACTAGTGAAAGTCATCTGTCTGTTTCTCCTGTTTTAAGAAAAACTTGCTCTTTATAAACGATAGTTTATAAACAGTTAAGTAAAATGTACCAGGATGTCTCAGTGCTTACCAAGTCCACTCCTTGTAATCCTTGTGTCAGTAAGAAAGCCACCATGTACCCTCTGTGGGTCAGACCTCATGCTGAGTGCTTTATGTGAGCCTTGGTCAGCCTGCAAGGTGAAGACTTACCTTAGAGCTGAGGAAACTGGTACTCAGAAACTGGTACTGTCCCGAGGTTATATTGCATTTGTCAGAACTGGAATCCTAGCTCAGTTCTACTTTTTCTCCGAAGTCCAGTGGTGTGGTTGTGCTCTGAGGCTGGAGAACGGAAGAGGGACAGAAGCCTCATGAGCGCACTCGCCTTTCACAGCCCTTTTTCCTGCCATCTCATCTACCTGTGGACCACCCATGCCTCAGAGTGAGCAAGAAGACATGGGCAAAAGTCTGTGGGTTCTGTATAGATGTGCAAAGTTTGTATTCATTTCAAACCCTCATTTGCCAGTCCTCTTTTATTAGTTTCCTTTTGCTGCTGTGACAAATTATTACAAGCTTAGTGGCTTGAAATCACACAGATTTATCTTACACTTCTATGAAGTAAAGTATGATGGGTATCTGTGGTGTCAGAGGGTGCATTCCTTATCTGAAGGCTTTGAAAATAACTCATTTCCTTTCGTTTTCCATCTTCTGGAGGCCACCCACCTGCCTTGCTGCATGGCCCCCCTCTCCATCTTCCAAGTCAGTGACAGGAGCTTAAGTCTCTGCCATGTTTAGCCCTTCTTATTTCCTGTTCCTCTTTTAATGACCCTTGTCAGCACAGTGGGTCTATACACATAGTCCAGGACAGTCCTACTTTATGGTCCACTGATTGGCAACTTGAATTCCATCTGTGACCATAATTCTCCTTTCCCTGTGTAACCTTGCATATTTACAAGTTCCAGGGATTGAGATTTACAACTTTGAGGGCCATTATTTACATTATTAACTTGCTTAAATTGTAGTGAACGAGATCTTAATTACAAGTCTTTTGGAGTTATATCTCAGTCAGTTCAGTTCAGTTCAGTTGCTCAGTCGTGTCCGACTCTCCGCGACCCCATGAATCACAGCACGCCAAGTCTCCCTGTCCATCACCAACTTCCGGAGTACACTCAAAACTCATGTCCACCGAGTCGGTGATGCCATCCAGCCATCTCATTCTCTGTCGTCCCCTTCTCCTCCCGCCCCCAACCTTTCCCAGCATCAGAGTCTTTTCCAGTGAGTCAACTCGCCTCATGAGGTGACCAAAGTATTGCAGTTTCAGCTTTAGCATCAGTCCCTCCAACTAAGGCGATGTAAGTGCTTAAAAGTTAAGGAAAAATACAAACAGTAGAGAAGAAAATGGAGTGACAAGCTTCTTGAATATTAACATGTTTTTATATGTGTGATAACATAAAAGTCAATTGTTGATTATGTTTATTGCCCTTTGTGGTCTTTAGTAAGTGGCAACCTGACCTAGAGTTTTAGAGGGATCTGAGATGGATATAATGCAACTGATGTGTTCCTGCATTGAACTGTTTGCTTTAATAAGACCTGGTTCTTCATCAGCAAGCTCCTAGAATGCACAGAACTTGATTTATGCCCAGCCACTGTTAAACTGAGAACAGCTATATGTAACTTCACCAGGTAACAAGTAGTTTGTTTCCCAAAGCAAATCGTGAGGAAAATTGGTTACTACTACTATGAAGGTGCCAAACACCCTGATTCTTTGATTTGTTTCATAAAGAATTTCAATAATCGTGTAGAACAAGAGGGTACATGAATGTGTGAATTGAAACACAAAAATTATGTAAATAGCTAGAAGTGCAATTTCTTGGCTAAGGTATTTCAGCTTACTTTAAAAAATATTCTCATGTTTATATTCAACACTTTTGTTACAGAAGCATCATGCCATTTGTAGTAAAATCTGAAAGATTTTTATTAATTATTTTTATTTTGTGCTGGAAAAGCATGTCACATAGGAAATCATCCTCAACACTGTCATCAGTTTAGGATAGCAAAAACAAATAATGTTGATAATTTACCACATGAAATTTTGGATTTTAAGATGAAAAAATAACCATTTTGACCTATGAATTTTACCTACAGACTCTAGGTTGCAAGTTTCAGTCTTAACTTGTGCCTATTCTTCAGGCATTTGCTCAGTTCTTGGAATTCAGTGGTGAGCAGTACCCTATTCAGTGCTTTCAGTGAGGTGTAGAAGGCATCTGAATGTAAGATGCCAGCTGTGAGAAGCAGCTTTGAAGCAACAGTTCTCAAAGATAACTAGTTTCAAGACCCCTTTACACTCTTAACAATTATTGAGACCTCTAAAGAGCTTTTGTTTTTATGAATTGTCTGTACTTATCATATTAGAAATCAAAATTTTATCATGAGCACTTTTTTATTTTTTATCTTAATTGGAGGCTAATTGCTTTACAATGTTGTGGTAGTTTTTGCCATACATTGACATGAATCAGCCACGGGTGTACAGGTGTCCCTCATCCTGAACCCATTTCCCAACTCCCTCCGCATCCCATCCCTCTGGGTTGTCCCAGAATACCAGCTTTGAGTGCCCTAATTGTAAAAATAAATACTTGTTTGATGGTAATCTCATTCTATGCTAATAACATTTTATATAAAATAACTTCCAAGCTAAGTCAATTTAGTTAACAGAGTGATGGTTTCCATATTTGTACATCTCTAATATCTGACTTAAGACGCCTGGACTCTTTTCTTCTTTTAAGGTTTAGTAGTAATGTCATTTTGTTTGAAATATGATGAAGGTAATCTGACTTCCCACGGATTTGTTGTTGAGAAAGGAATCACTCTCTTTGTGGATCCCCTGAAAATATCTAGGGGGTCCTCAGGGGTCCTTCAACTGTACTTTGGGAAGTGACTCTTTAGAGAAAAACCGAATGTGAAAGGTGGTTTAGGCAAAGCCTTCATAACCTTCCTTGAACAACTTTCTTGCCTTTATGCATAAAATGTGTACCTTTAAAAGTCAACTATCAAAAAGAATTTTTAGAGCATTTGTGGTCTCAATAACTCCAAAGTTAAATGAAATAGTATGGACTAAAGCAAATTTAGGGCACAGTTTTTCAGCATATGTTGGAGTTGTGTGGTTTCTGTTAAAAAACAAAACCTTTGAATCAATGCATTGACATTCTGCAGTTTTGCCTTACATTATATTTTGCTCACACACTTTGTAATGTTGATGGGAATAGTATGTTTGGGGGCATTTATATCTCATCAAATGACACGATAGTTCTTAACTTTTGTTCTGGAGCTTTTGTAAACTAAGCTTTCTGATTGCACTACAGGTGCAAAAGTAAGTAAAAAATCTCAGATTCTGCAGTGATATACTGTTCACCTAGCTTCTTTGTATAGACTGGAATCTGAACAGGCAGATTTTGCTTTTTAATAGCATTGTGTATCAATCTTATGTGTGTAAAATCTTTTCTCCATTTAATAGATAATTATAGATTTTTTCTTTTCAACTTTACACATGCTCCTTATTACTAAGATTTTTTTCTTCCTTACTGTCCTGACCTGTTAGTGTTTTCTGTCAGTCATGTATTGTCAGGTGGTTTTTTTGGTGGCAAAATTGTTGTAAATCCCAAACTGAAAATGTTAAGTAGAAACAGCAATAATAACTACCTCCCAGTCTAAATGGAGGGGGGTGCAAATGTTGTTCACAATTATGTTAGTAACAGATGTTTGGGCAAAATGGACTTCCTCAGTTATGGTTTTAAAGGTACTGATATCAGGACAAAAATTTTCAATAACATTATTCAGAACCTGTTTTAAGCTCAATTTGGAGACCTGTAGAATTGAATAGTTAAGTTTAAATGAAGTTTAACTTAAAAATTTGATCAGTTATATAAGTACATGGCTTAAAATGTAAAGATATTCTACAAGGTTTATAAAGAAAACCCAACAATGTTAGCACTGCTCTCCAGAGGTAACTGCTTTCAAATCTGTTAGATGTTTCTTAGGCTATTTGCCTTTATATTTGTTAGTGACATGTATATGCTATTTTTTTTTTTCTTAACTAATATCTCTTGATAATTTGCTGGGGAAGACAAGGATTTAACCTTTACCAGCCAACTCTCCTTCCCCCCATTTTCCACCTCCCCACAATCACTCAGTGGTTTTTGGCTTACTTAGGTCCATATTCAAATTTCACATTATTTCAATTTAACTATTCATAGCTGAGCCATGTAATAGACTATGATATTTCCTTCCTTAATAATTTTAATTTTTCCTTTGGTTAATACCTTTTACCTTTTTCGTATTTTCTTTGTATCACTAATTTATTCTCACCTAAATTTCATTTAGAAACAATTTACAGATGAATAAACACTAATGGAGTGAAAACCAGGACTCAGATAAATTGGGTGTCAGATAAAGTGACCAAAGTCTTTTCTTCAGCTATATTTTATAAGCTTATATAAAAATAACTGTTAACATTTAAACTATTTGAGGTAATAGTGAACAGTTGATTTCCAGTAAACAGTATGCCAGAGAAATAACTATGACTACATTTATATATATATATTTTTATATACTTAAATTACTGATTTGTTAACCTAATCTTCATCAGCATTACAAACATTGTATCCTTGTGATTTAATTAACTCAATTTTTTTTTGTATCCTGAAAAAATACATCTTTAATTTTGCCAGCAAAATTTCTTTAAAAAATCTCTTGAGTAACAATATTTACCTTTTGGCCATACAAAGCCTCCTAGATAACAAATACCTTCATAGTTTAGAGCAACACATTTTTTATTTGGATCATTATCCTCAGAATTAGGCTGTTATCTAGGTAGGCTTTAATAAGAGTCTGATTTTGAATTATAATTAAATGGTGCCATTTATTACCACAGAATGTTCCGTTGCTATAAATCATAGATACAGAGATACTTTCTCCTAAGGTAACTGCTGTTATCACAAGGTCTGATTGTGGAGGCCAATTGCCAGAAAGCCATTTTCTTCATTTTGAGCTTTTCCTATCCATACAATTAAACCTTCAGTTTCAGTATTACCAAAATTTAAGGATATAGCAGTGAACTGAAGATTTCTCATTCTGTAAACTGGATCAATGTATTTAATGTAAAGATTAGCCATGAATTTTTCAGTTGAAAGGAAGTATTGTTTTCACAATACCTTCCCACCCAACCCAGAGCACAAACAACTGTAAGAAAATAATTGGTCAGGTATAGAGATTGGTGGAGACAAAGATTATTCAAACAGTACAGACTGGTCACGTGTTTCCAGCCCAATGTAGCAAGCAGCTGCAAGAAAATGTGCCATTTACTATACATTTACCCCTATTTTTGCACACATTGTATCCACAGGTTGTCCCATCACAGTCACCTACATTTGAACCACCTTTTGCTCCTAATTAAGCTAATTGTAATTCTTGATTATTTATAATAACTTCCCGGACGCAGCCTTGAAAACCTATGGGTTTATTCGCTGTTGCCATGGGATTTACAGGATTTAAGGGTGGTGCTTCAATGTAGAAATCAGTATGTGTCCAGGGGGCTCTTTTTAGTCTTGATGTTTTCTGTTACATTTATCCCATCCAAATCTGGGTAGCTTTCTGCACCATCCCTTCCTGCTTTAATCACATGCCAAGTACTTCTATTAATAGTACTTTTTGGAGAGTTTCTAGAAGGATAGTTCTGTCACCAAGATTGTAGCTGATTTGAACAGAACCATTTACTAAAGAGATACATAAAAAGTCACCTCCTTCACTTCATCCGAGCAGTTCTTCAGAGTGATTTCAGAGTCCTGGCTCCCAGGTTTGAAGGCCTCAGAAAATCCATCAAATAAAAGTGGAGAAATAAAGAAAAAATATTAAAATAGTTACTCTAATTAAAACTCTTGCCCTTTTTTTGGGGGGGGGGGAGTTAAGATTACAAATTTTGATCACAATTATGTTTTTTCTTCATGTTTGGATCAAAATATATCTATACATTCATACACATCCTGTATTCTTTTGTTACAGAGTTGGTCAGATATCCCCATTTTTAAATGTTTCACAGTGAAGGAGTATATTGTGGTACCAAGTTAAAATGAGGTTTTTCTTTTAACTAGTTGAGAGTGAATGTGTAAAGAAATAAATTGGATGCTTTATTCCAAGGCACTGATGCTTTTTTTTATAAACTTGTGGGTGAGGGGGGATAAGTGACTGGAAAAAATGCACAAACTAAAAGGTGAGAATTCTGTTTTATTTGATGGATTTTCTGAGGAATTGAAACCTGGGAGCCAGGACTCTGAAATTACTCTGAAGGACTGTTCTGATAGAGTGAGGGGGCCAGCCAGGATGTAATCAACGAAGACCAGGTAGTCAGAACATCAGAAGAGTACTGTTAAAAAAACGTCACGACATCTCAAGGAAATAAGTGCTTTTCTGTATATGGGACGATGTCTGGGCTCACTGAAATCATTACTTTGATACACATGTCAGCTGTCTGGGACCAGTATCCTGTTATCCTGTCCTCATCCTGAGTCTTCAGCATGCACTGTTGGTTCAGGGGCGGGAGGTGTGGTGGTGGTGGTGGCAGCTGCATCAACTGATGGCTAGGTGGTGGGTATCCTGTTCCCTCAGGGCTCGCCTAGGGAGGCTGTTGTGTAATGGCTGGATGGTTGCAACATCCTAGGTAGCAGCATTTCTCCTTCACATAAGTGAGCAGTTGGTGGTGCTATGAAAATCCTGTATCTTGGGCTTTCCCGAAGTTTCAGCCATGCTCTTGGCATCAAGTTCTATCTACAAGTACACAAATCTCTAGTTGAACTCTATGCTTGGATTATTTTAAAGGTACCTCAAGCTCCAAAGTTTCTCTCAATTTGTGAACTTCCTTCCATACACCTGGTCTTTCTAAACTCAGTCCATCCATTTTTCAAATTCTAAGTGTGATCATGGGTCTATATAATCAAATGGATTTTACTAGCATTTTGTTCACTGTAAACATCTTTGTTCTGTTCACTTCTCTCCTGCCACTTTAAGTTTACTATCCTCTCTGGCTTAATTTTTTTGTATTTTATTGTTTGCTCATTTCAAAGTATTAAATCTTTAGCAGAAACAAGATAAACAAGGTTTATCTTTTAAAAACTTTTTTCCAAAATTAGAGATCTAAAGTCAACTAGGGTAATTTTTATCATTTTGTTGTAAAATTTTGTACTATTTCAAATCGTTCAAATCATTGAACTCTAAAAGAGAAACAGAAACCTTGTTAAAAATTAAGAATTTGTTTTTCACCATATGAAAACCTAACTAGCTGCTGATGTGGATTTTGACTTTGTGTATTAAGTATTTGGGCATTTTAACTAATAGATCTTAGCAGAGGATCAACTAGAAGCCGTGGTTAATGTTTACATCAGACAACTCTTAGAGAAGGTGAAAGTACAGGGCAGTCACCTATATTTTATACAAACTTAAAACAATGAAACATACTTTGCTGCTGCTGCTTAGTCGCTTCAGTCATGTTTGACTGTGTGACCCTATGGACTGCAGTATGCCAGGCTCCTCTGTCCTCAGGATTCTCCAGGCAAGAGTACTGGAGTGGATTGCCATACCCTCCTCCAGGGGATCTTCCTGACCCAGGGATCGAACCTGGGTCTCCTGCATTGTAGGCAGCTTCTTTACCGCTGAGCCACCAGGGAAGCCTGAAACATTTTACCACCTGATTATTAATAAGTTTATGTTCTTCATCTGATAATTACCTTCAAGTTAATCCAAGCCTGAGAATGTAGATATAGATTTAATATTTTAAGGTTTTCATGAATTCCTTACTTGTCAAATGCAGCACCAATTATGACATGAAACTGATAAATGTCTTTTCATCTTTGTAAATAGTGTCTAATGGACTGAAAAAGGAAAATCTTGACTGTTATGAACTGAAATGCAAAGCCATTTAATAACAGAAGTAAGAAGATGTGCTTTTTTTTTCTGTTACTGTAAATGAGTTTTTATTTTATATACATAAACATAACTATGTATCTATCTCCTGGAGCTTGCTCAAACTCCTGTCCATTGAATCAGTGATGCCATCCAACCATCTCATCTTCTATCATCCCCTTCTCCTGTCTTCAATATTTCCCAACATCAGAGTCTTATCCAGTGAGTCAACTCTTCGCATTAGGTGGCCAAAGTATTGGAGCTTCAGCATGAGTCCTTCCAATGAATATTCAGGGTTGATTTCCTTTGGGATTGACTGGTTTCATCTCCTTTTTTGTCGAAGGGACTCTCAAGAGTCTTCTACAACACCACAATTCAAAAGCATCAATTCTTTGGTGCTCAGCCTTCTTTATGGTCCAGTTCTCATCCATACATGACTACTGGAAAAACCATAACTTTGACTAGACAGACCTTTGATGACAAAGTAATGTCTCTGCTTTTTAATATGCTGTCTATGTTGGCCATAGCTTTTCTTCCAAGGAGCAAGAGACTTAATTTCATGGCTGCACTGACCATCTGCAGTGTTAAGTCAGTTTTTTGCCTTTTCTCCCTCTGGGTCAGGCCTGTGCTAAATAACTTGTCTTTTAGACTGATAGGTATCTCATAAGTATTCACCCCAGAGGCATTTGCTGATTTTTAAGCAAATGCATTCATTTTGACTTATTGAAATTTAGAATGACAGCGGTTAAGATCACCCAGTGTGGTTGCTAAGGATGCAAAGTCCCGTACCTCATGGCTAGAATATCTGATTTACTAAAAGTGAGATGAAGTCTCAGAAGTATATTTTAATAAACACCCAGTACTTCTGACTTGAAGCATGGCATCAATTGAATTCAGTATTTTCACAAATACTGAGTTAAAGTTTAAGAATACAGAGAAGGTTATAAAGTGTATGTCCTTTTGAGATTAAGTATTACTGAAGCAATACAAAATTCATTGTAAGACATTTAAACAATATAGGAAAGTGTAAAGTAAAAGGATGAATATTTCACTGTTCTTTCTCTTAATTCCCAGGAACCATTATTAACAATTTGTTTCACTGCACATATAGTTAATATATGTATATATCTAGTATTTGATTTATTTCATATAAATGAAACCATACCTATAAACTATACATAGTACACTTTTTTTTTTTTTTTCAGTTCAGTTCAGTTGCTCAGTCATGTCCGACTCTCTGCGACCCCATGAATCACAGCACGCCAGGCCTCCCTGTCCATCACAAACTCCAGGAGTTCACTCAAACTCATGTCCACAGAGTCGGTGATGCCATCCAGCCATCTCATTCTCGGTCGTCCCCTTCTCCTCCCGTCCCCAACCTTTCCCAGCATCAGAGTCTTTTCCAGTGAGTCAACTCGTCACATAAGGTTGCCAAAGTATTGTAGTTTCAGCTTCAACATCAGTCCTTCCAATGAACACCCAGGATTGAATTCCTTTACAATGGACTGGTTGGATCTCCTTGCAGTCCAAGGGACTCTCAAGAGTCTTCTCCAGCACCACAGTTCAAAAGCATTAATTCTTCGGCGATCAGCTTTCTTCACAGTCCAACTCTCACATCCATACATGACCACTGGAAAAACGATAGCCTTAACTAGACGAAACTTTGTTGGCAGAGTAATGTCTCTGCTTTCTAATATTCTGTCTAGGTTGGTCATAGCTTTCCTTCCAAGGAGTAAGCGTCTTTTTATTTCATGGCTGCAGTCACCATCAGCAGTGATTTTGGAGCCCAGAAAAATAAAGTCAGCCACTGTTTCCCCATCTATTTCCCATGAAGTGATGGGACTGGATGCCATGATCTTAGTTTTCTGAATGTTGAGCTTTAAGCCAACTTTTTCACTCTGCTCTTTCACTCTCATCAGGAGGCTCTTTAGTTCTTCACTTTCTGCAATAAGGGTGGGGCTATCTGCATATCTGAGGTTACTGATATTTCTTCCAGCAATCTTGATTCCAGCTTGTGCTTTTTCCAGCCCAGCGTTTCTCATGATGTACTCTGCATATAAGTTAAATAAGCAGGGTGACAATATACAGCCTTGACATACTCCTTTTCCTATCGGGAACCAGTCTGTGGTTCCGTGTCCAGTTCTAACTGCTGTTTCATGACCTGCATATAGGTTTCTCAGAGGCAGGTCAGGTCTGGTATTCCCATCTCTTTCAGAATTTTCCACAGTTTATTCTGATCCACACAGTCAAAGGCTTTGGCATAGTCAATGTACCAGAAGTAGATGTTTTTCTGGAACTCTCTTGCTTTTTCCATGATCCACTGGATGTTGGCAATTTGATGTCTGGTTCCTCTGCCTTTTCTAAAACCAGCTTGAACATCTGGGAGTTCATAGTTCATGTATTGCTGAAATAGAGGAAAACAACAGAATAGGAAAAACGAGATCTTTTCAAGAAAATTAGAGATATCAAGGGAACATTTCATGCAAAGATGGGCTCGATAAAGGACAGAAATGGTATGGGCCTAACAGAAGTAGAAGATATTAAGAAGAGGTGTCAAGAATACACAGAAGAACTGTACAAAAAAAGATCTTCACGACGAAGATAATCACGATGGCGTGATCAATCTCCTGGAACCAGACATCTTGGAATGTGAAGTCAAGTGGGCCTTAGAGAGCATCATGATGAACAAAGCTAGTGGAGGTAATGGAATTCCAATTGAGCTATTTCAAATCTTGAAAGATGATGCTGTGAAAGTGCTGCACTCAATATGCCAGCAAATTTGGAAAACTCAGCAATGGCCACAGGACTGGAAAAGGTCAGTCTTCATTGCAATCACAAAGAAAGGGAATGCCAAAGAATGCTCAAACTACTGCACGATTGTGCTCATCTCACACGCTAGTAAAGTCATGCTCAAAATTCTCCAAGCCAGGCTTCAGCAATACATGAACCGTGAACTCCCAGATGTTCAAGCAGGTTTTAGAAAAGGCAGAGGCACCAGAGATCAAATTGCCAACATCCGCTGGACCATGGAGAAAGCAAGAGAGTTCCAGGAAAACATCTATTTCTGCTTCATTGACTATGCCAAAGCCTTTGACTGTGTGGATCACAATAAACTGTGGAACATTCTGAAAGAGATGGGAATCCCAGACCACCTGACCTGCCTCTTGAGAAACCTGTATGCAGGTCAGGAAGGAACAGTTAGAACTGGACATGGAACAACAGACTGGTTTCAAATAGGAAAAGGAGTACGTCAAGGTTGTATATATTCACCCTGCTTATTTAAGTTATATGCAGAGTACATCATGAGGAACGCTGGGCTGGAAGAAGCACAAGCTGGAATCAAGATTGCCGGGAGAAATATCAGTAACCTCAGATATGCAGATGACACCACCCTTATGGCAGAAAGTGAAGAGGAACTCAAAGGCCTCTTTTGAAAGTGAAAAAGGAGAGGAAAAGGTTGGCTTGAAGCTCAACATTCAGAGAACAAAGATCATGGCATCTGGTCCCATCACTTCATGGGAAATAGATGGAAAAACAGTGGAAACAGTGTCAGACTTTATTTTTGGGGGCCCCAAAATCACTGCGGATGCTGATTGCAGCCATAAAATTAAAAGACGCTTACTCCTTGGAGGGAAAGTTATGACCAAACTAGATAGCATATTAAAAAGCAGAGACATTACTTTGCCAACAAAGGTCCGTCTAGTCAAGGCTATGGTTTTTCCCGTGGTCATGTATGGATGTGAGAGTTGGACTGTGAAGAAAGCTGATCGCCGAAGAATTGATGCTTTTGAACTGTGGTGCTGGAGAAGACGCTTGAGAGTCCCTTGGACTGCAAGGAGATCCAACCATTCCATTCTAAAGGAGTTCATTCCTGGGTGTTCATTGGAAGGTCTGATGCTAAAGCTGAAACTCCAGTACTTTGGCCACCTCGTGTGACGAGTTACTCACTGGAAAAGAGTCTGATGTTAGGAGGGATTGGGGGTAGGAAGAGACGGGGACGACAGAATGAGATGGCTGGATGGCATCACCGACTCTCTGGACATGAGTTTGAGTGAACTCCGGGATTTGGTGATGGACAGGGAGGCCTGACGTGCTGTGGTTCTTGGGGTCGCAAAGAGTCGGACACCACTAAGCGCCTGAACTGAACTGAACTGAACTGAAACCTTTTCTTTGAGTTCAATCTCATGCAGCCATCTTTCTCACTGATAACTTGTCCTGGATGTTTCAGGCATATCAAACTTAGCATGTTTGAAATTGTACTGCTCAAAAATATTCCGCCCCCAGACTTCCTCAGATAAGTAAATAGATCCATCGTCTTCTGACAACTTCATGCAGAAAACTAGTCACCCTAATTGCACACCCTATCGCATTCAATGTTTCCTCTCCCTTTTACAGTATAATGCATCAGCAGATCTTGGAGATCCTATCTAGATGATCTATTTATGTTTGTCCACAACTTTCCATTGCCAGTCTTCAGATTGAGGTCACTGTTATCTCTTGATTAGACCATTGTAATAAACTCCTTTTTTTTTTTTTTTAATTACTATTTGGCTGTACTGTTTCTTCATTGCTGTGTGGGCTTTTTCTCTAATTGACAATGAGTGGGCTTCTTATTTTGGTGGCTTCTCTTGTTTTGCCTGGAGAAGAAAACGGCAACCCACTCCAGTATTCTTGCCTGGAGAATCCCATGGAAAGAGGAGCCTGGCGGGCTACAGTCCATGGGGTCGCAAAGAGTCGGACACGACTGAGCGACTGACACTTTCATTGTGGAGCACGGACTCTAGGTCGTGTGCGCTTCAGTAGCTGTAGCTCGTGGGTAGTTGCAGCTCCCAGACTTTAAAGCACAGGTTGAATAGTTGTAGCTCATGGGCTTAGTTTCTCCAAGGCATGTGGGATCCTCTTGGATCCGGGATCAAACCTGTGTCTCTTGCATTCTCAGGGAGATTATTCCTTTCCACTGAACCATCGGGAAAGCCCGCAACGCACTCCTAATTGATCTTTTACTTCTCTTAACCCTCTCTAATTCATTTTCACATAGCTGTCAGAAGAATCTTTTAAAAATATGAAGTCATTCCCCTGTTCATAATCTTTAAAGATTTTGTACTAGTGGTAAAGAACTCGCCTGCCAAGTGCAGAAGACATAAGAAACATGGGTTTGATCCCTGGGTCAGGAAAATCCCCTGAAGGAGGGCATTACAACCCATTCCAATATTCTTGTCTGGAGAATCCCATGGGCAGGAGGCTGGTGGGCTACATTCCATAGGGTCACAAATAGTCAGACGTGACTGAAGTGACTTAGCATGCGCACATACAGAATAAAATGCAGATTCTTTACCATGGCCTTGATGCTTTGCATGATTTGGTTTCCTGTCAGATCCCAACATCATCCCCTTCTGCAGGTTCTCCAAATATTATGCAGATGATGCACTGCACAGCTGCCTGGGGTGCCATTTACACTTCAGTCTGTGATTAGTGCTCCCTAGAGATGTTCAGTGAACAACCTTAATCATGGTCCTGTCTTTCCACTTTCCTTTTTGTTCATTAAAATCCAGATGTACTGGCCTCCTTTTACTTCTGGATATGCCATTGTTTATCTTTGATTAATTTTAACCCCTCATATTGATAGACACTTGGTTTGCTTAATACTATTTTGTTATTGCTCATACTGCTACAGTAAACATACTTGGTTATGCCTCTTATAAACATGTGAAAAAGTTTCTCATGTATAAACATGAAAAATGGAATCTCTGTGTCATAGTCCAAGTGGAGTTTTAGGGTTAGTTCAGTTCAGTTCAGTCGCTCAGTCGTGTCCGACTCTCCGCGACCCCATGAATCACAGCACGCCAGGCCTCCCTATCCATCACCAACTCCCGGAGTACACTCAAACTCATGTCCACAGAATCGGTGATGCCATCCAGCCATCGCATTCTCCATCGTCCCCTTCTCCTCCCGCCCCCAACCTTTCCCAGCATCAGAGTCTTTTCCAGTGAGTCAACTCGTCTCATGAGGTGGCCAAAGTATTGGAGTTTCAGCTTTAGCATCAGTCCCTCCAATGAACATCCAGGACTGATCTCCTTTAGAATGGACTGGTTGGATCTCCTTGCAGTATAAGGGACTCTCAAGAGTCTTCTCCAACACCACAGTTCAAAAGCATCGATTCTTCGGCGATCAGCTTTCTTCACAGTCCAACTCTCACATCCATACATGACCACGGGAAAAACCATAGCCTCGACTAGACGGACCTTGGTCGGCAAAGTAATGTCTCTGCTTTTCAATATACTATCAAGGTTGGTCATAACTTTCCTTCCAAGGAGCAAGCGTCTTTTAATTTTATGGCTGCAATCAGCATCTGCAGTGATTTTGGAGCCCAGAAAAACAAAGTCTGACACTGTTTCCACTGTTTTTCCATCTATTTCCCATGAAGTGATGGGACCAGATGCCATGATCTTTGTTTTCTGAATGTTGAGCTTCAAGCCAACCTTTTCACTCTCCTCTTTCACTTTCATCAAGAGGCTTTTGAGTTCCTCTTCACTTTCTGCCATAAGGGTAGTGTCATCTGCATATCTGAGGTTATTGATATTTCTCCCAGCAATCTTGATTCCAGCTTGTGCTTCTTCCAGCCCAGCGTTCCTCATGATGTACTCTGCAGAGAAGTTAAATAAGCAAGGTGACAATATACAACCTTGACGTACACCTTTTCCTATTTGGAACCAGTCTGTTGTTCCATGACTGGTTCTAACTGTTGCTTCCTGACCTGCATACAGGTTTCTCAAGAGGCAGGTCAGGTGGTCTGGGATTCCCATCTCTTTCAGAATGTTCCACAGTTTATTGTGATCCACACAGTCAAAGGCTTTGGCATAGTCAATGAAGCAGAAATAGATGTTTTTCTGAAACTCTCTTGCTTTCTCCATGATCCAGCGGATGTTGGCAATTTGATCTCTGGTTCCTCTGCCTTTTCTAAAACCTGCTTGAACATCTGGGAGTTCACGGTTTACATACTGCTGAAGCCTGGCTTGGAGAATTTTGAGCATGACTTTACTAGCGTGTGAGATGAGTGCAATTGTGTGGTAGTTTGAGCATTCTTTGGCATTGCCTTTCTTTGGGATTGGAATGAAGACTGACCTCTTCCAGTCCTGTGGCCACTGCTGAGTTTTCCAAATCTGCTGGCATATTGAGTGCAGCACTTTCACAGCATCATCTTTCAAGACTTGAAATAGCTCAATTGGAATTCCATCACCTCCACTAGCTTTGTTCCTAGTGATGCTTTCTAAGGCCCACTTGACTTCACATTCCAAGATGTCTGGCTCTAGGTCAGTGATCACATTATTGTGACTATCTTGGTCGTGAAGATCTTTTTTGTACAGTTCTTCTGTGTATTCCTGCCACCTCTTCTTAATATCTTCTGCTTCTGTTAGGTCCATACCATTTCTGTCCTTTATCGAGCCCATTTTTGCATGAAAAGTTCCCTTGGAATCTCTAATTTTCTTGAAGAGGTCTCTTGTTTTTCCTATTCTGTTGTTTTCCTCTATTTCTTTGCATTGATCACTGAGGAAGGCTTTCTTATCTTTCCTTGCTATTCTTTGGAACTCTGCATTCAGATGCTTATATCTTTCCTTTTCTCCTTTGCTTTTCGCCTCTCTTCTTTTTACAGCTATTTGTAAGGCCTCCTCAGACAGCCATTTCGCTCTTTTGCATTTCTTTTCCATGGGGATGGTCTTGGTCCCTGTCTCCTGTACAATGTCACGAACCTCCGTCCAGAGTTCATCAGGCACTCTATCAATCAGATCTAGTCGCTTAAATCTATTTCTCACTTCCACTGTATAATCATAAGGGATTTGATTGAGGTCATATCTGAATGGTCTAGTGGTTTTCCCTACTTTCTTCAATTTAAGTCTGAACTTCGCAATAGGGTTAGTAGATGCTGCCAAAGTCTCCTCCAAAGGTAGTCTGCTTCAGTTTATACCCCAGCCTGCAGCAGATGACAGAATATGCTTATCCATATCCTCATTCACACTTGAAATTATTAGCATTTTAAAATTATTAACTGGATAAGAAACGAAGGACAATTTATTAGTCACAGTATTAACAGTAATCCAATTGTTAGAATTTTTGTTTACTTAGGAAATCTGAGGTTAGAGATTCAAATTTTTTATAATGGACAGTGGACATGCCTGAGTTTGATCTGAAGGAAGGCACTATCTCTTTCTTCCAAGGATGTTTTTTACATAAATATACTGGAAAGGGCAATTCAAAACAAAACCAGCAGAGCCTAGGCTCAAAAATTGTGCAGAAACCTTAGAGACCCATGGGAAATTACCTACACATGGATGGCCCTAAAGTTCATCATAAAGACTTTGACTTAGAGTGAGATTCGAAATTACTGCAAGTTTTGAACAGAGAAGTGTCAAAATCTGACTTAATTTTAACAGTATCGTTTTGGTTACTGCACTGAAAATAGAGTGACAAAAGCAAGGGAGAAAAGGTCTCACTGTCAAAGTAGTGATTACAATAATATTGTAATGTGATGATGGTGGCGTGGATCCGAGAAGTAACCGTGGAAGTAATAAGAAGTGGTCAGATTTCAAAGCTGTTTTAAGGGAAGAGTTGACAAGATTTGCTGAAAGATTACACAGAAGAAAGAAAGAGAGGCATCAAGTATAACTGCAAAATTTTTACCCTCAGAATCTGGATGACGTTGCCATTAACCAAAGTGATGAAGACTCTGGGAGGAGCAAATTCTTTGGAGATGATGTGGAACTCAGGACAGAGTTGACATGCCTTTTAAACTTTCAAGGAAGTAGCTGGGTAGGCTGAGATATGATTGGGAATTCAATAATTAATCATTATTAGTAAGTAAAGTGACAGAAATCAGTAAGAAATGTAGAAAACTTAAAGAACACAATCCACAGGTTTGATATAATGAATGTGAAGAACATAGCACTTCCCAATGCACATTCTTATCAAAAAAGCCTGTGAAGCATTTACAAATATTTACTATGTACTGGGCCATAAGACAAGTCTCAAATATCCAGGGAATGATATTACATCCACATCTATGATTCAGAGAAAAAGGAAGCTAACCCTATCATTAACATGTAGCACTGTCTTAGGATGGTCAGTTTAATCTTCATCTCTAAGGCTTTGGTTTGGCTTGTTTTTTTTCTGCACCACATTTGCTGTGTGAGCTTTTTCTTTCTTTCTTTCATTTTTTGGCAGCACTTCATGGCATGTGGAACTTCCCAGAACAGGAATTGAACTTGTGCTCCCTTCATTGGGAATGTGAGGTCTTAACCACTGACCATCAAGGAAGTTCTGAGCTTGACTCAAAGCTCTGTTTTCAAGAATTTCAAAGCCCTGTGTTCTTAGATAAGGGATGGATCTATTATATTTTAATAGATAAGACAGATGAAGATCTATTTTTAAATGACTGTGCTCTTTTCAATCCATGAATAGATAGTTGATACTCTTTATTGCTGAATTATGATGATTTTGTACATTGAATTTTTACATTTCAAGTAGAGTACTTAAAAATTCTGATGCCTTTTTGATGCAAGCATGCCTGTCTGTGGAGATAGGTAGAAGCCATAAATAGGAAGTCAAAGGGCCCTGATCCAGCAAATAATATCTATCACCACTAAATTAGCTGCAAAACATTTCCTCTATTTTTCACTTTGAGGTAGAGGATAGGAAAGGTCCATGTTTTCCAGTAACTCATACAGTCATTCTGACAGTGAATCATTTTTAGGAGACTTTACTAATCAATGTAAGTTAATTATTAATAAGAGGAAAACACCAATACCCCTCTTCTTGGGTAACTGATAAAGAATTGAGGTTCTGGCCAATAGCCTCAAGGCTGGTCGGTGTGAGGGGCAGTTTCAAACGGGATAATTTTTTGAGATAAGTAATAGCTAAAAATTCAGATGGCTTTCAAATCGCACAAGCTTCACTCTTAACCATCATGTTTATGACTATTGATCATAAGTAGGACCCAAAAAGAGTGATTAATATTTATATTTACCACTGTTTAACAACTGTGGGGTTGACGGGTACCAGGCCAGTGGAGTCTGTTGAAAAAGAAATTATAATGGGCTGATCAGTGAAGTGAAACAATTGAATCGTAGTGATGCACTAGCTGATTTAGAGAATCCATAGATTTCTAAAAGAAGCAATATTTTAGTTTTATAAGAAACTGCAAAGTGTCTATACCATTTTACATTCTCACCAGCATTTGGTACTGTCATTTTTTAAAACTACTTTTTCTGGTAGGTGTAGAGTGACATTTTGTTGTCCATAAACTCTTTTTAGACTTGTGGGTACACATGACACCTATTGTTTTCAGTTTTGAAGCCTCAGCTGAAACTTAGACAACAGGAAAAGTAACACTGAGACATTTCCTGAATTCAGTTCAGTTCAGTCACTCAGTTGTGTCTGACTCTTCGCAACCATATGGACTGCAGCGTGCCATCACCATCACCAACTCCTGGAGCTTGCTCAAACTCATGTCCATCGAATTGGTGATGCTATCCAACCATCTCATCCTCAGTTGTTCCCTTCTCCTCCTGCCTTCAATCTTTCCCAGCATCAGAGTATTTTCCAATGAGTCAGACCTTCACATCAGGTGGCCAGAGTGTTGGAGCTTCAGCTTCAGCATCAGTCCTTCCAATGGATTTTTAGGACTGATTTCCTTTAGGATTGACTGGTTTCATCTCCTTGCAGTTCAAGGGACTCTCAAGAGTCTTCTCTAATACCACAGTTCAAAAGCATCAATTCTTTGGTGCTCAGCCTTCTTTATGGACTAACTCCCACATTGATACATGACTACTTGAAAAACCATAGCTTTGACTAGATGGACCTTTCTTGGCAAAGTAGCATTTCTCCTTTTTAATATGCTGTTTAGGTTGGACGTAGCTTTTCTTCCAAGGAGCAGGTGTCTTTTAATTTCAAGGTTGTAGTACCATTTTAGTCAGTTCTGTCAGTTTGTCGCTCAGTCGTGTCTGACAATCTGCGACTCCATGAATCACAGCACGCTAGGCCTCCCTGTCCATCACAAACTCCCGGAGTACCCTCAAACTCATGTCCACAGAGTCGGTGATGCCATACAGCCATCTCATTCTCGGTCGTCCCCTTCTTCTCCTGCTCCCAAACTTTCCCAGCATCAGAGTCTTTCCAGTGAGTCAACTCGTCTCATGAGGTGGCCAAAGTATTGCAGTTTCAGCTTTAGCATCAGACCTTCCAATGAACACCCAGGATTTATCTCCTTTAGAATGGACTGGTTGGATCTCCTTGCAGTCCAAGGGACTATCAAGAGTCTTCTCCAGCACCACAGTTCAAAAGC
Source organism: Moschus berezovskii (assembly GCF_049115385.1). Classification (NCBI taxonomy): domain Eukaryota; kingdom Metazoa; phylum Chordata; class Mammalia; order Artiodactyla; family Moschidae; genus Moschus; species Moschus berezovskii. Next base: position 4,225,136 of record NC_142469.1, read on the forward strand.
ATCAATTCTTCGGCGATCAGCTTTCTTCACAGTCCAACTCTCACATCCATACATGACCACTGGAAAAACCATAGCCTTGACTAGACGGACCTTGGTTGGCAAAGTAATGTCTCTGCTTTTTAATATACTATCAAGGTTGGTCATAACTTTCCTTCTAAGGAGTAAGCGTCTTTTAATTTCAGGGCAGCAATCGGCATCTGCAGTGATTTGGAGCCCCCAAAAATAAAGTCTGACACTGTTTCCACTGTTTTCCCATCTATTTCCCATGAAGTGATGGGACCAGATGCTATGATCTTTGTTTTCTGAATGTTGAGCTTCAAACCAACATTTTCACTCTCCTCTTTCACTTTCATCAAGAGGCTTTTGAGTTTCTCTTCACTTTCTGCCATAACGGTAGTGTCATCTGCATATCTGAGGTTATTGATATTTCTCCCAGCAATCTTGATTCCAGCTTGTGCTTCTTCCAGCCCAGCGTTCCTCATGATGTACTCTGCATATAAGTTAAATAAGCAAGGTGACAAGATACAGCCTTGACGTACTCCTTTTCCTATTTGGAACCAGTCTGTTGTTCCATGTACAATTCTGACTGTTGCTTCCTGACCTGCATACAGGTTTCTCAAGAGGCAGGTCAGGAGGTCTGGTATGCTCATCTCTTTCAGAATGTTCCACAGTTTATTGTGATCCACACAATCAAAGGCTTTGGCATAATCAATGAAGCAGAAATAGATGTTTTTCTGAAACTCTCTTGCTTTCTCCATGATCCAGCGCATGTTGGCAATTTGATCTCTGGTGCCTCTGCCTTTTCTAAAACCTGCTTGAACATCTGGAAGTTCACGGTTCACATATCGCTGAAGCCTGGCTTGGAGAATTTTGAGCATGACTTTACTAGCGTGTGAGATGAGTGCAATTGTGCGGTAGTTTGAGCATTCTTTGGCATTCCCTTTCTTTGGGATTGGAATGAAGACTGACCTTTTCCAGTCCTGTGGCCACTGCTGAGGTTTCCAAATCTGCTGGCATATTGAGTGCAGCACTTTCACAGCATCATCTTTCAAGATTTGAAATAGCTCAATTGGAATTCCATCACCTCCACTAGCTTTGTTCGTCATGATGCTTTCTAAGGCCCACTTGACTTCACATTCCAAGATGTCTGGCTCTAGGTCAGTGATCACGTTATCGTGACTATTTTGGTCTTGAAGATCTTTTTTATACAGTTCTTCTGTGTATTCTTGCCACCTCTTCTTAATATCTTTTGCTTCTGTTAGGTCCATACCATTTCTGTCCTTTATCGATCCCCTCTTTGCATGAAATGTTCCCTTGGAATCTCTAATTTTCTTGAAGAGAGCTCTTGTTTTTCCTATTCTGTTGTTTTCCTCTATTTCTTTGCATTGATCACTGAGGAAGGCTTTCTTATCTCTCCTTGCTATTCTTTGGAACTCTACATTCAGATGCTTATATCTTTCCTTTTCTCCTTTGCTTTTCGCTTCTCTTCTTTTCACAGCTATTTGTAAGGCCTCCTCAGACAGCCATTTTGCTTTTTTGCATTTCTTTTCCTCGGGGATGGTCTTGGTCCCTGTCTCCTGTACAATGTCACGAACCTCCGTCCAGAGTTCATCAGGCACTCTGTCTATCAGATCTAGTCCCTTAAATCTATTTCTCACTTCCACTGTATAAGCATAAGGGATTAGATTTAGGTCATATCTGAATGGTCTAGTGGTTTCCCCTACTTTCTTCCATTTAAGTCTGAATTTGGCAATAAGCAGTTCATGGTCTGAGCCACAGTCAGCTCCTTTTCTAACTGTACAGAGCTTCTCCATCTTTGGCTGCAAAGAATATAATCAGTCTGATTTCGGTGTTGACCATCTGGTGATGTCCATGTGTAGAGTCTTCTCTTGTGTTGTTGGAAGAGGGTGTTTGCTATGACCAGTGCGTTCTCTTGACAAAACTCTATTAGCCTTTGCCCTGCTTCATTCCGTGCTCCAAGGCCAAATTTGCCTGTTACTCCAGCTGTTTCTTGACTTCCTACTTTTGCACTCCAGTCCCCTATAATGAAAAGGACATCTTTTTTTGTGTGTTAGTTCTAAAAGGTCTTGTAGGTCTTCATAGAAACGTTCAACTTCGGCTTCTTCAGCGTTACTGGTTGGGGCATAGGCCTGGATTACTGTAATATTGAATGGTTTGCCTTGGAAACAAACAGAAATCATTATGTCGTTTTTAAGATTGCATCCAAGTATTGCATTTTGGACTCTTTTGTTGACCATGATGGCTACTCCATTTCTTCTAAGGGATTCCTGCCCACAGTAGTAGATATAATGGTCATCTGAGTTAAATTCATCCATTCCAGTCCATTTTAATTCACTGATTCCTAGAATGTCTATGTTCACTCTTGCCATCTCCTGTTTGACCACTTCCAATTTGCCTTGATTTATGGACCTAACATTCCAGGTTCCTATGCAATATTTCTCTTTACAGCACAGGACCTTACTTCTATCACTGGTCACATCCACAACTGGGTACTGGTTTTGCTTTTGCTCCATCCCTTCATTCCTTCTATAGTTATTTCTCCACTGATCTCCAATAGCATACTGGGCACCTACCGACCTGGGGAGTTCCTCATTCAGCAGCCTATCATTTTGCCCTTTGATACTGTTCATGGGGTTCTCAAGGCAAGTATACTGAAGTGGTTTTCCATTCCCTTCTCCAGTGGACCACATTCGGTTGTGGTCCATGTGATCAGATCGACTAGTTTCCTGTGATTATGATTTCAGTGTGTCTGCCCTCTGATGCCCCCTCGCAATACCTACCGTCCTATTTGGTTTCTCTGACCTTGGGCGTGGGATATCTCTTCACAGCTGCTCCAAGAAAGCGCAGCTGCTGCACCTTACCATGGATGAGGGGTATCTCCTCAAGGCCGCCCCTGATTTTGGAGCCCCTCCAAATAAAGTCTGTCACTGTTTTCATTGTTTCCCCATCTGTTTGCCATGAAGTGATGTGACCAGATGCCATGATCTTAGTTTTCTGAATGTTGAACCTTTTGCCAACTTTCTCACTCTCCTCTTTCACATTCATCAAGGGGCTCTTTTGTCCTTCTTCACTTTCTGCCATAAGAATGGTGCCATCTGCATATCTGAAGTTATTGATACTTTTCCCAGAAATCTTGATTCCAGCTTGTTTCATCCTTTTAAATCGTCAGTTGAGCTATCTTTGAATTACCAAGGACCTGGGAGTACATAATCATTTTCCTATATCTGTTCAGTTCTAAAAGGGAAAAATGACTACCGCGTCTCCCCTTATCTCGCTGTTTTAGTGGTGGTGGAGGTGGGTGGGTTGTGGCCTGATGCACTGGTGCTCTGTAGATGAACTTTTCCTTAATTGCTGTTCCTCCCTGACCCTCTAGACCTCTGGTTAGGCTCCCACAGTATCATGTTCTCAAATCTGGGTCCCAAAGAGTTGTGTTCCCATTTGCAGTAGCCTGTCAGAGCACTCGTAGCTGTCTCTATAATTTTCAGTGCTTTATGTTTGTACCTATCAGAGTTTTTCTTTCACTTTAGTTGCTCAGGCGTGTACGACTCTTTGTGACCCCAGGAACTGCAGAACACCAGGCCACCCTGTCCATCACCAACTCCTGGAGTCCACCCAAACCCATGTCCATTGAGTTGGTGGTGCCATCCAACCATCTCATCCTCTGTTGTCCCCTTTTCCTCCTGCCCTCAATCTTTCCCAGCATCAGGGTCTTTTCCAAGAAGTCAGTTATTCACATTAGTTGGCCAAAGTATTGGAGTTTCAGCTTCAACATCAGTCCTTCCAGTGAGCACCCAGGACTGATCTCCTTTAGGATGGACTGGTTGGATCTCCTTGCAGTCCAAGGGACTCTCAAGAGTCTTCTCCAACACCACAGTTCAAAAGCATCAATTCTTCTGTGCTCAGCTTTCTTTATAGTCCAACTCTCACATCTATACATGACCACTGGAAAAACCATAGCCTTGACAAGACAGACCTTTGTTGATGAAGTAATGTCTCTGCTTTTTAATATGCTGTTTAGATTGGTCATAACTTCCCTTCCAAAGAGTAAGCGTCTTTTAATTTCATGGCTGCAGTCACCATCTGAAGTGATTTTGGAGCCAAGAAAAATATGATCCAACACTGTTTCCCATCTATTTGCCATGAAGTGATGGGACCAGATGCCAAGATCTTAGTCTTCTGAATGTTGAGCTTTAAGATAACTTTTCACTCTTCTCTTTCACTTTCATCAAGAGGCTCTTTAGTTCTTCTTCATTTTCAGCCATAAGGGTAGTGCCATCTGCATATCTGAGGTTCTTGATATTTCTCCTGGCAGTCTTGATTCCAGCTTGTGCTTCCTCCAGCCCAGCGTGTCTCATGATATACTCTGCATATAAGTTAAATAAGCAGGGTGACAATATACATCCTTGACGTACTCCTTTTCCTATTTGGAACCAGTCTGTGGTTCCATGTTCAGTTCTAACTGTTGCTTCCTGACCTGCATACAGGTTTCTTAAGAGGCAGGTCAGGTGGTCTGGTATGCTCATCTCTTTCAGAATTTTCCACAGTTTTTTTGTGATACATACAGTCAAAGGCTTTGGCATAGTCAATAAAGCAGAAATACATGTTTTTCTGGAACTCTCTTGCCTTTTGATGATCCAGCGGATGTTGGCAATTTCATCTCTGTTCCTCTGCCTTTTCTAAAACCAGCTTGAACATCTCTAAGTTCACGGTTCACATATGGCTGAAGCCTGGCTTGGAGAATTTTGAGCATTACTTTACTAGCATGTGAGATGAGTGCAACTGTGTGGTAGTTTGAGCATTCTTTGGCATTCTTTCTTTGGGACTGGAATGAAAACTGACCTTTTCCAGTCCTGTGGCCACTGTTGAGTTTTCCAAAAATTTGCTGGCATATTGAGTGTAGCACTTTCACAGCATTATCATTTAGGATTTGAAATATGTCTACTGGAATTCCATCACCTCCACTAGCTTTGTTATTAGTGATGTTTCCTAAGGCCCACTTGACTTCACATTCCAACATGTCTGGCTCTAAGTGAGTGATCACACCATTGTGATTATCTATGTCGTGATGATCTTTTTTTGTACAGTTCTTCTGTGTATTCTTGCCACCTCTTAATATTTTCTGCTTCTGTTAGGTCCCTACCATTTCTGTCCTTTATTGAGCCCATCTTTGCATGAAATATTCCCTTCAGTTCAGTTCAGTTCAGTCGCTCAGTCGTGTCCGACTCTCCGCGACCCCATGAATCACAGCACGCCAGGCCTCCCTATCCATCACCAACTCCCGGAGTACACTCAAACTCATGTCCACAGAGTCGGTGATGCCATCCAGCCATCTCATTCTCTGTCGTCCCCTTCTCCTCCCGCCCCCAACCTTTCCCAGCATCAGAGTCTTTTCCAGTGAGTCAATTCGTCGCATGAGGTGGCCAAAGTATTGGAGTTTCAGCTTTAGCATCAGTCCCTCCAATGAACATCCAGGATTGATCTCCTCTAGAATGGACTGGTTGGATCTCCTTGCAAATATTCCCTTGGTATCTCTAATTTTCTTGAAGCGATCTCTAGTCTTTCCCATTCTGTTGTTTTCCTCTATTTCTTTACATTGATCACTGAACAAGGCTTTCTTATCTCTCCTTGCTATTCTTTGGAACTCTACATTCAAACGGGTATATCTTTCCTTTTTACTTTGTTTTTTGCTTCCCTTCTTTTCACAGCTATTTGCAAGGCCTCCTGAGGCTTTTTTTTGAATTTCTTTTTCTTCGGGATGGTCTTGATTCCTGTCTCCTGTACACGGTCACGAACCTCCATCCATAGTTCATCAGCAGTTCTGTCTGTCACATCTAGCCCCTTAAATCTATTTCTCACTTCCACTGTATAGTCATAAAGGATTAGATTTAGGTCATACCTAAATGGTGCCTGGTCTTGTTTTTGCTGACTGTATAGTGTTTCTCCATCTTTGGCTGCAAAGACTATAATCAATCTGATTTTGGTGTTGACCATCTTGTGATGTCCATGTGTAGAGTCTTCTCTTGTGTTGTTGGAAGAGGGTGTTTGCTATGACCAGTGCACTCTCTTTGCAAAACTCTATTAGCCTTTCTTTAAACTATATCAAATAGTCAACTTTAGTTTCCATAAGCTAGTAGACTAGATAGCATGGTTAACCCCATCTCCATCATGAAAATAAGTAGAAATGTTGGAGAAATTATTTTAAAACACCTTTTTAGATAAATTGATGATCTGGAAAGAAAGAGCACTAAGAGGCAAAACAAATAATAACAGAAACAAAGAAAAGAACGAAGTGAAAAAAAAAAGGAAATAGAAGCTTAGTAAATATGATGATAAAATCAGATTTTGCTTTGAGATTATTTGTCAAGCCTGTTAAACCCAACCTTCAGCATTCAACTCTCCAAGGAAAAATTAAATTATACTATACATTAAATGCTGCAGATATTAAAAAGATAATCAGATATTCTAATTTCATATTTATGGCAATTAATTGGAAGAATAAGAGAAATCAATGAATTCCTAAAGAAATACAGCTTATAAAAACTGAATAAAATTAGAAGAAACACATAGATATGTCAATAAGATTTAAGGCAATTGAATCAGTTATCAAAATTTTCCCAGAGACACATGAGGCCAAGATGATTGTACTAGTTATATCAATTAAGGAGAAATAATTACCATCTTACACAAACTCTTCCACATATATAGAAAGATATAATAATTTATGATTCATATTTTGAGTATAGCATGAGTCTGATATAAAACTCTGTGTAGGACACTATCAGTTTATTTCAGTCGCTCAGTCATGTCTGACTCTTTGTGACCCCATGGACTGCAGCATGCCAGGCTTCCCTGTCCATCACCAACTCCCGGAGTTTACTCAAACTCATGTCCATTGAGTCAGTGATGTCATCCAACCATCTCATCCTCTGTCATCCCCTTGTCCTCCTGCCTTCAACCTTTCCCAGCATCAGGGTCTTTTCCAATGAGTCAGTTCTTTTCATCAGGTGACCAAAGTATTGGAGTTTCAGCCTCAGCATCAGTCCTTCCACTGGATTTCTACTGCAGAAGGCAATGGTAAACCACTTCAATGTTCTTGCCTTGAGAACCCCATGAACAGTATGAAGGACAGTATGCAAGGGGGTAGCTATAAAGTGATCTCACATAACTGTTAGAATTCTAAACAGAATGCTATCAAACAGAATCCAACTTTATGTGTAAAAAAGATATGTCATAACCAATTTGTGTTTATCACACGGTTACAGATTTATCATTAGGAAATCAACCAACATAATTGACCATGTGTATGTATGCATCGGAGCTTTACAACCATAAGAACCATATCCTGACAGGCTCCTCTGTCAATGGAATTTTCCAGGCAAGAATACTGAAGTGGGTTGTGATTGCCTTCTAAAGGGGACTGTCCAAACCCAAGGATCAAACCCATGTCTCTTGAGTGTCCTGCATTGGCAGGTGGGTTCTTTACTAGCTGAACCATCAGGGAAGTGCCGATAACTAACCATATTAAAGGAGAAAAATCATATGATTATCTCAGTCTATCCAAAAATATTTTGTAAAATTCAACATCAAATTAATGATGAAAACTCAACAAATTAGGGCTAGAATTTTGTTTCCTAATAAAGTGGGTTTACCAAATACCTGTAACAAATAGTTACCATAATTAATACTGAAATGTTAGAAATATTCTTTTTAAGATGAACATATTATGTGTCCACATAAAGAAATAATATGTATAAAGTTGGAAAGGAAGAAAAAACTGTCATTATTCTTAGATGAAATGTTTACTTATCAAAAAAATTAATCTTTAATAATATATCAAAATTGATAAGATTTAAAACTAGGTTACTTTTTTAAAAAATCAGTATGAAAAAGCTAATTATCTTTCCATATATCAGTAAGAAAATGTATTAAATGGTTTAAAAATGTATAAGTCTCACAAAACTCATGTAGGATTTTGGGGAGAGTACTACAAAACTGTAAAATTAAAAACATGTAAACAGAGACAATTAATGAATCAGAAAGGTAAAGCACTGTGCCCACAGAGAAGCAGCAAGTAAGTCATGTGATATGATCGCATGAACAGATTTGTGAATTAACAAAGAAATCAGAATTTCTTCCACTAGCACGGGCAAGACTGGAAAGCATGTCACCTATAGAAATAGCTGGTTTGATGAGTGTTCGACAAGGCCAAAAGAAGAAACCAACCAGTAAGTAAAAGTTGCCCAGATTTACAAATTTGTCACAGTTCGATTTAAAAATTTTCCTCCAAGTATAAATCTGGAACCATTGAAGGTAGGAGGTGGCACTCATCAAATTAAATCCATAATCCAAATCCTGGATGTTTCCAAATTTGGACTCTAGTTGGCTTTTCAAGTTTTCTGAGTTCTGTATCTACCTTCCTTCAGGACACAGCTCAGGTGTGAGTCTTTCACTTGGCACATTACTGATGTCACTGGCTTATCTCTGCTTTGCCACCCAGACCTGGGGGCCCTGTTGGGCCCTGCCAGCTTCTGAAATGCTCCAGGACAGGTCACTTAGCTGTTTGACCCTCCATTTCCTCACTTGTAAATTAGAGGGAATAATAGATTCTACCTCGGGGGCAGTCCCAAGATGGTGGAGGAATAGGACAGGGAGACTACTTTCTCCCCCACAAATTCATCAAAAGATCATTTGAATGCTGAGCAACTTTCACAAAACAACTTCTGAACTCTGGCAGAGGACACCAGGAACCCAGAAAGGCAGCCCGTTCTCTTCGAAAGGAGGTAGAACAAAATATAAAAGACAAAAAGAGAGACAAAAGAGTTAGGGATGGAAACCCATCCTGGGGAAGAAATCATGAAGGAGGAGAAGTTTCCAGACAGTAGGAAACCCTTTCATAGGCATCTGTGGGGAGTTTTGGAATCTCAGAGGGCAACATAATCAGGAGGGGGAAAAAATCTGTAGATTACACACCTAAGCAATGCCAGCAGAGAAATAGCCCAGATGCCCATGCCTGCCACCAGGGAGTGGGGGCTGGACAGGGAAGCGCGGACTGTATAATTGGTGTTTAGGATAAGAAATAGGCCTGAATGCCCTGAGAACAATCTGAGGGAGCTAACGTGAGATAGCAACCCAAATTGTGGGATCACCAGAGAGAGAGAAAAATAAGAACTTTCCTGTGAAAGGCTCTAACATGCAGCCTGGCCTCAATCCTCAACAAAAGACCGAGGGAATACCAAAGGACATCTAGCCGGCTTCGTGCAGTCCAACCCCCACCCCCACCCCTGCCAGAGGTAGAGAGGCAGGCTTGCCACAGCAATAGCTGCAAGGGGCTGCTCCAGTGTTGACCCCAGAGACTGGCATCCTCCACCTAACTGTGAGCAGGCTCCTAGTTGCTAACCATGTCTCCCTTGGATCCTGGATGGTCGACATCTTCCAGAAGGGTCACAGCCTGAGATCACCTCCTGAGGAGATACATGACATATCTGAGACGGTGCTCTCCTAGTGCACCCAGGAAACCGAGTGGCCAGGTCCCGGGTGGTGATTAAGACGCATGGTCCATTTGGGACAGTGCAGTCACCAAGCACCTGGTCGCCTGAGCTGCTCAGACCTGGGAAAGGCAAAAAAAATGCACACCCAACTGAGTCTGTGCCCTTGCAGAGTACCCAAGAACCTGAGCAGCTTAGACCTGGGAAGTACACAAAACACAGGGCCTGTTTTGGACAGTGCCAGTGCAGAGCACCCTGGAGCCTGAGCATTGGAGGCCCAGGAAGCATACGCTGCCTTGAGCTGGGGCAAACCCAGTGTGGTCCATACACTGCGATCACTCCCCACACACACCAGCGATATTTGTTTGCAGTGTCCCTTCCTCCCCACAACACAACTGAACAAGTGAGCTTAAATAAGTGACCACCTTCATAAATAAGTGACCACCTTCACCCCCTTGTGTCAAGGCAGAAGTTAGACACTGAAGAGACTTGCAAACAGAGGAAGCCAAAATAAACAAGAGGGAACTGCTCTGGAAGTGACAGGTGCAACAGATTAAAACCTTGTAGTTAACATTGACTAAACATTGGAGGGGGGTCTATAGACCTTGAGAACAAGTACAAGCTGGAACAAGGAACTGTCTGAAATTGAACTGACCCCACACTGCCCACAACAGCACCAGAGAAATTCCTAGATATATTTTTTACTATTATCACTTTTTATTTATTTTTTAAAAATTTAAGTTCTTTACTACTCCTTTAAATTTCATTTTTACAACCTACAACTACCTTGCAATAAAAGACCCAATTTTTAAAGCAAATTTCATATATATAGTTTTTATAATTTTTGCGATTGTTTTTGTTTTGTATTCTTAATATTTTTTTAGAGAGTCTAACCATTAATCTAGATTTTTAATCTCTGCTTTTTGGTACATCAGTTTTGTGCCTTTAAGAATCTAATCTTCAGTATTCATTTTCACTTAGGGGTGTGATTACTGGCTTGACTGCTCTCTCTCCTTTTGATTCTCCCTCTTCTCCTCCAGGTCGCCTCTATCTCCTCCCTCGCCCTTCTCTACCCAACTCGGTGAATCTCTTTGTGTGTTCCGGGCTGTGGAGAACACCTAGGGAGCTGATTACTGGCTGGATCTGTCTCTTTTCTTTTGATTCCCCCTATTCTCCTCCTGATCACCTCTCTCCCTCCTCCCTCTTCTCTTCTCTGTGTAACTCCATGAACATCTCTGAGCGGTCCAGACTGTGGAGAGCACTTAGGGAAGTGATTACTGGCTGGATCTGTCTCTCCCCTTTGGATTCCCCCTCTTCTCCTCCTGGTCACCTCTATCTCCCTCCTCCCTCTTTTCTTCCCCATGTAACTCTGTGAACCTCTCTGGGCATCCCTCAGTGTGGAGGATCTTTTCACCATTAACGCAGAAGTTTTATTATCAGTGCTGTATGTATGGAGAAGTCTTGAGGCTACTGTAAGAATAAGACTGAAAGCCAGAGGCAGGAGGTTTAACTCCAAAACTTGAGAACACCAGAGAACTCCTGATTCCAGGGAATATTAAAAGACAAGAGCTCACCCAAAAGCCTCCATACATACATTAAAACCAAGCTCCAACCAAGAGCCAACAAGTTCCAGAGCAAGACGTACCATGCTAATTCTCCAACAAAACAGGAACACAGCCCTGAGCATTCAAAGACAGGCTACCCAAAGCCATGCCAAACCCATAGACACTCCAAAACTCACTACTGGACACTTCATTGCACTCCAGAGAGAAGAGATCCAGCTCCACCCACCAGAAAACAAACACAAGCTCCCCTAACCAGGAAACCTTGACAAGCCACTAGTCCAACTCCACCCACAGGGAGCAGGCTCCACCATAAAGAGGAACCACGAACTTCCAGCCTACAGAAAGGGCACCCCAAACACAGCAATCTAAACAAAATGAAAAGGCAGAGAAATATTCAGCAGGTAAAGGAACATGATAAATGCCCACCAAACCAAACCAAAGAGGAGGAGATAGGGAATCTACCTGAAAAAGAATTCAGAATAATGATAGTACAGATGATCCAGAATCTTGAAAGCAAAATAGAGTTACAGATAAACAGACTAGAGATAAGGATTGATAAGACGCAAGAAATATTTAACAAGTACCTGGAAGAAATAAAGAAGAGTCTATCAATAATGCAATAAATGAGATCAAAAGCACTCTGGAGGGAATCAACAGTAGAATAACTGAGGCAGAATATATGATAAGTGAGGTGGAAGGTAGAAAGGTGGAAATAAATGTAGCGGTGAGGAAAAGAGAAAAAAGAAAATAAATGAGGACAACCTCAGAGACCTCTGAGACAATGCTAAACACCCCAACATTCAAATCATAGGAGTCCCAGAAGAAGAATACAAAAAGAAAGGGCATGAGAAAATACTTGAGGAGATAATAGTTGAAAACTTCCCTAAAATGAAGAAAGAAATAGCCACCCAAGTCCAAAACCAGAGAGTCCAAAATAGGATAAACCCAAGGTGAAACACCCCAAGACACATATTAATCAAACTAACAAAGATCAAACACAAAGAACAAATATTAAATGCAGCAAGGGAAAAGCAACAAATAACACAGAAGGGGATCCCCATAGGGATAACAGCTGATCTTTCAATAAAAACTCTTCAGGCCAGATGGGAATGTCAGGACATACTTAAAGTGATGAAAGAGAAAAACGTACAACCCAGATTACAATACAGCAAAGATCTCATTCAAATATGAAAGAGAAATCAGAAGATTTACATACAGGCAAAAGCTGAGAGAATTCAGCACCACCAAACCACCTCTTCAACAAATGCCAAAGGATCTTTTCTAGACAGGAAACACAGAAAATGTTTATAAACTCGAACTTAAAACAACAAAGTAAATGGCAATGGGATCATACTTATCAATGATTACCTTAAGTGTAAATAGGTTGAGTGCACCAACCAAAAGACAAAGTTTGGCTAAATGGATAAAAAACAAGACAATCTATATATGCTGTCTACAAGAGACCCACCTCAAACCAAGGGACACATACAGACTGAAAGTGAAGGGCTGGAAAAAGATATTTCATGCAAATGGAGACCAAAAGAAAGCAGGATAACAATACTCAGATCAGATAAAATAGACTTTGAAATAAAGACCATGAAAAGAGACAAAGAAGGACACTACATAATGATCAAAGATCAATCCAAGAAGAAGGTATAGCAATTATAAATATATATGCACTCAACATAGGATCACCTCAATATGTAAGGCAAATGCTAACAAATAAAAAGGGGAAATTAACAGTAACACAATAATAGTGGGAGACTTTAATACCCCACACAAACCTATGAATAGATCAACCAAACAGAAAATTAGCAAGAAAGCACAAACTTTAAGTGAAACAATGGACCAGTTAGACCTAAATAATATCTATAGGACATTTCACCCTAGAAACAATGAATTTAACCTTTTTCTCAAGTGAACACGGAGCATTCTCCAGGATAGATCACATCCTGGGCCATAAATCTAGCCTTGGTAAATTCAAACAATTTGAAATCATTGCAAGCATGTTTTTTGATCACAATGTGGTAAGGTTAGATGTCAATTATAGGAAAAAAAAACTATTAAAAATATAAACATATGAGGCTAAGCAACACTCTTCTGAATAACCAACAAATCATGGAAGAAATAAAAAAATAAAATCAAAATATGCATAGAACCAAATGAAAATGAAAACAAGACAACACAAAAGCTATGGGATTCAGTAAAAGCAGTGTTAACGTGAATGTTCATAGCAATACAAGCTTACCTCAAGAAACAAACAAACAAAAATCAAATAAATAACCCAACTTTACACCTGAAGCAACTAGAAAAAGAAGAAATGAACCCAAGGGTTAGTAGAAGGAAAGAAATAATAAAAATCAGAGCAGAAATAAATGAAAAAGAAACAAAGGAGACTGTCACTGTCTTCGTAGACTGGGATCTGGGCACTGGAGTCGACAAGAAGGACGCAGGGGACCCAAGTCTCGAGTGAAACAGGGTACTTTATTTGCAGAAATGCATGCTTATGTATCTTCAATAAAATGATTATTCAGCCACTAACAAGAATGAAATTCCACCAGTTGCAACAAAATGGATAGTCCTTTAAGTATAAGGTCACTGAAGGGAGTCACTGAAGGGAGACACTGAAGGGAATCCAAGCAGGTGCTCTTTCCCATGATCTCAGTCCTGAGAACTGCATGCAGCTCTTCTCGTTCCTGTTTTCCAGGAACAGATGAGGAACAGAGAGTCCTTGAGAAATGGCACACAAAGGAAGAAAGCATATTGGATCCCTCAAAGTTGAGCATCCCCTGACAATTCCCCCTTTTTAATTTTTTCATAATTGGGGGTGACTTGATACTTTTGAGAAAAAGGCCCTGACCAATTGAGTTTGTTTGGTTTGAACAATTTTAGTTGAAAGGCATCAGTATACTACAAATATAATAACCAGGATAATTATCAGCATTATAGTTTCAGATCCAATACTATGTATGTTTTGAAACCATCTTCAAGGGTTTAGCCCAGATAATTGATTAGCTAGCTGTTCAGCTAAGGTTTCCAAATTGTTAGAAGAGGGTAGACTCTTAGAGAAGTTTTCAAAGATTTCCTTTTGCAACAATTGTACATTTAAGGAAGCTTTATTATGTATATCTTGCAAATGAAATTTGATTTGTTTCCAATTGTAAGCATTATGGTTGAACTGAACAGGAGTGATACAAAATTGAGTAGAATTCCAATCACAATTTAATAATATTTGTTTTTGTAAATCTATTAATTGATCTCCAACCGATTGGAGGGCTGTTTTTAATTCCTGAATTTTATCCTGAACTTTTTCATCTATATGAACCTGAGTGACCCATATAGTATGAGCATCTTTAGTCCAATTTTGAATAAAGTTTTGTGTTTGAATTGAAGTTTGTAAAGCAATGTCTGTGACAGCAGCAGTGGTGCAAATGGCTATAACCCCAAAATGCCAAGAATTAGCCATCCAATGAATCGCTTAGATCATCAAAGTAATTTAGTGAGTAACCAGGAGGCAAGGCCTGCCATGGGACCCTCTTCCCAGAGTCATTGGAGATCTACTGGCAACCACACACTACGTCGAGATTGAAGACTCAAAAGGGATTTGTTTTTTAGAGAAACAGAGGAACTAAGACAAATATACAAGTCAGAGAACTTTAAGTCTTATTAAACTGTAAGTTTCCTATGGCTATAACAAAAGGAAGGGGAACACAAGCTTGCATAAAATATGAATGATTATAACAGAAGGAATAGTTACTGTGACTCTGACTGGTCTCTGTGAAATAGCTAGTCCAAGTTCCAAGTTTTTCAGTACTTGCAGCAAGTTTTCAGATGTCCCATTGTTCAGGCCCAATTCGTTTATTGAGAACGATTTGAGGGCAAGGAAGTGCCATTTTGCCGTCAAGCCAGCCAAGGAGTCCTTTGTCATGGAAGTGTTTCATTGAACTGTTGATAATCTTCCATGCTACTTGAGTAACATAATCACATATAGTACTATTAATATCATCTGAGCAGTTAGATAGCCACATGCTACGGAGTTCCCAATTAACAATGGTGTAATTGGCCACAAACATTAATTTCCCTGATTTAGCTTGACATCTATCCCAATAAACAGGAGTATATTTAAAACCCTTATAAGTAACCCCCTTACATTCCAACTTTTGTCCTTTTCCTAGGGTTTTGGTATTATTGACATGGTTTTCATAAAAGGACAGGACAGTAAACAGTCCAGGCAATGTGTGGAAGTTCTTTTTTGGAGGCAGGACAAAAGTCCATGTTTGTTGACAAACATTAATACATAATTCTGCGGGGCCCATGCATAAAGGAAGGATTTAATAGCCTAGAGAAATGTTAATTAGTCTTCCTTCTTTCTCAGGATGAGAGGGCCCCTCCAAATTCCAAGGAGGAGGCATATGTACTGAGTCATTAGTGGATATGATTGGTCCTTTATCTTTTCATTTTATAAGCTGCAATAAAGGGGGGTTATTTGTATAAGTACAAAAAGTGTGATTAATCAAGTCAGCCTGAGTGGGGAAGCAAAAGCAAGCATAGCGACAAAAATATTTTCAGAATTTTGAGACATTCCCTGTTAAGAAACCAGATTTTCAGCTTGATTAGTAAGGATTTTTATTTGTCTGCAAGTAGGGAGATCATAAGGTTGATGACGTTGAGTGCGGCATTTTGGGGAAATTTTTAAAGCTACCATGGCTTGTACTGGAATTTCCTCCTCCTGGGGATTTCACCATTTCTTCTCTATTTTGGACTCTGGTGGCTCCCCTGGGGCAGATTTTCTGAAGAGGGAGGATTTCGTTGGATCTATCTGGAGAAATACAAGCATACCCCTTTCCCTGTAATATTAATTTTTTAGATTTCCATTGTTTAGTCAACCTGTCTCGATACCAATTGGGTGGAGGAAGGGAGGTATCCTTCAATGTCTTGAAATGTTTTTCTGCTTTTGTCAAAATATCTCCTTATGGTAAGTTAAAAAATTTTAAAACAAATAAAGCTATATTAACAATAGTTATAAGATTAATGAATATATTGCATTGGAATCTAGTAAAGTCTTCTCTGGATAAGGAAAATAGAAGTGTTCCTGTGTATTCCCCCTTTAAAATTTTTTTTTATTTGTAGTTTCAGTGTGTGATGTGTTCGTTCAACTATGTTCTGTGCTTGTGGATTATAAGGAATGTCTGTAATATGTTTATTAGAGAATGAATGTAAAAATTGTTTGAATTGACTAGAAATACAGGTAGGGCCATTGTCTTTTTATAGAACTAGGTGTAACCATTACTGTAAAGTAAGTTAACATGTGGGTTATAACATGTTGTGTAGTTTCACCTCGGAGAGGTGTGGCCATATAAAAGAAGCATTTGTATCGACTGAGACATGTAAGAAGGAAGAGGGAGGTAGTTTAGGGCAATGAGTGGCATCCATTTGCCATAGTTTATTGGGCTGTAATCCTCGAGGACTGATACTTTGTGCGATGGGTCAAAGATGTTGGGCCCTACAAGTAGAGGGATTATTAATGATTCTTTAGCACATCAGTATGGAAGTTTCCAAATTTGATGTAATGAGCCAGCATTATTGTGTAATAGAGCATGTTGCTTTTCAGGAGTAGCAAAGAGACAAGTTTATCAGCTTGTTCATTGCCATGAGCCATAGGGCCAGGAAGACAAGAATGTGCTCGAATATGGGTAATATAAATGGGGGAAGTGCGGTTCTTAACAACAGATTGTAGTTGAAGAAAAAGTTGTTGAATAATAGACTGATTAGAATTTATGGTAGAAGTTTTTATATATTGTAATACAATAACTGAATATAAAGAATCAGAAACTATATTAATGGAGTAAAGATGTAGGTGAATAACCTAAATGTGAGCATAAAATTTGTTTTGTTGAACAGAGTGAAATTTAATATAAAAAACTATATTCTTTGAGAGACCAGAAAGAGGATTTAGCATTTTAAGTCCCATCTATATAAAAAAACATCAGCTTGAGGTATAGGTTGTGATGTGACAATGTAAGAGGTAATAAATTCAGTATTTTTGAAGAAATTTCAAAGTTTGTTAGAAGGATAATTAAATGAAATTTCTTTAAAATATTCCAGAAAGGCTATTTGAAAATAGGTAGAAGTTTGTAATGTGTTTTCGAATTGAGATTTATTAATAGGTACTACAATTTTATGAAGATCGGAGCCAATTAGAGTTTTACCTCTATTTTTTTCCATTGATAATGATTCAGTTCAGTTCAGTGGCTCAGTCGTGTCCGACTCTCTGTGACCCCATGAGTGATCAAATCAAGATAGGGTATAAGTGACTTTGTCCCTCTAAAATGGGTATATATCCATTCTATTGGGTATTCTTGTTGGGTAAGAAGTCCTGTGGGAGAATGGAGAGAGGGGAGTATAAATAACTCTAGAGGTAAATCAAGTCTAATACGAGTAAGAAACTGTTTTTGCAATTTATTTTGTATTAAACAGAGTTCTTCTCGTGTCTTCTGTGAACGTGAACGAGAGCTATTTAAGTTGGGAATCTCTTTTTAAAGTGTTAAATAAATTAGTCTGTTGATAATTTGTAATGTGTAAAGAGGGTCTCAGTTCAGTTCAGTTGCTCAGTCGTGTCTGACTCTTTGCGACTCCATGAATCACAGCATGCCAGGCTTCCCTGTCTATCACCAACTCCCGGAGTTCACTCCAATTCATGTCCATCGAGTCGGTGATGCCATCCAGCCATCTCATTCTGTGTCGTCCCCTTATCCTCCCACCCCCAATCCCTCCTAGCATCAGAGTCTTTTCCAGTGAGTCAACTCATCGCATGAGGTGGCCAAAGTATTGCAGTTTCAGCTTTAGCATCAGTCCTTCCAATGAACACCCAGGATTGATCTCCTTTAGAATGGACTGGTTGGATCTCCTTGCATTCCAAGGGACTCTCAAGAGTCTTCTCCAGCACCACAGTTCAAAAGCATCAATTCTTCGGCGATCAGCTTTCTTCACAGTCCAACTCTCATATCCATACGTGACCACGGGAAAAACCATAGCCTTGACTAGATGGACCTTTGTTGGCAAAGTAATGTCTCTGATTTTTAATATGCTGTCTAGGTTGTTCATAACTGTCCTTCTAAGGAGTAAGCGTCTTTTAATGGCTGCAATCAGCATCTGCAGTGATTTTGGAGCCCAAATAAAAGTCTGACACTGTTTCCACTGTTTCCCCATCTATTTCCCATGAAGTGATGAGACCAGCTGCCATGATCTTCGTTTTCTGAATGTTGAGCTTCAAGCCAACCTTTTCACTCTCCTCTTTCACTTTCATCAAGAGGCCTTTGAGTTCCTCTTTACTTTCTGCCATAAGGGTGGTGTCGTCTGCATATCTGAGGTTATTGATATTTCTCTCGGCAATCTTGATTCCAGCTTGTGCTTCTTCCAGCCCAGCGTTCCTCATGATGTAATCCAATTTATATTGCTTAAAATTTTTTGAAAATCACTTAAGGTTGATAATTTATTAACATGAATCTGTGTTAGTTGGGGAGTAATATATTGTTTATTAACAATACATTTTAAGTAATGGTAGGGTGTAGAGGTTTGAATCTTTTCAGGGACAATGATTAATCTAGAATCTTTTAAGTATTGTTTAGCTATGTCAAAAATCGAGTTTTTAAAATAGAAGGAACTGAAAACAATATATCATCTATATAGTTAATAAGAAGAAAGTTAGGAAATTGTTTTTTTATAGGTTTAAGAACTTTGGCTACATAATATTGACACATGGTGGGAGAATTTATCATTTTTTCAGGCAGTACAGTCTATTGATATCGTTTGCAAGGCCTGATATGATTAGGATAAGGGAGAGAGAAAGCAAATATCTCTCAGTCTAGAGGGTGTAACTGCTACTTCTAAGTCACTTCAGTCGTGTCCAACTCTGTGTGACCGCATAGACGGAAGCCCACCAGGCTCCCCCATCCCTGGGATTCTCCAGACAAGAACACTGGAGTGGCTTGCCATTTAAGGTATATTAAAAAAGCAATCTTGTAAATCTGTAATAATAATATGTCAGTTTTGAGAAATAGTGGTAGGTGATGGAATTTTTGGTTGTAATGTATCCATAGGTTTCATGGATGCATTAACCTTTCGAAGGTCTGTTAAAAGAGGCCATTTGTTAGATTTCTTCTTTATCACAAAAAAAAAGGAGAATTTCAAGGGGAACAAGATTTTTCAATATGTATTAATTTCAATTGTGTATCTATAAGTTTTTTAGTAGCCTTTAATTTCTCTTTTGTAAGGGGCCACTGCTCTGTCTAAATAGGCTCATCATTTTTTCAAGTTATTTTAATAATTGTATTGTTTATTAAATGAGCAGTGGCCCCTAGGAAAAATGTGGAATATATACTTGAGTTTGTCATTGTATAAGTAAATATCTTCCTATTAAATTAAGGGGTGCATCTATCACATAAGGTTGTAATGTGGTAGGCTGGCTTTCTGGTTCCTCACATGAATATATTTGGACATTTTGATAAACCTCTTGTATTTTGCTTTGAGAAACTCCTGCAATTTGGCAAGAAATTCTTTGTATAGGCCAAGATTTGGGTGATAAATGTTTGGAAAAAAATGGTAATATCAGATCCAGTATCAAAAAGACCAGAAAATCTTTTGTCATTAATTTTGATATATATATATTTGGTCATGCATATTTAGATACTATTGCTTTACATAAAGATTGTTTTTGATTCAGTTCAGTTCAGTTCAGTCACTCAGTCGTGTCCGATTCTTTGCAACCCTGTGAATCACAGCATGCCTGGCCTCTCTGTCCATCACCAACTCACTCAAACTCATGTCCATCGAATTGGTGATGCCATCCAGCCATCTCATTCTCTGTCATCCCCTTCTCCTCCCGCCCCCAACCTTTCCCAGCATCCGAGTCTTTTCCAGTGAGTCAACTCGTCGCATGAGGTGGCCAAAGTATTGGACTTTCAGCTTTAGCATCAGTCCTTCCAATGAACTCCCAGGATTGATCTCCTTTAGAATGGACTGGTTGGATCTCCTTGAATTCCAAGGGACTCTCAATAGTCTTCTCCAGCACCACAGTTCAAAAGCATCAATTCTTCGGCGATCAGCTTTTTTCACAGTCCAACTCTCACATCCATACATGACCACGGGAACCACCATAGCCTTGACTAGACAGACCTTGGTTGGCAAAGTAATGTCTCTGCTTTTTAATATACTATCTAGGTTGTGTCAGACTTTATTTTTTTGGGCTCCAAAATCACTGCAGATGCTGATTGCAGCCATGAAATTAAAAGACGCTTACTCCTTGGAAGGAAAGTTATGACCAACCTTGATAGTATATTAAAAAGCAGAGACATTACTTTGCCAACCAAGGTCCGTCTAGTCAAGGCTATGGTTTTTCCCGTGGTCATGTATGGATGTGAGAGTTGGACTGTGAAGAAAGCTGATCGCCGAAGAATCGATGCTTTTGAACTGTGGTGTTGGAGAAGACTCTTGAGAGTCCCTTATACTGCAAGGAGATCCAACCAGTCTATTCTAAAGGAGATCAATCCTGGATGTTCATTGGAGGGACTGATGCTAAAGCTGAAACTGCAATACTTTGGCCACCTCATGCGACGAGTTGACTCACTGGAAAAGACTGTGATGCTGGGAAAGGTTGGGGGCGGGAGGAGAAGGGGACGACGGAGAATGAGATGGCTGGATGGCATCACCGACTGTGGACATGAGTTTGAGTGTACTCCGGGAGTTTGTGATGGACAGGGAGGCCTGGCGTGCTGTGATTCATGGGGTCGCGGAGAGTCGGACACGACTGAGAGACTGAACTGAACTGAACTGAACTGAGGTTGGTCATAACTTTCCTTCCAAGGAGTAAGCATCTTTTAATTTCCTGGCTTCAATCAGCATCTGCAGTGATTTTGGAGCCCCCCAAAATAAAATCTGACACTATTTTCACTGTTTCCCCATCTGTTTCCCATGAAGTGATGGGACCATATGCCATGATCTTTGTTTTCTGAATGTTGAGCTTCATGCCAACCTTTTCACTCTCCTCTTTCACTTTCATCAAGAGGCTTTTGAGTTCCTCTTCACTTTCTGCCATAAGGGTGGTGTCATCTGCATATCTGAAGTTATTGATATTTCTCTCGGAAATCTTTATTCCAGCTGGTGCTTCTTCCAATTCAGCATTCCTCATGATGTACTCTGCATATAAGTTAAATAAGCAGGGTGACAATCCGTCTGTCCTTATATCATTAGAGGAGTTAATAGAAATGTAAGGTAAAAGAACTAATTGGGCAATCCTTTTTAAAATGGCTCTTATCCCTACAAACAAAACATCTTTCATTTTTCTTTTTAAAGGTAGCAACCATTGCTTCAGCTAACATTTGCATTTTCTGAGTTTTTGATCTTAAGTTGCAATAAGCCTGTAAATAATCAATAACATTTACAGTGTCATGAATTGAAGTGATGGCTCTGTGACATTCCTGATTTGCATTTTCATATTTAAGCAGTTTTTCTCATTGTACCCTAGCCTCCTCTCCGACAACACTATGGGAGATAGCAACTCCCAGTCTAGCTAAAAAATCAGCATAGGCTTCATTAGGCCCTTGTAATATCTTTCTGTAGCTATCTTTAGGTTCTCTTTGAGGAGTAATTTGACCCCAAGCTTCAAAGGCAACTTCTTTCAATTGTTCATGTAACAAAGGAGGGCATTGTATCTGAGCTTCCATTGAATTAAATTGCCGTGTACCGGTTAACATTTTAAAAGTAATTTGGTTTTGGGGAGTACCAGCTCTAGTATTAGAAGTGGCATGATCTTAGGCCACATCTTGAAACCATGTTATCTATTGAAGATATTTTCCTGGTTTAAGAAGAGCTTTTATCAAATTTGCCAATCATAAAGAATAAAATTTTCAGTAGAAGATGTCATAGTGTTTAGAAGTTCTTTAGTAAAAGGCGAATGAGGGCCCTACATATTTATAGACTTTCTTATTTGTTGCGAGAAAAATTAATGTCTTCATATTGAGGTATTAGTTGTCTTTGAGCATTAACATTTTTTAACACAAGAAAGGCAAAAAGATAATTGGCCTCAGATACTCGAGATTGCAAAGCCAGTAAATTAGAAAGCCTTTGTCTTGAAGGAGAATGAGTGGATTTTCTGTATTCATAAATATGAGTGCATGTTAGGGGCTTATCATTGTCATAAAAAAAAAGTATTGTTGGCTTTAGTGTCAAAGACAGCATCAGAAGAATCATCATCAGATTCATCTTGTCCTTGAAGTGAGGGGACCTTTGGTTTTGTGCCCGTTACAAGAGGAGAAGGAGTGCTTGGGACAGCTGGAGTAGGGATGGTGGGAAAGTTTTGAAACATTTTATGTTGCTCTAATTGGGCCTTTTGTAAAGTCTTATCATCTAATTTATATTAGTATAATGAGCGTTCTGCTTATTGACGAATATTTGGGGGGGGGGTAGAATTGCCTTGAAATGGCAAGATTATGGCTTTAATGAGGGCCCACAAGGGCCATAAATCTATTGGAATATTTTCTCCCTGTCTTGCAGCTCATTCAACATTTTTTTTTTTTTTTAAACCCGATTCCAAATTTTTAAATAGAAACAGCCTTTATCAGGGAACCAGAGTTTATATTCAACCGCTTTTTGGAGACAAGCCTCTATCTGCTGATGTGAAACTGAAAGTCCTTGAACCTTTAATAAATGATGAAGTAAGTAGAAAATTGGTGGGGCTTTCCAGTCGTTTGTCCCATAGCCCCGCACTTACTGACCTCCGTAGGTCCTAACAGTCACTACGTCTGTTTGCCAAAGGCGTTCACCAGGTCCCTGTTCGGGCGCCAGTTGCCACAGTCTTTGTAGATTGGGATCTGTGGACTGGAGTTGAAGAGAAGGACACAGGGGACCCAAGTCTCGAGTGAAACAAGTGTACTTTATTTGCAGAAACGCATGCTTATATATATTCAATAAAATGATTCAGTCAGTTCAGTTCAGTTCAGTCGCTCAGTCGTGTACGGCTCTCTGTGACCCCATGAATCACAGCACGCCAGGC
Organism: Moschus berezovskii; assembly: GCF_049115385.1. Classification (NCBI taxonomy): domain Eukaryota; kingdom Metazoa; phylum Chordata; class Mammalia; order Artiodactyla; family Moschidae; genus Moschus; species Moschus berezovskii. The sequence continues at coordinate 4,248,256 of NC_142469.1, forward strand.
CTCCCTGTCCATCACCAACCCCCGGAGTACACTCAAATTCATGTCCACAGAGTCGGTGATGCCATCCAGCCATCTCATTCTCCGTCGTCCCCTTCTCCTCCCGCCCCCAACCTTTCCCAGCATCACAGTCTTTTCCAGTGAGTCAACTCGTCGCATGAGGTGGCCAAAGTATTGCAGTTTCAGCTTTAGCATCAGTCCCTCCAATGAACATCCAGGGTTGATCTCCTTTAGAATGGACTGGTTGGATCTCCTTGCAGTATAAGGGACTCTCAAGAGTCTTCTCCAACACCACAGTTCAAAAGCATCGATTCTTCGGTGATCAGCCTTCTTCACAGTCCAACTCTCACATCCATACATGACCACGGGAAAAACCATAGCCTTGACTAGACGGACCTTGGTTGGCAAAGTAATGTCTCTGCTTTTTAATATACTATCAAGGTTGGTCATAACTTTCCTTCCAAGGAGCAAGCGTCTTTTAATTTCATGGCTGCAATCAGCATCTGCAGTGATTTTGGAGCCTAAAAAAATAAAGTGTGACACTGTTTCCACTGTTTTTCCATCTATTTCTCATGAAGTGATGGGACCAGATGCCATGATCTTTGTTTTCTGAATTACTAAGCCATTAAAAAGAATGAAATTCCACCAGTTGCAACAAAACGGATAGTCCTTTAAGTACAAGGTCACTGAAGACAGTCACTGAAGGGAGTCACTGAAGGGAATCCAAGCAGGTGCTCTTTCCCATGATCTTAGTCCTGAGAACTGCCTGCAGCTCTACTTGTTCCTGTTTTCCAGGAACTGATAAGGAACAGAGAGTCCTTGAGAAATGGCACACGTAGGAAGAAAACATATTGGATCCCTTAAAGTTGAATGTCCCCTGACAGGAGACTATAGCAAAAATCAACAAAACTAAAAGCTGGTTCTTTGAGAAGATAAATAAAATAGACAAAGCTGTAGCTAGACTCATCAGGGAAAAAAAGAGAGGAGAATCAAATCAACAAAATTAGAAATAAAAATGGAGAAATTATAACAGAGAAATGCAAAGGACCATAAGAGACTACTATCAGCAAATATATGTCAATAAAACAGACAACTTGGAAGAAGTGGATGAATTCTTAGAAAAGTTATAACCTTTCACAACTGAACCAAGAAGAAGTACAAAATCTTAACAGACTCATCACAAGCATGGAAATAAAATCTGTAATAAAAAATCTTCCAACAAACAAAAGCCCAGGATAGATGGCTTCACAGGTGAATTATACCAAAAATTTAGAGAAGAACTAACACCTATCCTACTCAAACTCTTTCAGAAAATTGCAGAGGAAAGTAAACTGCCAAATACATTCTATGAGGCCACCATCACCCTAATACCAAAACCTGACAAAGATGCCACAGAAAAAGAAAACTACACCAAAGATGCAAAAATCCTCAGCAAAATTCTAGCAAACAGAATCCAATAACATGTTAAAAAGATCATACATCATGACCAAGTGGTCTTTGTCTCAGGGATGCAAGGACTCTTCAATATCCGCAAATCAATCTATGCAATGTACCACATTAACAATTTGAAAGATAAAAACTGTACGATTACCTCAATAGATGCAAAGAAAGCCTTTGACAAAATTCAACACCCATTTATGATAAAAACTCTCCAGAAAGGAGGCATAGAAGGAACATACCTCAACATAATAAAAGCCATATATGATAAACCCACAGCAAACATTATCCTCAATGGTGAAAAATTGAAAGAATTTCCCCTAAAGTCAGGAGGAAGATAAGGGTGCCCACTCTCACCACTACTATTCAACATAGTTTTGGAAGTTTTAGCCACAGCAATCAGAGAAGAAAAAGAAATAAAAAGAATACAGATTGGAAAAAGGATAAGTAAAACACTCACTGTTTGCAGATGACATGATCCTCTACATAGAAAACCCTAAAGACACCACCAGAAAATTACTAGAGCTAATCAATGAATGTAGTAAAGTTTCAGGATATAAAATTAATACACAGACGTGCCTTGCAATCCTATACAATAACAATCAGAAAACAAGGAGAAATTAGGAAACAATCCCGTTCACCATTGCAACAAAAAGTATAAAATACTTAAGAATAAATCTACCTAAAAGAAACAAAATACCTATATATAGAAAACTATAAAACACTGATGAAAAAAAATCAAAGATGACACAAATAGATGGATAAATATACCATGCTCTCAGATTGGAAGAATCAATATAGTGAAATAGAGTACATTACCCAAAGCAATCTACAGATTCAATGCAATCCCTGTCAATCCACCAATGACATTTTCCACAGAACTAGAACAAATAATTTCACAATTTGTATGGAAATATAAAAAACCTTGAACAGCCAAAGCAATCTTGAGAAAGAAGAGTGGAACTAGAGGAATTAACCTGCCTGACTTCAGACTATACTACAAAGCTACAGTCATGAAAACAATATGGTACTGGTACAAAGACAGAAATATAGATCAGTGAAACAAAATAGAAAGCCCAGAGATAAATCCACACACCTGTGGACACGTTGTCTTTGACAAAGGATGTAAAATATACAGTGGGGAAAATACAATCTTTCCAACAAGTGGTGCTGGGAAAGATGATCAACCACTTGTAAAAGAATGAAACTAGAACACTTTCTAACACCATACATAAAAATAAACTCAAAATGGATTAAAGATCTAAATGTAAGACCAGAAAATATAAAGCTCCTAGAGGAAAACATATGTAAAACACTCTCTGACATAAATCACAGCAAGATCCTCTATGACCCACCTGCCAGAGTAATGGACATAAAAGCAAAAATAAACAAATGGGACCCAATTAAACTTAAAAGTTTTTGCACAAAGAAGGCCTATAAGCAAGGTGAAAAGACAGCCTTCTGAATGGGAGAAAATAATAGCAAATGAAGCAACTGACAAAGAATTAATCTAAAAAATATACAAGCATCTCAATTCCTGAAAAATAAACGACCCAATCAAAAAATTGGCCAAAGAACTAAACAGACATTTCTCCAAAGAAGACATACAGACAGCTAACAAAAACATGAAAAGATGCTCAACATCACAGGTTTGATGCATACGACAGGGTGCTCAGGGCTGGTGCCCTGGTATGACCCTGAGGGATGGAATGCGAGGTAGGTGTGGGGGGGGAGGTTCAGGACGGGGAGCACATGTACATCAATGGCTGATTCATGTTAATGCATGACACAAACCACTACAATAATATATATATATACCACTACAATATTGTAATTAGATTTCAATTAAAATAAATTAATTAAAATAAGAAAAAGAATAGTTGGTCATGGGGAGCACAGACAGAGAAACTAGTTAGAAAATTCGAACAACAAACATATTTTTAATACTCAAAATTTAGTATCTAAACCTTTTCAGGATTGTTTTCTCTCTTTATAAGCCTGCTGAAGACGCTCTAACTTCTCTAAATAGAATTCTCTGCTATAAAGTTATCTAAATATTAAAGAAAATACATTTTTTACGTATACTGCTTGACAGGAATATGAGTCAGAGGATTATCAGTACAATAAGAAGCATTTTAGTGACTCAATTTCCATAGGAGCTCAGGTTAACTACACCATAAATTCATCTCAAAAGACCTAATTTGAGGGAAATGGCATTATAGTAAGTGAACGGAACATAAGCTCCACAGGCACTGTGCCTTCCACGGAGTGGTTTTCATTGCTAAAAGAGAATGCTGACTACATTTATTTTAATTAAAAAAAAAGGGATTTAATTGAACTTTAAAATTTTGCACAATTAGGTTGAAAAGACAACCCTCAGAATGGGAGAAAATAATAGCAAATGAAACATCTGACAATTAGTCTTTAAAATATACAAGCAACTCATGAAGCTCAATACCAGAAAAATAAACAATCCAATCAAAATTGGGCAGAAGGCCTAAAATAGCAATTATTCAAAGTAGAAATGCAGATGGGTAATAAAACATGAAAAGATGCCAACATCATTCATTATTCAGTTCAGTTCAGTTGCTCAGTCGTGTCCGGCTCGTTGTGACCCCATGAATCACAAAACGCCAGGCCTCCCAGTCCATCACCAACTCCCGGAGCTCACTCAAACTCATGTCCATCGAGTCAGTGATGCCATCCAGCCATCTCATGCTCTGTCGTCCCCTTCTCCTCCTGCCCCCAATCCCTCCCAGCATCTGTCTTTTCCAATGAGTCAACTCTTCGCATGAGGTGGCCCAAGTATCAGAGTTTCAGCTTTAACATCAGTCCTTCCAATGAACACCCAGGACTGATCTCCTTTAGGATAGACTGGTTGGATCTCCTTTCAGTCCAAGGGACTCTCAAGAGTCTTCTCCAGCACCACAGTTCAAAAGCATCAATTCTTCGGTGATCAGCTTTCTTCACAGTCCAACTCTCACATCCATACATGACCACTGAAAAAACCATAGCCTTGACTAGACGGACCTTTGTTTGCAAAGTAATGTCTCTGCTTTCTAATATGCTGTCTAGGTTGGTTAATAGCTTCCCTTCCAAGGAGTAAGCGTCTTTTAATTTCATGGTTGCAATCACCATCTGCAGTGATCTTGGAGCCCAAAAAATAAAGTCTGACACTGTTCCCACTGTTTCCCCGTCTATTTCCCATGAAGTGATAGGAAAAGATGCCATGATCTTAGTTTTCTGAATGTTAAGCTTTAAGCCAACTTTTTCACTCTCCTCTTTTACTTTCATTAAGAGACTTTTTAGTTCCTCTTCACTTTCTGCCATAAGGGTGGTGTCATCTGCATATCTGAGGTTATTGATATTTCTCCCGGCAGTCTTAATTCCAGCTTGTGCTTCTTCCAGCCCAGCGTCCCTCATG